>NC_139689.1:20143553-20483579 GCF_964106915.1 Podarcis gaigeae | reverse complement strand
GATAAATCACCGTATTTTTCGCTCTTTAAAACGCACCAGACCATAAGACGCACCTAGTTTTTGGAGGAGGAAAACAAGAAAAAAAGAATATTCTGAATCCCAGAAGCCAAAACAGCAAGAGGGATCACTGCGTAGTGAAAGCAGAGATCCCTCTTGCTGTTCTGGCTTCTGGGATACCTGCATAGCCTGCATTTGCTCCATAGGACGCACACACATTTCCCTTACTTTTTAGGAGGGAAAAAGTGAGTCTAATAGAGCAAAAAAATACGGTATTTCCCCATGTGGCTAAGAATTGGTATGCTGCTAGCTCCCTCCCACTCCCAAAGCTTGTCTGTGTTGGATTCTCCTGTTCCTTATTTGTAGTGGAACATCCCCAAGTCAATAAGCAGATGTGACAAGCCTCCCTTTCACCCTCTACCAAATCCCTCCCTCGGACCACATGGGTCTCTCTGGAGCCCTGACCTCCTGACGTTCTCTCCACCTCCGTCTGTTCTCCGCAACCGTTGCTGACATGTGTGGCATCTCCATCTCCCCCACCGGGATCTTCCTCCTCGCCTCCTTCTCCCTCTTCTGAGTCTTCGCTGTCCTCACTATCTGTGCTGCCAAGGCTCCTGCTTAAAACGAAAAGGGGAGGAGGGGAAGAAAGGAAGAGAGATATTTCAGATCATGCGCACAGCAGGCACGTTTCTCCATCCCAACCCTGTTGGACAAATGGGAGATACTACCCCTCTCTCCGCACCAGAAACACATGAAGCTGCCTCATATGAAGATGGACCACTGAGTCCCTCTAACCCAGTATTCACCTACTCTGACTGGCAGCAGGTCCTGGGCTCCAACCCCTGCTACGCAAGGTACTTTCCCCTGTCCCCTGCAGCAGCCTTTCTCAACCTGTGAGTCCCCCTAGCTAGCAGGCTAGGGATGATGGGAGTTGTAGTCCAACAACATCTGGGGACCCACAGGTTGAGAACCGCTGCCCTGGAGGTTCTGAGGATTCAGCCTGGGTCCTCGCTATGCAACCTGTATGCTGCCAGACACCCTTCAAGCACTGACTGAAATGCCAGGAGGAGAGAGGAATGAAAGAAACCAGGGCTGTGAAGGAGAACAGTTCTTTTATTCACAAGGAAATGGAAAGAAAACAATCTGATAGGATAAAGTAATTTGGGGGGGCGGGCTATTAAGAGAAATCCCTAGATGCAGCTAATGAAAAGGAAAATTCCTAGATCTAGCTAGCAATGGTAGAAAATTCAAGCATAAAGTTCAGGAAGTTAATTTCTGGCAATGACAAGACTGGCCTCAAAAAGGCCATTGCATTTGGAAATGCTAATAGAGAAGGGGTGTAAAGCAGTGGTTGGCCCAGCTGCTTTAGACAGCAGCTCCCATCATCCATTGTACCATTGGCCATGCTAGCTGGCGCTGATGGCAGCACCACATCTGAAGGAAAATATATTGTCTACCCCTCCAATAGGTTCCCAACAAGCTAAAGTACAGAGAGAGAGACAGAAAGCAGGAGCTCCACAGGGCTTTTATAAGATGTAGGCAACAAAACAGGGTCTCTCATTCAGTGAGAAAATTCCCACTTGTTGCAAAAAAGAGAAAAAGAATGAAACCAAAAGAGCAGAGACTGTAAAACCCAGCCTTCAGTATTAGAGTTATTAGACTAGGTAAGCGGGGGGGGGGGGGGGGGGACAACAGATCCCCCAAAGGAACATATAATTGGCATAAAACAGAGACCATCTTCAGGGGGACAAATAATGGCTGGGAAATAGGAGTGGGGAGAAGCAGACTTAAAAGACTGGCCACGTACATTTAGAAGAGGGAGGCAGATACTGTACACCAATTCATCGCAGTACAGGATTTCGTTACTACTAATAATAGTGCTATAAATTATTAAGCAATTTAGGCTGTGCTGAGTACTGTACAAATTACAAATTAGAAACCAGCTAGGCCCTGGCAGAAGGAGAAAAGGCTTTGTAGAAATGAAGCCCTTGTGGGCTTAGGAAAGCCACGAAGTAGCCACCTTATTCCTTGACCGAACGACTTAAAAGTAGGTAATAAAGCAGACCTGCGAAAGAAAGAGAAAGCAGCTTCTAGAAGTCCTGCCTAGGCAAGCGGGTGGGAGAGGGCTGCTTCCCCATTTGAGGATACCCTCTTCCCTATGAACAGAAAGCCCTAGCACAGCAAGTCTAAAGAGTCCAACTAAAGCAGTCTTCACCAACCTGGTGCCCCCTAGATGTTTGGGGACTACAACTCCCATCAGTCCCAGCCAGCATGGCCGAAGGCTGATTTAAAGAGACAGGACACAAAAAGGGAGGGGAAAGAACAGGATGACAACAACTGAGAAAAGTATGCTTTACACAGGACGTAACAAGACAATGAAAGCTAATTTTATAGGAGTCAAAGCAGGAGAAATATGAATTCATTGATATTAGTACATAGGATGGGCCTTCTCTGCAGTGGCTCCCCATCTGTGGAATGCTCTCCCCACGGAAGTTCGCCTGGCGCCTTCATTATACACCTTTAGGCACCAGGCAAAAACGTTCCTTTTTAACCAGGCCTTTGGATGATCTGATTGACATCCTATGCCCTTTTAAAATGTGTTTTTTTTGGGGGGGGGCTATAGGGTTGTTGATTTTTATTTTAATTATGCATTTTGTGGTTTTATATCTTGATTTTATTCTGTGAACTGCCCTGAGACCCCTGGGTATAGGGCGGCATATAAATTCAATAAGTAAATAAATAAAATTAGGGGAAAGAAAAAGGCCTGTGCTCTGGTATTTAATGTTGGGGAGTCAGTCAAAGTTGCACTTTACCAGCTGCATCTTATTCACTGTTCTGATTGTTTTAGCACACTTTAAATTCATGTACACCACCTTAAGGCAGATTGTACCAGGTGGTATATAAATATTTTTTACAAATATTAAATGCATGAAGTGCGCGTGGAAGAAGTTTATGAAAATCAAAGTGAGCACGATGAACATGAAGGAAAATTCTTCTGTGTGAAGGGAGGAAAGCAAGAGCGAAAGGAACCAATCGGCACCCTTAGTCCAAAGCCCATTTGGCACACCCCGGGAGTGCCAGGAGGTCTTTGGGCAGGGGATCGTCTCCTACCTGACTGTGGCAGGCTGTGCCATACCAGAAGAGACAGCAGCCTCCTTCTCCTGCCAGATGTCCTCCCCATCGGAACCGTCAGCCTCATCCTCATCGTCAAACTGCTGGATGCGCTCTTTGTAGCAGATGTCGAAGAGGTTGGAGTTGGGCTGTGAGAAATGGGTGGAGGAGAGAGATGGATCAGAGCCCAGGCCGGGTGCAGAGGGGAAGCAAAGAGGAGTAAAGCTCTAGAGGAGCAGCTCTTACGCTGTCGTCGTCAGCATTCAAGGAGAAGGTGATGTTGGCCGTCTTGTCAAAGGGAGCACTGGAAGAAAACAAGAAGACCGAGATGAAGGTCAGAATGTGACTGCACGTAGGCATGGGAAAGGACCAAGGCCTAGTTTGGGAAAGAACGTAGCACTGAACCTACCACGAAGCTTTGTTTTCTGGCGGGAGAAGGGATTGCCCCTCCCACTTGCTCCACTAGGCGGGGCCATGCAAATTAAGTTGCTCTTACCTCAAGAGATTGGAGATTGGGGGTGGTGGCATGAGACAGAGACAGCAGATTGCCTAAGGACATCTTAATTCATATAGAGAGGCAACTTCTCCCCACATGAGCATTTTCACAGATCCGCCTCCCCCACCTGGACAGGGTCCCCAAGCTAGTGTGCGCTTTGCCTTTGAACACTTCCCATAAGAAGAACTAGCTTCAGATCCCTTTTCTGTTCCTGGTATTATCTACGTAATGGCAGGGACAGCCATAGCGGCAGCCAGAACTAAAACACCCGTGAGTTGCTGTCAGGAGAGGAGAGGCCACCCAGGCCATCTACCAGCCATAGAATTGTAGAATCTAGGAACCTTTTGCACAATGTGGGGATCAAACCCATGACCTAGAGATTAGGAGTCTCATGCTCTACCAACCGAGCTACCAGTGTTTCTTCCATGCCTTTGTTGTTTTGTCCATCTTATTTCCAAAGGGTTCAGGGCACAAAGCTATACTTTAAAAGACACATACAAGAGGGAAGCTCAATATGTGCGCATGCAGAATACACCTGGGCTTTCACTTCTAGTCTGATCTGCTTGGGTAGTGCACCCTTAACCGGGGAAGAGGTAGGTGGCACTGCACTGATGCGGGGGACGGATGTAGCCCAACACCCCCGCCTGTGGCTGGAGAGGAGCATAGCAGCCTGTTAGGCATTACCTTTTCAGCTGTCGGAAGTGAGCACTGCAGGGCAGATAGGCAGAGAGAGGGAGAGAGGGAGAGAAAGAGAGAGAGAGGCAGACACATGAAATCAGGGGGGCTGGGAAAAGAAAGACTGCCCTGGGGTGGGGTGAGCGAATTCTCCATGTCACCCTAGACTCCCTCTATTGCGCTATTTCAGCCCTTTGGAAAGATGGGATTCATGCTGAAGCTGTTGCCAAAAAGGGGGGAGGGGAGGCAGAGGACAAACTCTTGGGCAATCTTTGCTGAGAACATTAAATATTTAGATGGTAACAGGACCCAGGAATCCAAGGCACCTTCCTCCTTACCAGGCAAGATGATCTAGTTAGTGACTTGAGCAAAACACGTTTGGAGCCAGAGACTCAGGTGGTAGCTGGGTCTGGAAGAAATCTCATTCTTCCTACTCAAGAACCTGGTCACCCTTCCATTCCAAATGGCTGACGGAACCTATCCTGCGCTGCTTGTGGGCTTCTCGGAAGCATTTCAATGGCCAGAAAGGGATGCAGGATGCTGGACAAGAACAGCCTTTGGTTTGACCCACTAGGGCTCTTTTTCATGATCCATTTTTTTCCCCAATGATCAAAAGAACAGAGGCTCAAGACTAGGCTGGAAATGTCTCCCCTTGCTTCCTGGGCCCTCCACCTGCCTTCTCAAGAGAAGACAAGCAACACTGGCTTACAGACCTCAGCCCCTTGCTCAGGATGAGCCTCTAACATCTCCTATAGGCAGAACTTCAGGACAAGAGGCCACAGACCACATGTCCCTTCCCAGGTCTACGTTGTGCATATTTCTTACTCCAGGACAAAACGCCCGGCACCAAGTGCCGTGTGCAAGTGCATGCAAATAACATGTGCCCCAGATTTTGCGGCAGGCCAGTGAATAATCTCTTTCTTGTTGGCAAGTACAAATGAGGCCAGGTGTCTCCACGCACCGCCAGCCCGAGCAGGTGCAATCCCATGTGGGGTTATGGACACTTCACCCCATCTAGAGTTGTGACTGTGAGCCCCGCAGGACAAGGATGCTTCCTTGCCGGAACTACGCAGAAACGCCCCTGATGCTGCGTGCTATTGTTGCCACTGGAGGCTATGCTTATTCTCAGCCAAAAGAGCACAGAGCAAGTAAAAAACAAGACGATGACACACAAGCACATCAAAGGGGAGAGGAAAGGGGAGGCCATGAACTGTGTCACTAACTTGACGTTCTCTTCTTGCTCGCCAAATTCCTCATCGTTAAAGCCAAAGTGGTCAATGAACGCTGAAGTCATCTGCTGCAGCTGGTAATCTACAAAGGCCTATAAAGAGGAGGAGGAAAAGGAAATGAGGGTAAATGTGAATTACAGTTCAAATGGAAATATGGGGGGGGGGGGGAAGGGTATAGGAAGAGAGAGGAGGAGAAACTTACTAGGCCCAATGGATCTACCTAAATGCTGTATGAGAACACATGAATACAATAGTCATTCCCACCCCCAGAAAAACTCCTAATCCAAATCTGCCAAGTGAACCCTGTTTGAACTCAGCTTACAGGAAGGAGCTCATCCCAAATATCCTTTGCTTGATGGCAAGCGGCATCTGCCCAGCATTTCGTTTAGCTGTTTCATATTGTATCACTTTGTAACCCACTTTTCTGGGTAAGAGATACAAAGCTGTGTACAAAGCAACTCATGGTGACAACAAAAAAGTACCAAAAGCGGAAACTAGGAGAACAGAATGCCAGGGTTCCACATGCAGTAAAGGGGGTGAGGAATGGGGCTGGCAGGATACAAATTAAAGTTTGTGGAGAAGAAAGAAGAAAATCAGGGGAAGCGACCAAAGCAGGCCTAAGAATTTTAGGCCTTGCTCCTGCTTATGGATGGGGAAATTGTTCTAGGTTTCTAAGCAAGCACACAGGTGGGAATGGTTCCAGCCCTGGCAAGACAAGGGGGCACAACTGGAAGGTGCCGCACTTGCCTGCTGCAGGACAGCCTCCTGAGGGAAGCTGAACTCCTTGAGGTCGTTCTCATCATCATCACTTGACGAGTGGAGATTGTGCATGTTAACCTGAAGGAAAGGAAGATGAAGGAATCCATTAAGTGAGTCTTCCAACGGGAATAAAACAAAATAAAGTACAGGGCAAAGACTGAGTGGCCAAGCCCCAGAGAATCAGCTAATAGAAACTACTATTCCCTGTGACCCTCCAGATGTTGACGGACCAACTCCCATCACCCCTGACCATTGGCCATAGGGCTGATGGGAGTTGTAGTTGTTCTACCAATTCCACTGCTACCAGCCAAGCTAAGCATTTTGGCAGACTCTGGCCAGCTGGAAAAGCAGCCCTTTAACCAAAAAACAAGTGCTTAATTCTGGAGCCCCAAAGTTCATTTTTCCAATGGCAGTGGTAAAACCTAGTACATGTGGCATGTGACAGTAACAGAGAGCGCTCCGATGGATGCATTCCAGAACCCTGCCAACCATTTTATAATCAGGAGTGGCTGGAGTGTAAGACACAAAGAGAGGGGACTCACAAGATCCACAGTGTTCTTCTTGTTAGTCTCCGACAAGGGCCCTGAGACAAACTTCTCCCACTGCTCCTGTTCCTCCTCAGGCAGCTCTGCAAAGTGGAACGTGTCAGCTCAGGTGGGTGAGATGGCAGAAGGACCTTACTTTATGATACACATTGTGGTAGCAAGTGGAGATGGCAAAATACAAGAGGGAGCGGCCACACACGAATGATAGCTTCAAGTCAAGGAACACCTCCCATCAGCCAGAAGAAATCTCCATTCCCTTTCCCCAGCTGTCACCCACCAGTTCCCTTTGTCTCTTCTTACCAAGACCAAGATCAGCAGAGGACCTTAGCTACCCTAGTTTGGGGGAATTTGGGATGAAAAGCAGTATAAAAATAAACCACCCTCTGGATCCAATAAGTTAATAAATCATTATGAAAGCTCACAGCAAGTGGAATTATGCGAGCAGTTAAACATTACTTTAGCCAATTACATTTGCTTCATTTGACAAATTCTCTTCAGGATGCTCACTTGAATGTTCCCCCACAGGTTGGCTTGATCTCTTCCAAATGTGTGCAAAGCAGTAGCTGTCACTGAATGAGGTCAAGCTCATTCACCATGTGTGAGCTGCCCGAATCCATTCCAAGCACATGAAATTTTGTTTAACATTACTTCCTGTTCCAAGAGAAGGTATAAGGGGAGAGGAACAGGATTTCATGTCTTTGAAATGGAAGCTCAACCCCACTTCTGAAATAATAGGGTCAGGTTGTGCTGGCCGGGGCTGATGGGGGCATCAGATTGAAGAAGGCTGCAACAGTTTATGAAATGGTTTACGAGATGTTTTTCCAGAAAGCCCCCCTCCCCCAAACTGCTACTGCCTTTGAACATAAAGTTTCTATATATAAGCTACCATGGCTAGCAGCCATTGACAGAGCTCTACTTCATGGATCAGTCTAACAATTCCCTTTTAAAGTCATCTAGGATCAGACCAAATATCTGTCTAGGAGAAATGCTTGCAATGTATATTGCAATGGATGAAGTGGACTCTGATGCAGAAAAGCTTATGGCATGATAGATTTGTTTAGTCTTCAAAATGCCACAAGCCTCTTTTATAAGTATGGATGGTATGAGATCAGCAATTGCATACTAGGAACTATGGGGGGGGGGGGAGGATTTTACATTCTTCCATGAGGTAAAAATAACAGAGCAAGCCATCAGGCCTTCTGTCTGCCCTCCCCATCTTCCCAATACAGACACAATCAAGTGGTGTCAACAGAAAAAGGAGAGCCCATCAGTTTTTCATGATTTTGACATGAATGCCTCTTATGGGCCCAAAACAATAAAAGCACTTTGTTACAACTACTGAGCCATGAAGACAGGATCAGGTAGCATGTTGAGCACTGGACTCTAATTCTGCAGAGATTCAGGTTCAAGTTCCCTTTCAGCCATGAAGCGTGTTGGCAGAAGTTAGACCAGCCACTCTCTCTCAGTCTAACCTACCACACAGGGAAGTTGTAAGTATAACATGGGGCTGGGGGCAGGCACCACATACACTGCCTTCAACTCCTTGGATAAAAATCTCCCTGCCTCCCCCAAAAACCCTAATTTCCCAGTCTCCAATGAATATAAATGCAGATTTCCAAACCTAAACAAATACACACCCATGGTATGCACATTTGCAGAATTATATAAACCCAGTTTTCTTTAACTTGGGTTCTTAAGGCTGAAGAATAGACCTAGAAAGGCAGTGATCTCCAGCTCCTGCTCAGATGGAAACTCCCTATATAAACAGCACATCCTACCCCAGACTCAGCGGCATTCCAGCACAGAGATGAGCCCCATATTTCTCCCACCAGAAAAGGCGAGGAGTGGAATTCCTTTGGCTTCCATGAGCCAAAGAGCTTACGCTTCAGGAACAAGGCCCTTCAAGAATCATTTGAGCGGACCCTATGCAGGGCACATGACCCTAACCCCCTTGGAGCTGCCAAACCCATTACCTTTCAAGAGCTGCTTGATAAGGGTGGAGTGGGGCCACTTCTCTGAGGCTTGAGCTAAGGCATTGGCAATGCGGGTAAGGTGCCCCATGTAGCCCTTGCGTCTTCCCCCATCAGACCTGCAACAGAAGATGGGAGAGGATGGAGACTCAAGGTTCCTGCAGGCCATGTTCCTTAGGAAATGAAAGGCACAGGTGGAATGACAGAGGAATGGGAGGCTTTAGAATCTGTATGGCCTTCGTAGGTTGAAGCTGGACAAACTGGCTTGATTATGCATAAGGGATGACCAGAAGGAACAGTCAGACTATTGCCCTGAACTGTAGAATGGATTGATCTCAGCACACTCCCACAGAAGACTAGAGGTTGTTGGAAGGAGTTACAGCAGCATGCATGCGCGCGCGCACACACACACACACTTTTTTAAACAAGTAGCAGGAATATTCCAGGTACATGGAGGAGTATAAGTATCCTGAGCAGGAGGTCAGGACCTTAAGGAATGGAAGACGCTAGCAAGCACCCCATGAAACACTATGAGCAAAAAGAGCCTTGAAGGACAGACTACCCAAACCAGCTATTTTGAACTACAATTCCCATCACCCCTTACCACTGGCCATGCTGGCTTGGGCTGAAAGGGAGTGGGGTTGGAGGGTACCAGGCTGAGGAAGGCTGCATTAGGGAATGAGCAGAAAGAACTCCAGGAAAAAGTGGGCACAGAAAGAGAGGGTCCGCCCACCCCAGTGTTATGTGACATTAGAATGCACTCCTAAAATTGCTGAATGCCATGGTTTGGAGATTCTGTATTCTGGAATCTTAGATTGCCATTGACGTCTGGGTCTGCCCAGGGCACTGGGTTTGTTCCAGGGGAGAGGGTTCAAGACCAGGGGAGATGGGGAGAGGAAAATCCAACCAAGACACCCCAGTACTCACTGTGATAGCTCATTTTCTTCCCAGGCAGACAAGATTCTTTGGATTAAGCGACACTTCTGCAGCAACTGCAAGGAGGAGCACAAAGGGGCTCATCACATAAGGGATGCCAGAACAGCAACACCACATTTCACTAAGAAGGATTCCAGTTTCTTAACAAGAACCCTAAAGGTTTCAAGCTTGCAGTTTAAAAGATTTCTGGTCCTCACTAGTGTACTGTAAAATCTAGACAAGTGTTGGTGGTTTCTGATGAAACTGAAGAAAACTGCAGATAGAAGATTCTGGATGTCAAACAGTGGGAGCCTTTCCCAGCTAGCCCATTCCCAAGGTGGGTTGCAATCCAGTGACTTGTCAACTAAGCCCAGACAACCACTTTCAACCCTATTCTACTCACTGTAGTTTTCTTAGCCCTGAAAACTGCCTTGATCCTCAATTCTCATCTCCCACTTTTCACGTGGGATCACAACCTTTTGCTCCTTTCTTCAACAATTCATGCCCCAACTCATACAAAGAGCTTGAAACCAAGGGTACCCCACAACCAAAACCTACATGTTGGATGACAGGGTTCTCTGGGAGGGGTTCCGAGTGGTTCTCAATGGTCTCATCCCCAGCATGGGAACTGAAAACATTGCTAAGGCAGGCCTCCACCTGAGCGTGCAAGAAGTTGTTATATGTGTACTTGAAGTAGAGGTCCTGGCAGAAAGAGAGAGAAGGAGAGAGAATGAATGAATGAATGAATGAATGAATGAATGAATAAATAAATAAATAAATAAATAAATAAAGCAAATCAGCACTTTATATTGTCTAAATCGTACGACTGATTACATTCACCCAAGTTAAGAATTGGCCACTCTTTGAAATACCACTGTCACACAAAAAAACCAGTGTTGTAAACTTGAAAATGTTAAACCACCAGCAACATTAAATCAGTTAAAAATATTTTAATCAGTAAGAAAAGAAACCCCCTCCCACAATTAACTGGGCAGATTTGTTTTTATTTCTTGTACTATGACTTTGAATCTGTCAACCAAGAATACTTAAATAAGGCAATCTCCCTAGAATTTTTTTGCAGCAGCTTCTTTCTAAAATACAACTTTGTTGTTATTTACACGATCATTTCAGGACAAGTCTTTTTTTTTAATGCTAGGGCTTGGTATCGTCCATCAAACAAATACAGTGGTACCTCTGGTTACGTAGTTAATTCCTTCCGGAGGTCCATTCTTAACCTGAAACTGTTCTTAACCTGAAGCACCACTTTAGCTAATGGGGCCTCCCGCTGCTGCCGCACAATTTCTGTTCTCATCCTGAAGGAAGTTCTTAACCTGAAGCACTATTTCTGGGTTAGCAGAGTCTATAACCTGAAGCGTATGTAACCTGAGGTACCACTGTACTGCAAAGACAACAAGCTTTCCAGAAGTATTGTTCTTCCTCCCCACCCCTGAAAAACAAAAGAACCTAACAAGCTTTTCAAGCTCCTAGAAACGTATGCATATTTTACCCTGGGAGAGCAGTGTCTGAGGCAACAGCCAGCAGGTGCCGTGCTGCTACTCACCAACATTGTGTCGAGGGCCCCGAGCTCTATAATCTCATCCTGCAGTGCTGCATTGTTGGTGCCCAATGAGCTGGCCAGCAGCTTCACCACGTGCAGGCGCGTGTTGCCCAACGGAGGGTCCAAGATCCCCCACGTCGTCTGCAGGGACTCTTTCTGCCAGAGGGAGAGGGCAAGAAGAGAGAGCATTCCAGGTCCATCACAAGCCCCTATTACACCTCAATACTCCCTTCTCACCTCACTGCTGGGCTGTGCCAGAGAAGGGACTCCAACCGCCGAGAGAGGATAAATTCAGGATAAACTATAATCATGGAATTTTTAGATTCTGCCCCCTTGCCTATAACGAGCCCAACCTGGTGCCCTTCGGATGGTCATGGGTTACAAACCCCCCAGCTGTGCTAGCTGGAGCTGATGGGAGTTTTAGTACATAACCATCTGGGGGGCACCAGGTTGGGGGAGGCTGTTTGAGGGCACTGTCTTGAGGATCCCACACCAGACAGAGGTGCTTGGACCCTTTGCACCCACAGAATACTATTAATTCTTGAAGTGGCCTCTAGGCCAAGCATGCTGCTGGAATCCCCCCAGCGTTTCCATGCCATCGAAGCAAGTGCACACACAAACCAACCTTTGGTGGGTCAAGCAGCAGCTGGTGAAGCTCCCTGAGACGCTGTTTGATGGCAAGCAGAGTGCCCAGACTGGCTTGGCTTGAAGCCACTTCACAGTTGGGCCCGGTCATCTCCATCTGCCCCTCCAGGTTGCAGTAAAAGCCCCCCATGCCGCCCAGCTCCGTCCTGCAAAGAAGAACAAGAGCAACCAGCATGTCTCAACATCCAGATCTAAGGGCTTCCGCAAAGGACAAACCTCAGCTACCTCAATTCTATGCCAAGGAAATTCAAACTGTTTGAATAAATTATGCCAATCAAGTCAGGTGTCGTGCATTAAGCTTTGAATCCTTTTCTCCCTCCTTATGTGCAATCCATTTTGCTTCCTGGATTCGTGTTGTTGGAGGGGGCTGGGACTACTTGAGGGGGAAAGGTTGCATTTATTTTCAGACTTGGGAGTAGCAAAAGGGAAAACACATTTAGTGAAATATATGGATGCTGGAGCCCGGTGGCCAACAGGATCAGGAAATCATTTCCAAAGCCAAGAGCCAGGCGACAGATCCTGAAGCCCTGACCTCCCTACACAGCTGCATCCAGATTTACTGGAGATTTTTTAAAAGACCTGGCATATCTGTTTTGACCACAACCTTCAGGGGCTTAGGTGTTTTTGTTTTCAAAGGGGAAAAGGGGATAACAGGATGCAACATTGCTGTACTGCAAACAGGATGCACCTGTTGCATTACAGCCTCTGCCTGTGCGTGTATAAGACCCACCCCACACACCTGGGTCTGCGCGGCTCCAACAGGGTCAGCAAGACCTGGATCCCATTGACAATGACAGACTCGCTCCGTTCTCCATCCAGCATATTGCTTAGCAGCTGCTCAATCGTCTCCTGCCTTGACACGAACAGGAATCGAAACTGGTTATTAAAATGGCCTGACACTCTCAGATGCTGCTTCTGTGTTTGTTTTTTTTAAAACTTAGCAATGGCACAAGTATATGATAAAAAAGAAAAATGCAATAGCAACCCACAATAACTTAGAAGGAGGTGAGACCCATCTGATATTCACAGCCACATCCTTGTCAGAGGCAGGGGCCCCTCGGCTTGGGATAAGCGGATTGTTGCACCTCAGCACCAGGTGAGGCATTGCTGCAAAGCAAGCAGGGCCTAGAAGCAAGGCTGGGCCGGTTTAAAGAGGTAAATTATTGAATGCTGACTATAATAGTCTTGCTGAATAAATTTAAACAACCTTCCATTAATTATTTTTTTTTATTAAAAAAAAACCACACCCCACTTTTCACCATCTAGGTGTCAAAGTGGTTTCCAAAGATCAAAGTACACATTATACAAAATCTAAATAAGAAAACGAACCTCAAAAATTAAAAAACCTCCGAAATACAAAGGTTTTACTCCATGTTGGTTAGTTTCAGTCCACATGCCCACCAAAATAAATATACAAAACATTTATAACTGGAAATGCAGTCGGGAATTCAATATCAGAAGAATCTTGACAAGCAGATGAGAGTTACATTCCCCCCCTTTTCTAAATTTTTATCGGCATTAGTTGAGACAACCTTTATGCCTGGCCTAAGGGTCTCTCTTATTCCCTACTGCCAGTGCTGCTACTGGCTTGGTACTCACTTCTCCAGTGTAGCCAGTAGCTGGTCAGGCTCAGGACTGTCCTGGATTGGGATCATCTGCTCACGGCTCAGCCGGATAATGTCACATAAGGACTGTGAAGCATTGGAATGCTGCTGTGTAGCAGGGATAAGGAGAGAAAATGAATTAAGACCTGCTCTAGAGGAAGCAATACTTTGACACACTTGGAGACTGTGGGTTGTATCAAATGCTCGCCCTACTCAGAGTAGACCCATTAAACCTGACTAACTAAGGTTCATTAGCATCAGTTGGTTTACACTGAGTACACCATAATTGGATACAACCCCATATTTAACCGATCACACTTTCCCTTTAGATGCTGTCCTCCTGCAGGATTACCCTTGAAACTAAAGACAGGTATGCAGTCTATTTAGCTGCCCTCCATTGCCTTAAAGCCCAGGGTTACATGCCACCTTGTCTTACTTGCAATCTGAGAATAATCATTGGAAGGTGCTCAAACTTCAGTAATTTTATTTGCTGAAAACATTTCCTATCCAGCCTTACAGTTCCAATACAGCTCACAATATAAAACCACAAGACAAATGTATTACGGACAGCAAACAATAGAAACCTCATCAACACCAGACACCTCAAAACAAAGAGCAAGCCTAGCAAGGAACTGTCATCAGCAGGAAGGTCTTGAGAGAATAAAATAGTTCTTGCCTGGCACCGAAAAGTGAAGCGTATAGGAGCCAAACGAACCTTTCTGGAAAGAGCACTCCAAAGATAGGGTGCCAGCACGGAAAAGACTCTGCATCTTTGTTGATACCTGTCTAAGCTCTGATGGAGGGGCCCTCCCACTATAAGCTAAATCTAATGAGCACATTCTACAGATAATCTGGTGCTAAGCTGTTTATGGCATTATAGGCCAAAGCTTGTACCTTATTTCCCAGTGTGCTTCCAAACAGAATTTAGCACGTCTTTAAAAAAACAACAACTGTGGAATGCTCACATTAGTCACGTTTCTACTGTATTATTGACCAGCTTATGTTTCTGAGCAGTTTATTTCCATAGCGGAAGGACATTTAAAGGTTTATAGCATGATTGCAGACCATCCTTCTCCCATCTGCAGAAGAGATGCTTCACCTTTCTGCACAATTGGATAGACTGCTCCTGAATCCTCACAGAGGATGGCATCATGTTCCTTCTTTAATAGCTTAAATGCTATAAAATCTCCAGATACCATGTTTAGAATACGATACAACCAAGGCATGCATAAGTGGCACTGGTCTGCTTGATTTTGAATACCAGTCGGGGTTGGTTTCACTAAGCTCAACTTTGAAATAATCATCACAACGTAAGACACTAAGGCTGCAATCTTAGACACATTTGTTTGGGAGAAAAATCCCATTGAATGCAATGGGAGGAAATATGCATGGGATTAGGCTGCATGAAATACACCTGTTGAATTCCACCACAAGCAGTCTAGCATGTTTGGCTCCTACTGCGATCAGCTAACAGAAAGAAGTTCTAAGCCCTGACCACCCACCTACCCCACACAAAAACATACAGCCTTTCCAATGGAGGGCAGAAGAGCCCCAGGACACACTTAATACTTACATTGTCATCTTTTGAAGGGTCGATCATCCCAATGAGCCTCTGCACAATCTTCTCCTCATTAAGCCACTTTTGATTGAGGGGAGGGGGTGAAATGAACATGGATGGAAAGGTTAAGCAAGTATATTTCACTCCTGTTCCAGTTACCAACCAAAACCTCCCAGGGACAGAAGATTGCACTCATATGCATTCAATTTTATCTTACAGTGCTGACCTCTGTGCCCCATTGTTTCTCTAAAGGTTCTACCAATATCATTGGAATCTTATTGGTAAATGCCATGCAATTTGGACTTTGGGAGCCCTCAAAACACAAGACCTTCAAATGAGGATGATGTGAGAGATAAGCTTCCCAACTTAGGGTTGGCTATTCTATAGAACAAGAGTATTCTGAAATCAGGTATGTATCCACACAACCCCTATGAGAACGCCAGACGTCAGTGCAGAGGTATAGAGCATCAATTCATTTTGAAGGGTGGCACCTCAAATTCCAGAACAGATGGCTGGTTGTTCAATAAGGAAACATGGACTAAATTTGCTTTATCACCTTTCAACAAAAAAGGGCAAACCTCTATTTGGGTAGCTGATTCTGCTGTTTCTCTTACACTGCTTATCCAGATAAGCAAACTAGAACCCACAAGAACAATAAACTGAATGCGCCCCAAACACCAGCATTTCTAAGATTCACATCAGGGGCACTTGGGGAAATAATGAAGATATTCTCCAGCTGAGCCTGTAGCTTGAGATCTTTCCCTTCTAAATGTTCCAGTGAATAGGGCAAATATGTTTCTAAAACCTTTCATTCTGCGAATGATGAAACTTTCAAACACAACGATTGAGGACTGAATGTGAAATTGTGCTGCTTGCCATTTCAAGAGAGAGGAAGGAAGGTGAGACAGTTAGGAGTGCCTGCAGGAGGACCCTTACATTGAACACATCTTGTCTGAGCTGTGGCTGCTCCACACAGGTGAGGAGCCGCAACAGGAGGTCCATGATGGCCGAGGTACCGATGTGGCATAGCAGCAGGTTGACAAAATCATCCTTCTTGCGCAGGAAGGCAACTATCTGGAAGACAGCAGAGCAAGTAAGTGAGGTGAAAGGGATGAGACGGGAAGGAAAGGAAAGGAAAGGAAAGGAAAGGAAAGGAAAGGAAAGGAGAGTCTTCTCAAGTAAGCTTGCACAGTGTTGTGGTGACACTGGAATCAAACATTGGCACAGAAAGGAGATATGGCATACATTTCTTATGAGCCAGTCTACAATTGGGTTCAAGTTCCTTAAATAGGTAAAGGCCGTACAGTGGTACCTTGGGTTAAGTACTTAATTCATTCTGGAAGTCTGTTCTTAACCTGAAACTGTTCTTAAAGCACCACTTTAGCTAATGGGGCCTCCCGCTGCCGGAGTATGATTTCTGTTCTCATCCTGAAGCAAAGTTCTTTGCCTGAGGTACTATTTCTGGGTTAGCGGAGTCTGTAACCTGAAGCGTCTGTAACCTGAAGCATATGTAACCTGAGGTATCACTGTACTGAACATCTGTCTCATCATTAGGTTGTCAAATTTTTGCAAGATTGTTGTGGTGCAACGGTTAGAGTAGGGGTAGGAAACGTGGTGCCTTCCAGATGTTGTTAGACTACAACTCCTATTAGCCCCAGTCAACAAAGCTAGACAGTCAAAGATGATAAGAGTTGTAGTCCAGGTGTTGTTGGATGGCATGGTTATTAGCTATCCCTGAGTTAAGCCGTTCCTGGGTTAAAGCGTCTGACCAGGACTGGGGAGGGAGTTCAAGTTCCTACTCAGCAGTAAAGCTCACTAGAGGATCTTGGGTCACTCACTGTCAGCCTGACTTAACTTACAAGGTTGTTCTGAGGACAAATGGGGGGTGGGGAAGAGAGAAAAAGTACATGTGCAATCTTAAACTCCTTGTAAGAAGAGCAAGATACAAAAACAATAAATACAGAAATACTGTTAGCCAATTTGAGTTTCTTCAGAAAGAGAAAGGAAGGTCAAGTCTGTTTATTTTTTAAAAATAAAACAATCTGAGCAGATACTTTTGGCATCATAAGGATTAAAAAAAACTTGCTTGGCTACAGAACTTGGTGGGTGACCATGGGATAGTAACTCACCCAACATAAATCATGAGAAGGCCATGAAGATAGAAAGGAACACACACCATGTATGCTACCCTGAGATTCTCTGAGGAAGGCAGAATAGAGTACATAAATGGTTTTTAATGAATGTATACCGGAACTATTAAGAACAGAGGAGCAGCCCTGCTGAATCAGACTGAAGGCCCATGCAGTCCAGGATCCTATTTCACAAGCTGATCAACCAGATACACCTCAAAATTCACTAGCTTGAAAAGCCCAATATTGATACTTATTTCTGACATGCTTCAAGTCACCATGAGATTATTTTGCAGCATCATTTTCACATGATCTATACTAATTCAGGGTGCATCTTTGTATGATGACAGCGAGTATTTAGCACATCAGGGATTCCGAATAAATGCTTGAGAGCCAATAGGCTCCCCCATGTGGACTACATCAAGTGTTGCCACATGAGGATGTAGCAGTTAGAAAATATTCATCACGTATTTCCTAATGAGCTCACTTGCCAGGGCTTCTGTAAGTTATTTGGGAGGACCTAATGAGCATTCTCAGGAGTAAGTTCCCTGAGCCACATGAAGCCATTTAGGGGACAGGGACATTTAATCAAAATATTTAAGGGCTGCCTTTTGCTAGAGCATCATTTAAAAATTCACACTACAAATTTAAGGCAGTAGTATTAGCAATTTTTAAAAGCATGGAAGAGTTAAAACTGGCATAGCGCCCAACTGAGATGAGCACATGCAAAGATACCTGATCAGTCTTGCGGTTGATAAGGATCCCCATGACCTTGCTGAAGAAGCTAGCCAGCAGCGGGTTGAGGATACCGCCAGTCTGCAGGAAGCCGTAGAGGCGCCGCAAGAGAGACTCGTCCTCTCCCAATGCGTCGTTTATCTGGGTGACATCTGATGTCAGGATCTCACACGACACACTTGGATACCTATAAGAGAGAGACTTTTAAAAAAGCAAATACACAACCAGACCTGCTGCATAATCATCGCCACCAGCCTCTTCCTTTTGAGAGAACGTTGTGTGGCTGTGCTGGCCCACCTGCCTGGCAAGATCTATCAGTATCTCCAAAACAAGAGATACCTACCATATTTGTGTTTTAGTTTAGGACAAAATAATGTTCTGCAGCAAGATAATCCCAAATTCAGCCCCATGAAAAGCCAGTTCTTACAATCTGTATGAAATACATCAGGAGGTCAGGAAGATTTCCTTATTCCACATACTTTATTCTATTTATTCAAGTCAGAGAGAGAGGACCAAGGTGAATACAGGGCTTTGGCCCATCAATCACTGAAAAGGTGTCAATTCCCTTCTTTGGTTACTGAAATTTTAGCAGACACTGACCATGTACTTTCAATATTATTTTCATTCTACTCCATGTTTGTTTTAATCGAAGCAGGTTTTCAAACTGCCAAATTCTGCACACATCATCAAAATTCAGAGCTCATACAGCAATCATGGAATATATGCACAGCTTTGTTATCAGATCAACAGGCCTACCTACCCTCCCTCCCTAACTCCTACTCTAAGACTTAGTTGGCTACAACCCTAGAAGATTTATGATGCAGTGACATCTATGGCTTAATGCACAAATACACTAGAGAACTTTTCAAGTTTAAGTTATTAAGTTTCCTTTCAGTTGATGCATAACGCTTTCTTCTGACAGCAACCAGGTTTCATTCATTCCCAAGATGGTCTAAATATAGAACAACTATATTGCTATTAGTGAAGGTACTGGGCCAGCTTGGAGGCAACATTCCAGGCTTTATAAGCAATGGTTTATTAATCTAGGAACAAACATAAAGTCTGCACACTCCTCGCTTGCCACTCGCCTTGTAGGTCAGCTTCAGTGCAGAGAGCCCAAGTTGTTTTAAAACAGAATTCTCCCTCATGTTCAGAACAGGAACTGTGGCTCAACGCTAAGCAGGAACTCCAAGCCAGAGCTAATGCCCAGGTCCAATGTTTGCTTCTGGCACAAGAAACCATGGTTTATGAAGCCTGGAATTATATGCCCACCCAATGTGAAACCATAGTTCAGAATGTACAGGCAATACATCATTCAGAGCTGCTCCTCTGTTCCAATTTCCCATATGCTCACAACTCACACCAAACCACAGTTAGCAGAAACTATGGTTTCCAATCATGGTTTCCCAACTTGCTGCAAATCATGGTTTGTCAATTCAGATATCACTTGGATTTATAGTTTAGCATGGTGTCTCAATAAAGCTGATGCCTTGACTTTCCCCATTAAAAATAAAATAAAAAGCAGCAACCATGCAGTTTTCTACCACCCCGCCCCCATGGACAGCTGAACCACTAAAGAACCAAGAGAGGAAAATGAACATGGCATATTTCTTCTTTGTTCTGGACATATCAAACAAACAAATAAGAGAAGCTCCATTTTCATCTAGCTCCCCCTTCCTAAACAACTTACTTGTAGCGTACTCTTTCATCCACGTCCCCAGGGGGCTCCTCTGTCACGCAGGTGACCAGTGCTTCCATGTGCTCAGGCTGAACCAGGAAGTCCACCAGCTTGCGGTTGACCACCTTGCATTCCTGTAGCACATCCTCTTCATCCAGAAGTTCAAAAAGGGTCACGTTGCCACGCTCCAAGAGGGTGTCAATATGAGAGGTCGTGTGGAGGTCAAACTTCCAGAACATGGCTTGCTGCGGAGGATGGAAAATGAACAGAGGGGCCAATTGAAAACCAACCAACCAACAATGAGATGGGAGATAAACACATGCATCACAAGCTAGCAAGTGCAAGTCTCCTAAAGTAATCATGCATACAACTGTCCAGTACTATTTTTCTAGAAAAAGTGGTGCCGGAACTCACCACGAACACCTCCCTTTTTCTCTTATATTGACAGTGGTGCCCACCTGAGTTCCGGCAAGTTCCTGCTGAAAAAAAGCCCTGCAACTGCCCCTTCTTAATTTGAAACAAACCTTGCACAAAAGGTGGGGATCAGAGCCTAGCATAAGACTGTTCCCAATTGAAAACTCAATGGCACAGAGACAGCCATTCTTCGCAGCAAGGGAACAGCAATAACTGAGAGGATAAGGACATGGGAAAATCAATGGGACAGGTATAAACAGAACAAGGTAGACTGGGTGGCTCAGTGATAAAGGCTGTGGACTTGACTTGTGCTAGATACAAGAGAAACAAGGAGGAAGGTGGACTGGGGTGGAGCCAGCACATCCTGAGGTTCAGCCAGGTTGAGCATGTCAGCGTAGTAGTGCCATCCATGCTTTTGGGAGTCCAACTCCTAGCAGCTCAAGTCAGCATGGCCAATTGCCAAGGACAGTGGGAGCATCTGGGGGGCACCATGTTGGCCACCGCCAATTTAGGGGTGAGAACATTTGGATCAAACTAGCACACCACACTACAAAAGGAAAACCAGATGCTGAAATAAGTACTAATAGAAATGAGTTCAGAGGAAGGCAAAGCAAAACGGCCAAGATCTAAGAGCTGATAAGCCATCCAACAGAATTCATTAAAGGCAAGCCGAACAGGAATGGAGGAATGTAGAGGACTCCATTGGGGCCACAAATTAAGCTGGAGCTGTGTGCGCGCCATTGAGAAGCAAAAAAGGAATAGCAGATGCAGAGGGAGTTGTAACCTGAGCATTTCCCAGCTAAGATGCTAAGTGTCCAGTAAGGCCAAGTCTGGTGGGAAGGGTAGTGATCTGGAAAACAATTGGCAAAATAAGAAAACAAGGGGGACGAACCTGAGTGTGGCTGGTGTTGGTCACTCAGAGCAGTCTAACTATTCCTTAACTATAAGCTTTCTGGACACCCCTTCTAAATTTATGCAAACTTCCCTTCCCCAGGAAATCATCTCTTCTACGGGTGAATGTGACAAATGTATTCATGCAAGTAGCATAATACTGTAAATATGTCAGGCAATTCACTGTTCACCAGGAGACCCAAAGAAAAAGAAATAACTCATGCCTATTGCCATTTCTTAGCGGACCAGCTCTAAAAAGAGCCACTGATCTTCTGATTCCAACTATAGCTGACCAGTTGGTGGCTCCTGAGAGCCTAACACCTCGGAAGCTCCAAGAAATAAAAGATATTCCTTTTATTTTTTCAATCTCCTGTTGAAGACTAATTGAGTGAGAATTTATACTAGGACTAACAAACTGGTCTCTTGCATCTGCTGCATTCCTTATTGTTTTTGTTTTGGGTATGCTCTACAAGTGAACATGCAGAAATCAGTAGATTGGGGTAGCTAGCTCCTTGCTGGCAGTGGAAGAAAAATGTAACAGGCTCTCTCAG
This sequence comes from Podarcis gaigeae, assembly GCF_964106915.1. Classification (NCBI taxonomy): domain Eukaryota; kingdom Metazoa; phylum Chordata; class Lepidosauria; order Squamata; family Lacertidae; genus Podarcis; species Podarcis gaigeae. Next base: position 20,462,119 of record NC_139689.1, on the reverse strand, counting down.
AGTCTTTCCGGAGTCTTATGAAGAAAGCAGAAACTCTTTCTGAAACTCATTCTTAACCAGCCATCATGGAAATTTTCAAGTGCCACAAATCTACCAAGGTCTTGACTGATAAGGAGAAAGACACTACCTTCCTCAGCATCCTAGCTCTGACTGGAACTTCAACCTGTCTTGTAGTTGGAGAATTTCTGCTTTAAACCTATGATGACTGGGAGTATGACAGAGTGACTGAAAAGAAGCAGATGGGCTGGTTTCACCACCCCTTTTCAATGCATGCTTTTGGCCAAATATGGATTACTAACCACAAGCAAAAGCCAAAAGGGTAGTAGTCATATTGTGAAGTAACTAACATACAAGAACAGCAGTAATGATCTCATGAGTCCACAAATGACACTATCTTCCGTGCCATCGTTTCTCATGCATGTTTTGCAGGTTTCCCTAACTACAGCTGCAATCCAAAGCGGCAAAAAGATTCTCTGTATCATCAGTGAGGGAGGGGAAAAACCGGAGAGAAACAAATAGTAACTTGGAGACGCCCCGCTTCCCTTTTCAACCCTGTTGCCACCACAACTGCAAAGGCCAAAAGTTTTCAGTTGGTTTCCAAGCAACCTTGACACAAGGCTTTTGCAATATAGCAGCACAGGCAGCCTGGCTCTGACCGCAGTCCTCAGATCAACTCCGAGAGACTGGTGTTCAGCACAAGCTGCCAACACACATGGGTGGAGAGGGAGGGGGCAAAGAGAGGAGAAAGGTGGAGGCAGGGTTTGTGAAGTTCAGCCCTTTATTTTACAATACCTAGGCTCAGAAGGAGGTCACAAAAAAGGTCTGTGAATTGACTTAACTACCCACAACTCATTTACCCTTGCAACAACCATGTGAGGTAGGTTGGTTATTAGTTTGACACATTTATGTAACCCCTTGTATCAGAATTCCAAGAAAGATTGTGCGCATATATGCACGCAATCTCCAACAGAATATATAAACACTTGGGAGAGTTAAAATGTTTTTATAAATATTAGACACAAGACACAATTAAGTTACCCAAAGCAACTCACCAACCACTAAACCAGAGTTCAGTCCCCATGGTTCGCTCCACACCATTTGTGTTATTAGTTACATTCAAGTCACAGTGCTGTACAGCATGTGGCATTTCAAACAAGACCCAGTCTCTGGTTCCAGCTCTCTTCTTCAAAAAAGCAAATTCCTAGTTCTCATGGTGTCTGAGGAGGACAAACCCCCCACAAGGGATACCACTGTTACCACCTTGCCTTGCTTATGAGCTTAGCAGCTAAGAGAGCTCTAGAGCTGACAGAACTTTAGCACTTCTTATTCAAACCTATCAGATCCCAGCCCTTCTTTGACAAATACTACCTTTAGTCCAGGTGTCAGGTGTGCATGCAGGAGCCAGGCCCTGTGACAAATAGGACTTTGCAGGACTGGGGCCTTCCTAAATTTGTTCTGAAGAGGCAAGGCGCGGCCACACAGGTGAGGCCAATTAGTAACTCACAGCACCTGGTGGCAAGAGCCAGGAAGAGATGTAAGGTCAGCATTTTCCCTCTGGCTCTTTGCCACAGCAACACGTTCCCTGCCTTGCTTCTTGACCCTTGGACCCCTGACTTTGTGACTCCCTGCTTCTTGATCCTCAGACCCTTGGCTTCTTGACTCCCAGCTTTCTGACCCTCGGATTCCTGGATTCCTGACTCCTAGCTTCTGGACCCCCATTCCTGCTCCCACCCCGCCATCCTGCCCCCGGTCCTGACGTCCCCTACCGGGACTTTGATCGCCCATGAACCGGACTGTGACACCAGGAAAGGATTAGGCCAGGGGTCAGCAACCTAAGGCCCATGGGCCACAAGTGGCTCACGGAGGTTGTTTAACAGGCCCCCGAGCCGAGCCGCCTGCTTGGCGAGTCCCCACGTGCTCCGCTAAACCGGCGCAGCATGGCAACTCGCTTCTGCGGCACCAGAAATCGTGTCTGCGCAGACGCCGGAAATCGCAGGCGCATATGCTTGCGCAATGCAGCCCACAGAGGGATCTCCACTGGAGTGAACCGGCTCAGGTGAGGTAAACCTTGCTGACCTCTGGATTAGGCCACTGATGTCAAACATTTTAAGGGACATGCACCAACCAATGCAGGCACATCCCCCTCACAACTGCCATACGCAGTTGTGAAGCGTAGCCCTCAGCTTAACTATATGCCTGTTGTCCATATAGCAAGGCTGGCTGTGAAGGGCATGGGTGGGCAAGCCCTGCCACATATTTTAAGCATCTGTCCCAACATGTAAGCACCTGGAATTTTCCCAATCCTGTTTAGAGTGGAAGGCAAGAATGGAGGGGGGAATCATTTCAAGTTCTTGGCATTCAGCACTGAATTTGAAGAAACTAGCCCTGTCTCAGCTCTTTCCTTGAAGTGGGAGACACGCACCACATGCAAGTATTTTCAGTAACTAGGCACCAGCATCGAGTTTTTAGGACCCCAGGCTTTGATACATTAGCTATTTTCTTTCTTATTATTATCAAAGGCGGGGGAGTACACAAACCATGATACCCAGGAGGCTGGAACAAGTGAGGCCTTGGGTCTGATTCAACAGTGCTCTTTATGTTGCCAAGCAGCTCTTTGCTCCAGCGGTGCCTAATCAGGCAGTTTGAGAAGCGCCTTTAATGCAATTGCTCAGGGCCTTGAATGAAAGGGAATCTCCCACTATCTGTCATGCAATAGCTCCAGAAGGCGCAGCCTGACTCCTGACTCCACTCGCTCAGGGAAATGGCAAAGAGGCTCCCCTAAACACAAGGGGAAAGCAGCTTGTACGTCAGCCTTGTTGTAATTTAACAAACAGGAGATTTGCCCTCTTAATTCCTCTCTTCATCAGACTTGCTTGAAAACTGAAGTAAAAAAAACAACCAAAAACCCACATCTTTGTGAAAAGAAAGAAAAAAGATTTAACTATTTTGGAAAATCCCTAGTGATTTGCAAGAGAAATCTCCTCTGAGCCAAGCCAAGAGAGAAGATTAAAAGCATGTGCTTAACAGAAGAGCGAAAGATTAAGCTACATTTTATGCAATTCAGGTCTCAAGCGATTATGATAGAGAAAACTTCCCCACCCCCGGACACCTGTTGCAGAATCACTTTTGGTACTTTACTAGGGTAATAGGGTTAGCATAATTGGGTTCTACCTACAGAACCACCAACCTTTACCCAAACTGACTGAAAACTTGCTAGGTATCTCCAAGCTCTGCTAATGCTGCACTGCCTCCTCTAATAGGTTTTGTGAAGATGTTATTGAAGATGGCATGGCTCCTTCCAATCTACCTTCCTTTATATCTCCAGGCTGAAAATATTCTTACATCTTAATGATTTCCCCCTCTTACTTTGGCTGCTTGCACATTTATAAGCCCATTCCTCCAATAAGGTCAGTCAATTTGTAATCCAATTAACACAGTACCTGTTTAACAAGGCATGAAAAAGACTTTGCTACTTGTGAGCAGTATTTAAGGTCCTGCGTTTAGAAGTTCAGGTTGGTGGGGAGGTTCTGCCATCTTCCTTTCAGCCGTGGAAAATGAGGGAAGGAGAACAAAAATCTGGAAGACTGGGGGCAGTTTTCTTCCACTATTCTTAAACACACACACAAGTGTAGCAAGGAAGACCTCTGCAGCAGCATGAATAGAAGAAAGAAATCTGCCAGAGAAAAGATTTTGCTTTAAGAAAAAATCTGCACTTTTCTGGGTTATCTTAGACTTGCATATTTGTCTTTACTGACCAAATATATTACTGTCTTAGATGGACCTCTGAAAACAAAGGGATGGTCTGTCCAGAAAATTCCCAGCAGGAGAGGACACAGTTGGGATTATTTGCAGGAGAACTTGATCAGGTACAAAAGTCGGGGTTGTGTGTGTTTTTTTTTAAAGACAACAATGAGCCAGTTCTCATGTAACACCAAGCCACGGCTTGGCCGTCCTTAGGACTGTAAACTGCTTCCTCCCCTTATGCACTCTGATTTGGCACCAGAGCCAGAAGCAAGGAGAAGACCTGCTTAAACCCTGTTCCTACCAGCTGGTTTCTCACACTGGGATGGTTCAGATGTAGAAACAAAGTCAGTTTAGCTACCAGTTCTCAGCCTTGGGGCCAGATGCCTCCTTTATCCTGTCCTCCTCACACGCTCAGATTCTCCCCACTCACCACAAAATCTTGGTTCATATTTATGGTTTGAAGGGAAAAAGTGAACCATAGTTTGCCCATTCAGTGGAAATGTTTTGCAAGCTACAGTTTGCATGAACCAAGTAGTCAGGGAAAGAACCCACACATGTGATTGGTGGTAGTGAAGGGAAAAGGGGACCATGTAAATCCAAAGCTCATATGGAATGATTTGGCCATTCAATCATTACACCTGAGAAATCCCAATATCAGAAGCCAGCTATTAAGAATAGGAATTAGGTGTACATGATCCATCCTTCTTACTGAATTCAGGCATCTTGACAAACCATAGTTAAGGAAGCTGAACCATAGCTGAATGCTGAGAGGACAAAGCAAAAGCCAATAAGGAATTCAGAACCATGCTGGAATATATAAGGATATATAGCAATGTCTTCCAGCCCACTACTATCTACTAAGACTGGCAGCAGAAAAATGTCTTCCAATACCACAGATAGCACAGCCCTATATAACCAACATGCTTAAGTCTAATTCATGCATGAAGGGATTGACCATAGAGTAAGCTGGCCTGTCAGGCTTAGCTCACCTTGGGAGGAACTAGGTAATCAAGCCTTTACTCCCTTTCAGTCCAACTGATGAACTCAGCATACGAGGTCTGAGCTGGTTGTTCCAGTTCAGACCACATGGCTCTCACAAACCACTCTTGAGTTACTATACCAATAATGAAGGAACTTTAACCACTTTGGAATGAAATCAAGCTTTACTGTCGGTGTAATTTTTCTGAATGCTGTATGGAGAAGCACATTAATCTGTTCTTTAGAGAATTTGTAAGTAAACTATTTTTAACTTACCAAATGTGTGGTCTTTTTCTATGCTGGGGAAGAGGGAAGTTTTGGAACACACAAGATCATATTTTAAAGGTCTAACAGGCTATATTTCCATGCTTTACTTTGCTGCTGCATATTTTGTGCTTTTAAATCTCAGCTGGGGTTCTTTCACCAAAAAGTACCGGTACCTACTCCAAACCTGGATCTTGGGAGTCCAGGAATTCTCCTTATATACCTATACCTTTTCCTTGCAAACAACATTCTTTTTATATTTCATGGCAAATCAGTAGCTTGAAATATATGTGAGACGGTGTATTGGCCAACATTATTATGGACTTGTAAACCTGTGCTCTTACTTGACTACTGCTTTATCATGGTGCTGTTTCCCAACTAAAGCAAGTCATACTTAGGTCCCGTTTGAATCAATGTGAAAAAATTAGCCATGTGTAATTTGGTTCCTACTGACCTCAATGGGATCCAGCTGCAACTAGCAGTCTGGATCCAACCCACTATCTACCTTGTTTAGATTATGACATACTATAATGGGAAGTGATGGGAGGAAGGGCTTATCCCCCCCCTCCACACACAAACACTGAAAGTTCGTAACCAATACAGGGAAGCAATTCAGTCCTTTTCTGCATTTGTTTTCTGGTTTTAAAATCTCCCTGAAGCAGTCCATTTAATCCTGCATTCGCTCCTGCTGAAAAATGGAAAAACAATCCCACCCTCAGGATATGGAAACACACTTCAGCTTGTCATGCTCAGGAATAGAGTAGCAAGAACCAGACAGTGCTGCAAGCTTAAGGAATAACTGGCTCTATACCTTTGGTAGCTGTGCCAAACCTTGAGAAACCAAATCAGGTCAGGCATGTAAGGTTAGATTCAGCAACTGTACCTTTTTGTGAGAGACCAATAAAAGAGGAATGGAACTCTTGAGACAGCCATCCCAGTAACTTTACCAGATTTCAAATTAAAACAAGCTAACAGCCATCTTCTTGGTGGACTGGAACAAGTCGATTCCAAGGCTGTATGCAAAGAGATTTTGGGGTGGTGGTTTTTTTGATTTGTTTTGTTTTGGCTGACTATTAAAGCTTTATTTCAAAAACTGATCCTTATCTTTTAATGTCTCTGTAAGCTTTTTTTATACAACCCTGGACGTTTTGTTTTATTTTAGTAATGGTGGTCTTTTAAATAAAAATCTCTTAACCATGATGACTGCAAAATACTATTTAACTTATCAGTATAATAAAACAAATCAGCAGCAGTAAGATAAGGAACAGTGTACCTTTTACAGTAGTGGTAGGGAACTATCCCCCTCATAGCTAGCCTTCCAGGGGCCAGTGATGGGCAGGGCCAATGCAAAATAGGGAGGGGGCACCCAATGTTCTCAAACCACCCCCTGAAAAAAAGGTTTGAAGATCACTTCCTGGTTTGGTACTTGGGTCTGAAAACAGCCTCCTACTGGAGCTAATGGGACTCAGCGCACAGGAAGGGTTGTTCCTTCCCTCCCTAGATGTAACTCCCACATATATTGCAATTAGGCTTGAAAACAGCTTTCCCTTGGAACTGATGGGAGAGACTGTTTTCAGGCCTAACTGTTGTGGGGTATATGAGCAAGTTGCATGTGGCTCTGGGCCAGAGCTTCCCTGCCCCTGAGCTGCAGAATTCAGAATACTGAATCAAAAAGCTTTCACTTTCAAATTTATAAGAAAGTTATAAACTATTATTTGTATATCGTACCACAGTTTACCAGATTAAAACCACAGAAATCCCCCCCCCCCCAAAAAAAGTTCTGAGTGGCCACTGCAAATATGTGCAGCTCTGTCAGAACTTCAGCTTGGTTGAACAACAGAAATACGATTTTAACTTGATCCTTGGATGTGCCTTGGAACAGGTTAAAAATTATTCCCCACCCCCCTCCTCAATTTTTGGTTCTGACAACAAAGAAAAATGCAGTGAACTACGACACAAAGTCTTCTCCCGTAGTGGCACAGAAGCACTGTTTGTTCTACTGGCATTTTTCAGTTAAGTAATACCTAAGCTGTGCTCTGTATGATTCTAAATAAAGGCTCAGTCACTCCACATTCATGCCCCTGTTCCAAGTGCTACATTTTTTTGCAGGGTAACAGGCTAGAGAGTTCGTAAAGATAAATATTAAGGACTAGATTTCAAGAGGAGGAACTATTCCTGACAGGCATTTTCACAGCCCTGCTTTTTTTGAGCTTCTGATGATAATTAAACAGATAATGGCACTTGCTTAAAGATGTTTATATGTCCATAATTCATCCCTGTCCTTATTCAGCTTACCAATATCAAGGTAAGAGAAAACTGGCTATTTAAAATATTTTACATTTCACCTTGCAATGCATAATTTCCAAGATGACTTGCAAACATGTGTTACAATCACTACAAAACCATTAATAAAAATGAAGGTGGCGTCTCTTCTTCTCCAGAAGGTTGCTGTGATTCCACAAAATTCACTTGCCTCTTGGCACCAAGTTTAGCAGAAGGCCCGTATGGTACCGATATAAGTAGATTACGGTTGACAAACAGGTCTTTGTGGTATTTGGTAGCAATACTTCAAACAAAGGTTTTAGACAAAACAAAGACACTTGGCCAAAGATTTGGTTGCCAAGAACAACCTACTGCTAATTTTCCAGGCAACTTATTGGGGAGCAAACTTAGGGTTTTATCAAAGGGGATTCTAACCCCACATGACAGGTTCCTGGGCCAAGTGATGGGATTTGTCAAACCCACATTCTAACTTGCCATTTTTTAAAACGAAACGACCACATTACAGGCTGTGTTTAGATTTAGCTACTAGGCGATATCATTAAAAGGCAGGGCAAGGGCATTCCTTATAGTTCTCTTCTCATCAGTACAACCACCTGAAGCGTGTGATTGCTGCTGTTAGGACTGCTCATACCAGGTACACAACTATCCCAACTAGTAGTATGGTCCGCAGATAATAATATATTGGATGTCCCGGGCCTCAAGGAGATTAAACTGGCCTCAACCAGGCCAAGGCCTTTTCGGCTTTGGCCCCAGCCTGGTTGAACACACTATCGCAGGACATCTTTCCGCAGGGCCTGCAAGACGGAGTTGTTCTGCCTAGCCTTCGGTCTGGGCTCAGTTTGACCCCCTCTATGGGACCCTGTAAGTTACCTCTTTGGCCCTTTTATTGGCTCATGTGGGACCAACATGGATAGCTGGCCCTGATGAATACTTGAAGTTCCCGACCCCTATGGTTGTAATTCATGGGCAATCATTTAATTTTATCCTGATTCTAATTTTTAAGCTGTATTCTAATCAATTGTTTGATTGTGTTTTAACGTATTTGATATTTGATGTTAGCCCGGTCTTGGCTGGGGAGGGCGGGGTATAAATAAAAATTTACTTACTTACTAGAATCAAAACTAAGTTACACACACAATTAAAAAAAACAACAAATAACTTCTTTGCCAAGTTAGCTCACAGTGCTTTATTCTGAACCTAATATTTTGTTTTTAAATGAAGAGCAGTAGTAAGTGGTATGAGGAGTGGCATGGGTGGGGGAATCTGACTGGAGGCCATGGGAGGGGACACAGCCACACAGGAATAAAGTATCTGCCAAACATCCCCTGCTTGTTGTGAAAAGTCTTCCCTGCCCATTAGGACTAGAAACCTCTTTATTAAAATAAAAAGGCTGAAATTGCCAGGAATCACTACCAAAATCAGGTTATATGAACACCAGAAGACAAAGAGCCCTATTTTACTGATGGGAAACAAGAAGATTATGGCTTTCAGCAAGGAAATATTTGTTATACAGGTTTTAATTTAGCACACTCACACTACACATATACACATCCACAGCTCAGTGATTCAAATTTCTTAATTTTTTCTTCCATTATACTCCAAAACCATTTATTGCGTTTCTCATTTGTGCACTGGCACATGCCCTATGATGTATACAAAAATGGCACTAATATTTCCAGGACACTTATTTACTTTCTCATTCTCAAACTTGCTCACTGCGCCAGAGTTCAGCCTAGATGATTTTCTGGCCCCACCCTCAGTTAGCGGGATCAGCCAAGGTCACTTGCACAACTCCACTGACGCTTGGCCAACTGGTCACAATTCCTTAATGAGCCCTTTGTAAACCTTTGTAAGTGGCAGGCTAAAAAGCCAGCTTGAATGGCCATAGAAGCAGAGTCATCAGGGTTCAGTTGAGGTGGAAGAGAGGCTTGTGTTGGGTCTCAAATTCACCAGAAACTCAAGCAAGCATCAGCCACAGTGTCACAAGCAGTTAACGATCATCGCTAAAGCATGCCAAGAATTAGGGCTTGCGCAGAATGAATAGGGACAGTAGATAGGTGTGCTAGGAAATTGAAAAAGACAACACAGAATTGGGCAAATTGCAAGGCTTAGCCAGTGTCTAATGCTCAACCATGGATAGCAGGGCTAGAGAACAAGTGGGGAATACGTGGTTCTCCAGATCACTCACATCATCTCTGATCATTGGTCATGCTGCCTGGAGCTGATGGGGCAGGCGGGGGGTGTGTGGTGTTGTCCAACAACATCTGGACCAGAGATCCCACAGCCCAGGATTATAGCTTGGGCCTGGGATTTAAAAGACACAGGAGATGCTGACCAGAACTTCAGGGGAAATGGGAGGAAGGGCAAATACTAAAGAAAGTATTCAGCCTAAAGGAGCCAAAAGTAAGAACCTGTGCATGCAGAGACTACTCTCTACTAATGGATTGAGAGGGAAGTAAAAACTTATGAGAACCAAGAATATTTCAAATAGGCAGAACTCCACTTGTTATGAAAGAGTAAGCTGGCCCAATCATGCCACACAATGTGGCAACTGAAAGAAGGCCTTCTCAGTAGCAAATTATGGAACTCCCTTTCTCTAATCTTCCACTTCTGTTATTATGCCTTATCTTTATTTTGTTAGCCTTATTGAGGCATTTGCAAACAAGGCAGAATTTAAATACTCACAAAAAAGTAAGGTTGGGCAGGACTCCCTGTTAAAAGTATGCAGGGCAACATTTTACAACACACATGACCCTTGTCACAGTATAGCAGAAGGTGGTCTCTTTTACAAGCCTCCAGTTTCACTATTGGCAAAGAGTTTAAGGCCATGTGCTTCCTCTGCTAGGATCAAGAGCTCTTGCTCTCTGCTAGAACAGTCACCTCTCATACACCTCAGATCATTTCCACAGTCATCATCGTTCACTAGCCGAGAAATGACCCTCAATCCCTGGTTGAACCCCACCCGCCCATTCTTACATTATACCCTTCCTAAACCCACTCTATTACCTAGTCTTGATTTATGAACTTCAGTATGAACAAACGCCTGTCAACTCCAGAGAACCTACACTTTGGAGTGTGATAGGTATAACCCCCCCAGCAGGAACTCTTGCCCCCCCCCACCAGCTATAGTTAAGACTTCCCTAGAGGGGAGGACACCCAGAGCCAATGGGAAACTTGTTGAGAGAGGGGATGAGTGTGTTTTTGAAAGACTGCATTGAACACCCATGCAGGAGACCCAAGACAGATATGCCCAGCTTTATCATGTTACTACCATCTCAAACACCTTGGCTCCTAAACAAATCGACTCCTGAAAGTGAGTGTTTCAGTTTTTGAACGATTTTTGGAAGCCGAACATCCAGCGCAGCTTCTGATTGGCTGCAGGAGTTTCCTGCAGCCAATCGGAAGCCGTGCTTTGGTTTCTGAATGTTTTGGAAGTCGAACGGACTTCTGGAACGGATTCTGTTTGACTTCCAAGGTACGACTGTATAGCCATTGTCAATCAGGAACTCTGAAATCCTGCAGTGCTTTTTTTACAGTGTCCTCCCCAGCACACCCTATCCGTTTCAGTCCAGCTATGCCACACACTCTTACTCAAACTCCATGCACGCACAAGCATGTTGAAATATGTACACAGCACTAGGCCCAAGACCACAAACTGCCTTAAAAAACCCGATAAAAACTCAACACGCTTGCCAAATTCTATAATCAGAAAACCTGAATTCCACATTCTAAATTTATGACTAGGTGAGTAGGGGAGAGATCCAGGTTAGATTTTCTGATTCAGATTGTCAAGTACTGGGTTTGGCAATAATTGGAGTGTCTCACAGCAACAGTGAAAAGAGAAGTGCAATTTCTGTATGTGGGGCAGGGGGAAGAAAGCAATTAAGGTTACAGAGACATGCCCTACCTCCTGGACAAAAGGAAGCAAACCCAAATTATTTCTTTCTGTTTTCCAAGTCTTTTGGTAGACCTACCTCTTAAATTTTTAGGCTTTTCTTCATTTGCAGTGATGGCACATATATATAAAATAATAAGTGAAAAAACAGGAATGAGTAAGAATAAATGCTTCCTTGAGATTCCGACATTGCAGGGGTTTGGACTGGATTACCTTTTGGCTCCCTTCCAACTCTACATTTCTATGATTCTATGTTGGTATCCCTTCTGAGAACCAGTAAGCTATAAAGGAATGTTGGCATGGGCTGGTGAGCACAAGATGGCATGATGGGTTGGGAAGGACAAGTTGGATTTGGAGCTCCATGTGAGACGGAAACAAGAGTAGGGCCATTTTTTAATATAGAGCCTAACTAAAAATATATCTTGAGGACATAAGAGAAGCTATGCTGTATCAGACCCAGTATCCATCCAGGTCCAGGACAACAGTAGCAAACCAGATCCCTTCAAGAAATCCAAAAGCAGAACATGTAGGCACCAAATTATCCCTGTCCACATGCTTACTGACACTCAAAGAACTCCAGAAAATTGACACAGCAGAACTTTCCTTTGCAGAAATCCCTCAGCATGTCTTGTTCTTTTACATGTTTAATAATTCCAGCTTTAATAATGATTTCTACTAATTTATCCAGGCCAGAAACTAAACAGAAACCTGCAATTTCCTGCTCCCCAATGCATCCTTTTAAAAAATATTTTAAAAAAAGATGTTAAGAGTCCAAAGTGATATAAGGGAGCTATTAAGGCAAAATCCACAAAAAGAAGGGGCTTCTGAAATGATAAGGCCCACACCAAGAAATGGTGTTGCACCGAAACCATTTAATCACAAGGTCTAAAAATCTGCTAGCCAACTGAAGCTAGTCAAAACTGAAGCCAAGGTTCTTTTGATTCCATAAGAAACTGGCTCACTGAACCCAGGTCAGGATACCCTACTTAGGGAAACACTAGGTTCAGCTAACTACTGCCATAGTTTTGGAAGAGCTACTTTCACCACAGTATATACAATACAAAGACACAGAACCTGTTCTGGCCTCAGGGCGTCTTTCCCATAGAGCAGTGGTTCTCTGCAGGTCCCCAGATGTTGTTGGACTACAACTCCCATCATCCCTGAGCTCTGGCCTTGCTAGCTAGGGGTGATGGGAGTTGTAGTTCAACAGCATCTGGGGATCCACAAGTTGAGAAAGGCTGCCATAGAGGCTAGTGGTGTGGGGCACCAGGGCACCAAGTTCTGGAGGGTACCAGGGAAGAGACGGAGGCTGGACGCGGCGCCTCCCTGCATCAGCTCGCTGCCCTCGCCCACTTCTGACATGGCAAGATGAAGCAGCGCCGTGCCCGGAGTACCAAGCAGATGCAGAGGATAGTCGATGTGGTAGCCTTCAGATGCTGATGTCTCCAAACCCCATCACCTCTTATCACTGTCCATACTGACTGGGGCTGATGAAACATTCAAAGGGCACCACACTGGCTACTCCTGTGCTAGAGCAGCAGCTTTCAAACTTCCTATATTTGAGAAACCTTTCCACATCAACTAGCCTTTCAAGAAATTCTTGTGCATTTTCCACAAAATCATCGGCCTGGTGTGGAGCACTCTAGGATCTGTTCTAAGACACCTACTTGATGGGAGTCACCTCTGTATTAACCAAGAATACGCAACACATATTATGCAATGCATGCTGTCAGGAACGACCAATGGTGCTGAGAAAGCTAACTACAGAAATTTATCGACCATTACTTGCCCCCTAACTAGCAATCAAGAAACCTGAAAACTACAGCTCAGGAGGAAGCAAGATAGCCTTTGAAACATGGTTAAAGTGACTAGCCCACAAATTTATACTGCATACTCATGCCTATGTTAACCTTTTGTGGATGTGGGTGGCCTCAAAATATGAGAACTGGTTCTACACCAATTTTTAAAATATTCCCCTGCCTGGTTGCATGGAGGCAGTTCTTAAGCTTCCCCTGGGTTGCTGTAATTATTTGCAAATGGAGTATTTACTCTCCAGTTATTGTGAACCTCAGATATTATATTTTAGCTCAGTATATTTCTGGTAAAATGCAAGTATTGACATCTGTTCAATTACAGGCTGTACATATACATGCACAAACACTCATTCTCAACACATCAAAGCCTTCTGATCATTTAAAAATTATGTAGATTCTTTCATTGCCCATTTTGGATTCACCCTCCAAGTTCTTTCCAAATTCCCAATTCTTATGCAACCTGAAGAGAGGTTTCTCATTTAATAGGATCATCTCTTAAGTATTTGTTTGCTTTGTTTTTTATGGCATTATGCATTTCTCTATTCATTTCTATTTAGTTTTTTCATGTGTTGTACATCAGCTGGAGACACTAGAGTAGCAAGCAACTGACCAGTCTAATAAATATCATGATTATATTTGTAGTACAGTAGTAGTATCGGCAACAGTGATAGTAGTAATACTGTTGACCATTTTACCTTGGGCAACTAGATGAAACACAAAACCTCTCAATCCCTTCCTTCCTGCTACAATCCTATCCTTTACAGCAGGGCTGGGGAACCTGTGGCAATCCAGATGTTGTTGGACTACAACTCCTATTGTTCTTGACCATTGGGCCATGTTGGCTGGGGCTGGTGGGTATTTGACTGTTTTCAGCAATGTCTGGAGGGCTACAGGCATAACAACCCATGCTTTATAGCCAGATCTGTACTGCATTCCCACCACCAATGAAACGAAGCGTAATGCTACTGCTGCCAGAAGTCAGACAGAGAAGCAAGAATTCTAGCTGCCACAGCACAGTGGTTCTTTGGCAGGGAAGAGCTAATTGCATCATCTGTGGCGGCCCTTAAGTTGTAGAACTCCCTTCCCACATAGGTGGCACCTTCATTACAGAGTTTCCAGTGACGGCTGAAGATACACCTCTACACCTTGGCTTGACACTTGAGGTGTATAGTTTCAGGACTCACCTTATTTTTGTGGTTGTTAAATTGTTCTTAATTTTATAAAAGTTGTAATCCACTCTGGGACCTTAGGGTGAAGGGCGGGTCACCATCGTACAAGTGAACTACACTGTTGTTTCATTGTGGGAAGATACCACAATTAAGCAGGGCAAACCCGGCTTTTCCACCAAGCAAAACAACTGTGGCTTCTCATTGAGTGCTCCTGTATGACACACATTTGTCACAGTTATCCATCACTTTTTAAGGTGACCATAAAAAAAAATGTCAAAGAGGACCGCAGTGCCCCCTGGGTGATCCAAAATATTTAGTGAAGGTATGTTCCTGAAAGACCCAAGATCCCTTATTTGTGTAGACAGGGTATATATCTCAGGAGAACCACCCTAGGATAACATCCATGGTATATTGATTGTATAAACAAGACCCAGGTCAACCCACTCCCGCTGTCCTAAAGAGATCCACAGAACTTTTCTGGCAATGATCGGGGGAATTGTATATTGAATGGGCACCTCCTTACACCACAGCTCCATCAAAGCTTAGCAAAAGGTGGCATTTGTCAAAACAACAGCTAATTTACTCTGGCACAATCTCTCATATCTGGCCTGTGCGCAACAAGCCCTTGTCCCTACTGCTGACTGGGCATAGAAGTATACATTACTCCTGCCCCAGATCAGTCCTGCTGCGGGAAATAAATAAGGATTTCAAATCCCAGGCTCTCTGTCAAAAGGTACTAAAAGAAACGCTTTGTTCGAATTTGAAGTCTCTTATTTCAATTACTTCCTTATGTGCTGATTGTAGCAGCAGGATTAGCTTTATGTCTCTTCTGCCAAAGCTGTCAAGGCAAGCTGCAGCTGTACATCTCCTACATTTAACCATGCCTAGCTATGGATTTTGATCTCTTGCGGTAGGCTTAAAAAACAACCACCAGCAGCTCTGAGATATTGAACTCCCCCAGGTAAAGAAAGAAAAAGGTTGACGTGTTCCCAAGTTTAACCAAGGCACAGAGACAGATGGGTGGAATCCCCTTTTGCCTTTAATAGCAGACAGATCAATGGAAAGGGGACACCGCTGTCATAGACCTTCTGCATATTTTGATCTCACGAATGGACAGCAGCCAAATAAAAACAGAGAAATAACACACAAAACACACATATCTACACACCTGACCAATCCTTCCAGACTCTGCCCTAAAGTAGAGAAACAGCCAGAGGATGAGAGCAAGGTACAAGGGGAAAGCAAAATATTATTATTCACCCAACACTTCTTAGTGCAACTTTTAGTTGAAGTCAGATCCAAACACTATACAAGCTATAAAGGTTCCCCTTGCTTCACAAACACCCCCCACCAGACTCCTTGTACGCACTTCCCCATTAAGTGATCCTGTTCTGTGCAATAGAAATGCAAACTTTCAGCCCAGGAGTATCCCAAAATAGGTGCAATCATTAAGTCAGTTAAACATATGTATTTTAACAAAAAAGAAAATCCAACATGACAGTGTGCAAATTCATGTGAAAGGCTATACTCTATACCTGGTGGGTAGTATCCAGGCTAATTTAACAATACTTCAGTTCCATTTATTTATTTTTGTGGAACTTAAATTATTACTGACTTGCCCACTGATTTCAAGGACAGCCAAGTTCAACTAATTTATGCTGAGATCCTACACTCAGGTAAACACCACTGAACACAATTAGATTCACTTTTGAGTAAACATGTACAGGGTTGTACTGTAAGACTAGATTCAACAATGCATGCAAATCACATAACACAGTAGGCAAAAGTCACACATCTCCCCAATATCTGGAGTTGATTCTACGCATGCTTAACCTGCTTACCATTTCAGCTCTATATTGCCACTAGATTAAACTAGCATCTCTACTTTTCGGATTATGTGCTGCTGCAATGACTTACTACAATAGCAATTTTTATTATAATAATAATAACTATTATAACTACATTTATATGCCATCTCCCTCAAGCTCATGGTGGCATACATCTTCCCACTTTATCCTCATAACAACCCTGTGAGATAGGTTAGGCCAGGCATAGGCAAACTCGGCCCTCCAGATGTTTTGGGACTACAACTCCCCTAGCTAACAGGACCCGTGGTCAGGGATGATGGGAACTGTAGTCCTAAAAACATCTGGAGGGCCAAGTTTGCCTGTGCCTGGGTTAGGCTGAGAGACAGTGACTTTAACCACTACACCATGTTGGTTCTCAGTAACAGAGTTTCTGATAGCTGGTGCATTTGCTTGACTAAGAAACTGATGTGGCTACCACTGGTGGGGTTATGGCAAAAATGCCATTTGATCAGAACCCTTTTCTCCACCACTACTCAAAAGTCAAGGTAAGATAAGCACATAACAATGCCATCACATTTCCTTGCTATTTAATCCTGTTATGCCACAGTAGCAGTGGAAATAGATGAATGTTCTGAAGTATTCTGCCCCAGTCCTTACTTGCCTAAGCTGCATCTCAAACAATTCAAACCAATATTCACTATTCACAAAGTATAAGGCCTTTTCTACAGTTACACAAGTTGAACTCCTCCTCTCTCCACAATTCTAACGTCACATCATTTCCCAGTGAGCAAGCACCCCATTCCAGAACCAAGCTATCTTTCATTTACTTTAAGATATGGGCAGATGCACACACATGATGCTGCAATGACTAATTTACTTAGCAGTCTTGCAAGCTCACTTTCATGAATCAGCACTTTATAATTTCATTTATTTTATTGACAGAATGAATAGAGACCAAGAGAACACCGGGTCCACGGAAACTGTGACAAGGACCATGATTTAAAAGACAAAAATAAGTCAGAAGAGAAAGTGGAGCCCATTCCAGTTTCCTGTTTAGAAAGGTCCCAAAAAGTGGGCACCTGCCCACATTTAAAGTACAAAAATATATGGATTCTCCTCCAAATAAATAGGGAACCTTTCTAAACAGGATTCACATATCAAGAAGGCTCAACAAGGAAAACATCCATGTGAAAGGAAAGCCAGAATCGAATTTCTTGATCCCCCAAATGCCACTCAGCCAGTATTTTAACATAAAATAAAGTTCATCTGATTTTTCAACTTGTTAACATGCCCCACATCTCCAGGTGAAGCCATCTAAAGGTTAATGCAGTAAATTAAACCAACAATGCATTTTCTCCACAGACCTGAAAAACACGAGGCAACTCCCACCTAAGGTAGCAAACATATTCAAAGACAGCCAGTTCCTATCCTGCACAAAATGAAAGTTACTGTGAAGGGAGTCATAGAATCCCAAGACCATCAGAGAGGTCAGCTCCTGCCTTCAAGAGAAATGTGGAACCATTATTGCTCTGACTCACCAAATACAGGACCAGATTACAAACCACAGAAACAGAGCAAAAATGACAAGCCATGTTTTTACAGCTTACCAGGAAAATAAAAGCTTGTGGAAAGAAGGGAATACAGTGTGGGGAAACAATCAGGAGCCCTCAGTGAACAGTACGAAACAGTCACAGAATTGTGGATGGAAAGAGGTTGAGAGATCAAGCTTTTCCAGGACATCTCTGTAAAAGGGAACCTAGGGTCATAGCCCTTAGGGTCATTCAATGTCAGCAGGGAGGCGTTAGTGGTCCATGTGTACTCAGTTATCAGAACTAAGTTTATCCATTAACACACTTTAACCACCCTTCTGTACACAGCAGGAAGGTTACAGAGTGTTATATAACAAGGGTGAAGCTTCTGTTTGCAATTTAAGAACATGTAGCATTTCTAATTCATGTCAGCAATCATGAGGAGTGAAGTACAGAGTAGCAATTATTTTGTATAGTATTAGAAGAAATAAATAGACATGGTACCTGTGGGCATTTCAGCATTAAATAAAAGACATGGTTTACTGCTAGTGGGGTGACGAGGGAGAAGTGGATAGAAAAAATCTGGAAGGAGTTAGGTATTGTGAGAAAAGCACACCTGGGGTGAGGACTGAATACCTAGGGCTCTGAATTCTTTCCCTCCAAGTTAATCAAACCCTGGATAGCAAGAAAGAATAGCAAGTCAAAATAAAGAAAACTGTGTGTGCATATGTGCACCATCACTAACACGCCTTAGAAAAATCACTAACCCAGCCACATACAATTCTCTGTCCTCAAGAAAGGCAAGAAAAACCAAGGCCTGCACCTTTCAAAAAGAAGATAAAACACCTGTTTATCAGTCTGACCAGCTAGCAAACATGACTCAAGTTTTTACAAAAGAAAAGCACTTCCACTTCAGTTTTCTGGGTTCTCAGTTCCCATCAAACGGGTTTTGAAAGGTTGGCTTCCCTGAACTTTTGCAGGTTGCAACAAAACGTGTTTGTTATGTTTTTTGGGGGGCAGCTGAGAGACAGCCCTCTCTCCTCTTGAATAGCAACTATAGCAGAGAAACGGTCTTGCTGCTGCTGTTTCCAAAGACAGTAAATAGACTTTTAAGAGGATGGAAGTGTAGAGAAGAGCTAGCGGGGGGGGGGGGGGGGAGACGGGGGGAGACAGAGATGAAGCGGCCGAGTCGGAGGAAGGGAGGCGGGGTGGGAAGGAAGGAAGGAGGGAGGGAGGGAAGGAAGGAGGCTCGTTACCTGACACGGAGAAAGAGGTGGGCCTCGGGAGGAATTACGAGGGGCAGAGGAAAGGATTAAAAAATCAACTATGGGCGTGCGAGGGGGAACACGGAGTGGGTGTGAAGTATAACAGGGGGAGGGTCTCCCTTAGGGAGCTCTAAAATGGCGGCAGCTTCCTTCCCACACCGCTCCCTTCTCCCTCACACACAGACAGTACAGAAACATATATATTTATGTATATGTATATACATACCTATATATATAGCACACTCCCGCCCCCGCCTTCTCTCTCCGCCGCCCCCCCCCGTTTTCCTCCCCCGCCCCCTCCGTCAACCGCTCTCACCGGGCTCGAGCCCCCTCCTTCCTGCTCCTTTTTCGCCCGCGGGAGAGGAGCCTCTTTCGCTCGCTTCAGCCGCTCTTCACTTTCTTTCTTTTCTTTTCTTTTTTTTCTTTCTGTTTTTTATTTATTTTTTTTGCCTTCACCGCCGCAATCCCACAATCCCCCGCGCGCGCCTCCAGCGGCCGACCTGCTGTTTCCTCCTCCTTCCGTTTAGCCCCTCCCCTCTCCTCAACTCGGCGTTCTCTTGCCGATCCTCCCCCTCCTCCTCCTGCGCGAGCTCTGTAGCCCCGCCTCTGTCCTCCAACTTAAGCTCCTCCTCCTCCTTCCTGCTCCCCCGCCCCCTCCCGTTTGTCAATGGAGGGAAGAGGGAGGCGCACCTGCGCATGCGTTACGCTCCCTCGCCTCCTTCTGAGCATCATTTACTTAAGAGAGTAGTCCTGCTCCTTTCGATACTTCTATTCTCCAAGTGAAATTGCCACCTAACTCTTGCTGGCCTGTTTTACTTCCTGCCCCCCTGTGTATCCGCCCCCCCCGTTCATTTTGTTTCTTCTCAACGATTTTGTATTGAAAGTTTCGTTGAAACGTTTTGTAGGCACACCTTCAGATTCTTGCAGACAAATCAGCTAGTTTGTGGCACCTTGAAGACCCTCACATTTATTATGGCAGACACTTCTCTGGATTATCACCTCCTGTCCGGAAACCAATGCCCCACTGTGGAAGCACGTGTGGATCCAGAATTGCCCTCCACAGTCACTTACAGACTCATTTATGTGTTTATGGAAGACAATCTTACTCGGCTACAGGTGATCGCCAAAGAAGCAGCAGCCAGGAATTTTGTTAGAGGGCGGCAGGACTTTTGTTAGGGGAGGCGGCGGCAGAACAGGCGTGACTGGTCAGTTAGTTACCGTATTTTTCGCTTTATAACACGCACCCGACCATAACACGCACATAGTTTTTAGAGGAGGAAAATCCGTAGGCATGCCACCCATAGGCATTCCCTCCATAACACGCACAGACATTTCCCCTTACTTTCTAGGAGGAAAAAAGTGAGTGTTATGGTGCAAAAAATACGGTAAGTATTTCTATTGTTTTATGCTGCAAAGTATTATCCTAAATTGCATGGGGGTCTTTTGCGGGCTGGGTGTTGTGAACTCTCGAGGTTAGAGTGTCATTCTTCAGGATTTGCTATTGTTGAGACATTTGGGCAATTTCAGCTGGGAACATAAGCAAACATTGGAGCTCTGCTGGATCAGACCAAAGGGGCATCTAGTCTGGCACTCTGTTCTCACGGTGGCCAACTGGATGCCTGTGGGAAGCCTTTTACAAAAAGGACCAGAGCACAACAGCAATTCCCCCCCCCTTCCGATTGCCAGCAGCTGGCTTTCAGTAGCATCCTGTCTCTGACAGCAGAGGTAGGATGTGGCCACTGGGGCTAGTAGCTACTGCAAGCCTTAGCCTCCGTCAATTTGTCTACTCATCATTTAAAGCCTTTCGAATTGGTGGCCAGAACTACATCCTGTGGGAAGTGAATTCCATCGTTCTAATTATGTGCTGTGTGAACAAGTACTGGCTCAATAAGAGTGAGCTTGTTGCTGCTGATAAAGGGATGGGGAATCTGTGGCCTCCCAGAAGCTATGGACTCCCAGCTCCCACCTGCTCCAGCCAGCAAGGCCAATGGTCAGGGATGATGGGAGATGGCGACGATGGCAATTTATCACGCACACTTCACCTCAAAATCCCAGGGTGGGAGTTGTGATCCAATAACACATTGAGGGCCACAGGTTGCCCATTCCTGTCCTAAGTGGTTTGAGACCAGGATATCTGATGGCATGCCATACAAGATGTACATCAACAGGCTGTGTTCATTATCCAGTTCTTCACTGTGTCCTGTTGTCTTTGGAAGTGAAACACAGGGCACGGCGTCCTCAGTGGAAGCACTCAACTAGAAAGGCCCAGTTGGCTCCCTCAGCTATACTTTTCAAGTGAATTAATTTTTATAAATTGCTAAACATTTGGTTTGGGTCTCTCCTGTTTTGTTTGTTTGTATCTGGTTTTTAAGGTAGTTGTATTCTTTCAATGACTGCAAGCCACCTTGGGAAGTCCTTTTAAAGCAGGGCGTAAATTCTTTTTATAAACCAGCTGTTCCACCTGTAAGGATGTTTCAGTGTGAAGAACTGCTGCTCAGGATGCCAGCCAAACAGATCTTCCAACAGGATACTTCATTCCATTCCCTCTCCCACGTGGTTTTCCATCTGCTCCATCAGCTAACATTCCCGGCACAGTCCACACTGAGTGGCTTTGGGGCTCCCACGCCCTTAGCCTAGGGGTTTCCCCTTTTAAAGTATTTGCTGTACTTCTGCAAAACTTGCGGTTCCTCCAAGCCTGCTAATACTCCTCCCAGACTTGTGCATAGACAATACCATTTTGACTACCATTATCACTCTCAAGAGAATGGAGTTAGTTCTCAGTACATAGGATCACAGCTGGATCTCTTTAATGAGTTGTGCAAGGGTTTATCTTAATGTATCATCATCACCTGTTCATAATGCTACGCCTCTTGACGTCACTTGTAGACTTTTTTTATTTTGTATTAAACCACTAGCAACCTAACTAAATAATAATAGCATGTGGACATTGCATATATGATACCACTTTGAAGTGCAAATCCATGGGACTGATTTCAAAGTAAAGATGTGTTCAAATAAATTAATACACCACATTTATCTTATATCAGCCCATTTTCAAACTCAGCCCACAGCTCAAGTGCCATTTTAGCCATAGGTCTGGTAAGTGTGGCTAGGCTTATACTTGCCCCCATTCTCAGTCTGCCTTTGTAAAATGCTAACCATGTACTTTTTCAGAGGACTGATGTGGAAATAAGCACTTTGCTCTGTTAAAAATTAGGAAGTAGGGAGCTGCCTTATATCAAGCCAGACCATCTGACCCATCTACTTATAGATTTCAGGTAGGGATCTTTCTCAGCCCTACCTGGTACGCCGGGGACTAGTTATGTGGATTACAGCCCACTCCCGTGTAATCTTAGACTCATAGAATTGTAGAGTTAGAAGGGACCATAAGAGTCACCTAGTCAAACCCGCTTGGTACAGGAATCTTTTGCCCAACATGGGACTTGAACCCGCGACCCTGAGATTAAACGTCTCGTGCTCTACTGACTTGAGCTATCACAGTTGCCTGACAACTAAGGAGACAAGGAGAGTCCTGTAAGCTATTTGTGACATGGCACAACCAACGAGCATTGCAAATAATAATGGGGGGAAAGACACCGAGAACACTCTTTGGATCCTGTCCACTGTTTTGCAGCTCTTCATAATCCTGTCACTTGCCAGAACCTAGTTGGTACCTAGCTTTGTGGGAAGGCTGCTTTAAGGAGAATGGTAGGTTAGTTCCTTCCCCATTTATAAAGCAAGACTGCTAAGCTTTCCCTCTCCTGTATCCCATCTACGTACATGCTGTACTAGTGGTGTATTTATTTAGGCTATGCTTCCCCCCACCCGCTAGTATTAAAAACCAGAGTGCAGCCTATAATATTATTCTCTTATGAGAAGCTGTGACTTAATATATTGCATTTTAGGGGCACAGCCAATATTTGGGGTGGCTCATATTGAGGCCAATACAATCTCTTTCCTGCTCCTGTGATTACAGCTGGAGGTGGGGAACAAGCTGGTGATACTCAGAAGGCCAATTTTGAGTAAGGGGCTGCTTGTTGTTAACCCCTAAACTGAAAGATCTGCCATCTTTTCTTCTTCTTTGAAATGGAGACATCATTTTCAACTTTTTAAAGGCATTTGCTAGTAGGAAAAACAAAAACGTGACAGTCTTAGCACCCGAAACAGAAACTTGTTTTTTTTAAAATAAAAAAATGCTGAATAGTGAACACAGCAACAGCAAAGCAGAGTTGTGGGAGATTCAAGCTGTTTGCAATACATTTCGAGTTGTCACAAGCATATTTTTTTAAAGCTCCCCCCACAATTACCCCCGAGAAATTCTTCAGCTGGGACAAGCTTTTCCCAACTCTATCAGCAACTTTAAAAAAATGGGTAGAGTTACAGGTCCTTTGCAGCCAGATACACCAAAACCACAGCCCCTTTTTGAATGAATGCTCCCCAAATATGTAACCCAGAGTAGGTTTGTAGAATAGCCAGTTCCCGGAAGTAAGAAGGCAATTCTTGATCATCTACTTTCCAAAAGGCACTCAAGCCTTCTCGCCTGACTAAGCATCTTTTCCCTAATAACAAGCAGCGGAGAACAGGAAATGGGATTAGTTTTCCCTCAATTAAAAAGGAGATCTCAAGAGCCATCTCAGAACTATGGCTAATGAAGGTAGAACTGCCTGGGTGTGGCTGGGAAGGTAGATTAGCAGATGAATGCTTCTGCAGAACTACTGAGAGGAAGTTACGCAGCAACGGCTTATGAAAGTGTCTTCCTGCTGATCGTGAGGCTTAACAAGCCGTGTGTATCTCGTTTCAGAGAGATCTTCTGTTACTGGAGCCTGTTGCCGGATCAGTGAATGGGAGGATAAACACGGGCGTTTCCACCAAGCCTCTCCAACTGACACAGCTTCCAAGTGAACATCCAACAGCGTCAAGGGTTCTTCTGGGAAGCCAAGTTACCGGTCCATGCTGTTATCATCAGGCTGACCGTGGAAGCAAAGGCGCAGCAGGGCCTCACAGAAATCCAGCTCCTCCTTTAAAAACAAAATGAAATAAAAAATAAAGGAAGGGAAGAGAGGCAAGCTCTGCTCCTTCTTTAACGGGCTTTCGGTTCTTTAAGTGTTTGCCTTGAACTTGGGTGGGCAGTGGAAAGTCTCACCAACCGCAAATAAAGCGTGTGGTGGCAATGAAATCACGACACAGCTGCTTTCTCCTTGACAGTGTGGTGTAGTGGTTAGACTGCAGGGGTCGGCAAGGTTTACCTCACCTGGGCCTGTTCACTCCAGTGGAGATCCCTCCGTGGGCCCGATTTCGTGTGCGTTTGAGCACGCGCGCCCGTAATTTCCTGTGTTGGTGTTTGTGCAGACGCGATTTCCGGTGTTTGTGTCGGCACAGACGCGATTTCTGGTGCCGCAGAAGCGACTCCCTGTGCCGGTTTAGCACAGCGCACGGGGGCTCCCCGAGCGAGCAGCTCGGTTTGGGGGTGACTCATGAGCCGGTTAAATGACCCCCATGGTCCCCTTGTTGCCCATGGGCCTTAGGTTGCCTACCGCTGGGTTAGAGTGTCGGACAAGGACCTAGAAACCGAGGGGTCCAAATGCACACTCAGCCGTGAAGCTCACTGAGTGACTTCGGGCTAGTCAATTTTTCTCAGCCTAACCTACACCACAGGGCTGTTGAGAAGATGAAATGGAAGGCAGTAGAACCACCACATCTTGAACTCCTTGGAGAAGAAAGGCAGGAAATAAACACAGCCAACATATAAATAAGTAAATAAATGCCAAGTGCAGGGTGAATTTTTTTACTTCCCGCCCCCCATCTTATTTTATAAGGGAATATTCCAACAGGTGACAACACACAGCCCTACCCCCAGTCTGAAATGGTACGGCTAAATAGGAGCTGGACCATCTTGGCTGCGAGTTCTGGAAGACCTGCTCCTTTGCCTTGCAGGCCACTTTCCACCTGGCCTGGGAAGGCAGGACCTGGACTGACTCCAGCTGCAAAAGTTGAGGCTGCAGAACAAACTCTTGGGTTGGGGTATTGTTTAGGGTTGTTGTTTTTTCCATTGGGGTCCTTTGTTGCTGTTACTGAATTTTTTTGTATCTTTATTTTTTAGATCTTCATGATTTAACGTGGCAGTTGTTCAATTTGATTGTGTACTTTTTGATGGGTTATATTATTTATGACTATTTTAGAGAATTTGTTCACAACGTAAGCCGCCTTGAGCAAGGGCTTAACTACTGAAAGGGGGCATGCAAATAAAATTATTTATGTTGACCGTTCTGCCTATAATTAACGGGGCTTATTGCGGTTCATGTTTACGTTTGGCCACCTCATGAGAAGAGAAGACCCTCTGGAAAAGACCCTGATGTTGGGAAAGATGGAGGGCACAAGGAGAAGGGGACGACAGAGGATGAGATGGTTGGACAGTGTTCTCGAAGCTACCAACATGAGTTTGACCAAACTGCGGGAGGCAGTGGAAGACAGGAGTGCCTGGCGTGCTCTGGTCCATGGGGTCACGAAGAGTCGGACACGACTAAACGACTAAAGAACAACAACAACATTGCGGTTCATGCTTCTGCTGAGCCTTGCTTATGGGCCACCAAAACCACCTTCCTTGGCTTGAGACTACAGCCCACACAGCTTCCTGTGGATAGGAATGTGTTCTCAGTCTCAAAGCTTTCTCACCTCAACATGGAGATTTTTTTTGGAGTTGAACAGGGGAAAGGAGAGGGAAGTGTTAGGATTTTTTAAAAAGAATTTAATGGCACAGTGTGGTTGTTCCCCATCCCCAACACTTACTCCATTATGCCAATTGTTTAATTATCAAGCTCAGCACAGCCTAATTGCTACATTCAGGGAAAACTGTCGCTGGCTAACAGCAGGGGTGGGAACTTGTCTGTTGAGAATAAACACAAGACGACACGAAACAGAAGCAAGATGTCCGTCCGACCCCCACCCTCAAATCAAGCTAAAGAAGAGCATGGGGGGGGGGGGGGAGAGATGGCATTGTGACACAACCACAGTCGGAAATGAATGGCACGGTTCCAGGATCTGTGGCAAGGAAGCCAACTCAAGTTCCGCCCCTCTCCCCACTTCCTTGAGCAGCAGACAGAGAACCTCAGAGACAGGCTAGAGTCTTCCATGTGCAGCCTGTATTCAAATAGAAAGCCACCATCCGCCCGCAATTCTCAATAGGGGCCAAGTGACGTCACTCTATCCTTGGTATCTCTATGGTAAAAGTTCCATGCTGCTTGCATTGGAAAAGAGTGTGTGTTACAGCTTGCTGTACGTTAAAAGAGAATTATATGAAAATGATGTATAGATGGTATTTGACTCCTACAAGACTAGTGAAAATGTGTAAGAACACAACCAACATATGTTGGAAGTGTAAAATTAAAGAAGGTACATTTCACCATATGTTGTGGACATGTAAAAACAGCCAAGACCTTCCGGGAAATGAAATAAAAACATTAGCAGGATTGACATAGCACTTGTAATTTAAAATAACAAAGGATAAAAATGAAGTATAATAATTTGGATAAATGTAATTAGATGCAGTTAAAAAAGGAAGATGAATTTTGGAAGCCAAGAGAGGGGTGAAGGGAATCCCATAAAGGTACTGACATGGACTATGGGTTTGTGAAAACGTGTGTAAAAAACTGTTTTTTTTCTTTTTGAAACTTTGAAAATAAAAATAAAACTTTTAAAAGGAAAAGACTGTGTGTCTGTTCTTCAGTTATGGAACACCTTGCTTTTTGCTACTGTGCAACCACACTTCCTTAAGACCCTCCTTACAGAGGCCTTTTCTGACGTGTAGCTCAAGCACCCATTTCCGTGTGTCACTGTCAGATGTCAAGTGCTTTAATGCTGCTTAATGGATGTGTTGTAAACTGCTTCTTGGGCACTGGACAAGCGGATTAAAATAAGTAAGTAAATTCTTCTGGCTATAGTGCTAGTGCTAATATTAATAAAAACAATGATTTTATTATTTATACCCCACCCACCTGGCTGGGTTATTAAATACGGGGCTGATTTAGTACCAGAAAGCACAGAAATGAACAGCAACGGGACTTTACCCTGACCTCTAAAGAAATCTGCCTCTCCAGCAATAGGAGGCTGTTTCTTCCTCTCACCACTGGGGGGGGGGGGCTGGGAGCAAACATGCCTCCTATATATCACAGGGCCAGCCTCAGTTGGCTTACTCTCTCGCAGATGGGTTGGGGCAGCGATGGCTGGATTATGGGGCCCCGAGCAGCAGAGAACCCCAAACTTCCTTCTTAAGCTGTTTCTGCATTGTGCTATTATTAGGTGGGTGAAGCTGGGGAAACCCACCCAGATGGGCAGGGTATAAATAATAAATAATTATAAGCTCTCCGTGCTGCAAACCGTCTCCAGAAATGCACTTAAATGGGAATAGCTGCACTGCAAGCTTCAAAAAGTTGGCCTTTTAAAAAAGGTGCCTAGTGCCCTCTAGTGCCCAGGAAAGTAGAGCGAAGAGAGCGACACGCTGCCACCTAGGCAAGGAGGTGTGGAAATACATAGGGCAGGGGTAGACAAACTAAGGCCCAGGGGCCGGATCCGGCCCAATCACCTTCTCAATCCGGCCCGCGGACAGTCCAGGAATCAGTGTGTTTTTACATGAGTAGAATGTGTCCTTTTATTTAAAATGCATCTCTGGGTTATTTGTGGGGCATAGGAATTCGTTCATTTCCCCCCCCCCCAAAAAAAAATGTAGTCCGGCCCCCACATGGTCTGAGGGACAGTGGACCAGCCCACAGCTGAAAAAGGTTGCTGACCCCTGGCATAGGGTTTCATAATTCCAGGCTGTTGCAAAACGCTGGCTTTTCCATTCTCAGCCTTCCTTCCCCACCCGCTTTAAAGTAAATGCTCCGGCCTCCATTGCTGCAGAGTCAGGATGAGGGCCTGGATCTGGCTGGCGGGCCAAATCCTCACCCCTCACGGGCGACTGCTCACCTGTCGTCGTTATCACGGCAGGTGACAACTTCAACGGGCACTGGCTCCCACCTATTTGCAGGTGTGGTTTGGATGCCTACAAACTGATGTGTTTTTATGCAGACCAGGAAGGCAGTTTGCAGAGGGAAAATATCAGTTTGCAGGCACTTTTTGAATTGTGGCCACACCTGTGTGTGGATAAAAATCCAAAGTCTGTCAGTGCCGATCAGCGAGGTCCGTTTGCCAAAAAAGAACCAGGAGCACGATTTTAACCTCCTGTTTCTGCAGCCGTGTCCATACCTGACCCACATCTGGTGATTGTTTGTGGAGGAACAGCCTTGTGGGCCAAATCAGGACTCCTGCCGGGCCTGATCAGAGCCTTTGGGCTGGAGGTTCCTAACCAACATGGGGAGAATAAAGCTTGAAATGGTTATCATGCTCAGCCCTGCCCTTCTTCACTCCATGAAACATATTCAGGAAGCTGGAAAACTGTGACAGCAGAATCATTTATTTTAAACAGAATTCTAGTTTCCCCGTTGGAAAAACTCAGTGGCAGTCCAGACATTCGCACCAAGTTCATGCCACAGCTTGGTGGGAAAGGAACCCATTTATTTCTGCCTACCTGGAACTCCTCCTGATCCTTCAGTAGCTGGCACCGCTCCTTTAAGAGCTCCTCAAGGGCTAAATCCGGCTCTTGACACTCCCGCACTCCCTGAGGAAAATCTGTTACCAGGCTTGAAGGGGGAAGAATGGGAGATTAAAGATGAGCAAGTGAGAGCTGTCAATGTTGTGGATTCCTCTTCACATATCCTGCCTGCCTGCCTGCCAGCCCCTCCATCAGCCACTCCATTTCATCCCCCACACTTTTCCTTTCCAAGTGACACCCAACATCTCATAGCTATTGAGCATGCTCAGTCCTGATTGGACTGTTTTGTTGCTGTTTCTTTGCCCTATTAAGTTTCATTTCTTCAAAGGTTTTCCTCCTCTTTTAATTTCTGCAAATCTCTCATGCTTCCCCCAGTATACTGATGCTTCCCCACTTGTTTCTTAGTAGACCCACTTTTGGCTGTGCCACTGCCGGCATGCACTGTTTTGAGTCCGCCAACAGAAGGAGTGACAGGGAAAGTCCTGTAGTCTGAAACAGTTCAGCCTAAGATCACGTCTACACCTTCGATAAGAACTAGACTGGAGAACGCTCAGGCTTGTATAACTCACTTCATAAAGGTAAAGGTACCCCTGCCCGTACGGGCCAGTCTTGCCAGACTCTAGGGTTGTGCGCTCATCTCACTCTATAGGCCGGGAGCCAGCGCTGTCCGGAGACACTTCCGGGTCACGTGGCCAGCGTGACGAAGCTGCTCTGGCAAGCCAGCAGCAGCGCAGCACATGTAACGCCGTTTACCTTCCCGCTGGTAAGCGGTCCCTATTTATCTATTGCACCCGGGGGTGCTTTCGAACTGCTAGGTTGGCAGGCGCTGGGACCGAACGACGGGAGTGCACCCCGCCGCGGGGATTCGAACCGCCGACCATACAATCGGCAAGTCCTAGGTGCTGAGGTTTTACCCACAGCACCACCCGCGTCCCCAACTCACTTCATACCTCTGGCCTATAACCAGAAACAAAGCTCTCCTCCCCAAATAACTAAACGACACCAGTGCCAAGCATGCCAGTAGCCCTCAATAGATCAGTCAGAGATCCCCCCCCCCCCGATCCTTGCTCTCATTCTCTGCAGCCCAGTCGCCTCAATACCTGCACAAGGCTCCCAAGACGTGTTCGTGGAAAGTGCTGTGTTCAGACCGGATCAGGGCCACCAGCTGCTGGACCATCCCCATGGAACAGAGAGCCTCTGTGGAGAGAATGGGTTGGAAAAGCTGAGGAGAGACACATCCACTTACAGGAACATGCTGACGCCATACCACCTAGGTGGGCAGCAACACAGTCCCTGCCAATGTGGGGCTTCTGAAATGCATCATTGTCAGCCTCCTTCAGCCAATTGGGCTTGATGAAGGCCTACTTTGAGGACAGCCCAAGATTGGTGGGAGATGGCCATGTCCACTGCGTGCAGCCACGACGAAACCAAAGAACAGCTCTTCAAGGCATCCTTCTAAAGTTCTCCTCACAACGTTTCCGAGCACAATTCAAAGTGTTGGTGCTGACCTTTAAAGCCCTAAATGGCCTCGGCCCAGTAGACCTGAAGGAGCGTCTCCACCCCAACGGTTTAGCCTGGACACTGAGGTCCAGCGCTGAGGGCCTTCTGGCGGTTCCCTTGCTGCGAGACGTTAGGTTACAGGGAACCAGGCAGAGGGCCTTCTCAGTAGTGGCGCCCGCCCTGTGGAACGCCCTCCCTTCAGATGTGAAGGAAATAAACAACTGCCTGACTTTTAAAAGACATCTGAAGGCAGTCCTGTATTGGGAGGTTTTTAATGCTTGATGTTTTTATTATGTTTTTAGAAATGCTCTAAGCCGCTCAGAGTGGCTAGGGAAACCCAGCCGGATGGACGGGGTATAAATAATGAATTATTATTATTATTATATTATTACCTTTCTGCTCTGGGTGGTTTATGAGGAGGTTCTGTAGGAGAAAGGCAGATTTCACCTTCAGCTTCTGCACATTGCTTTGCATGGCCCTCATGAGGACTGAGAAGCCATCAAGACGTAGGAACTGCTGAAGGCCCGCTTCTTGGGCTCTTACCAAACCTGGCAATGCAACAAGGGGCAGAGAGAAAGGTGGGGGGGAGGGGAAGAGACAGACAGATTTGGTTCATTAGCAAAATGCAGTTCACAAAAGTCAGTGAGGCCCTATTAATATGATTTTCACTCACATGTGGGGAAACCCTCAGCTCATTAAGCTTCCAAGCCTGAAATGGTGGCTTGACTCGGGGGTGAGGAAGCTTCCTCCTTGTCCCCGACTCCATCTCCATGAGCCACAGACAGCATGGCCAACAGTGAGGACTGATGGGAATTGTAGTCTGCCACATCTGAAGGGCCAGAGCTTCCCCCCGCGCTTTGGCTCTTTTACCTGGTAACATAACAAAATGCTGAGCTTGTTGCTAATGTAAGGGCTTTGCTATCTCAGAGGGCTAGATCAGACATGAGATGGACAAACTGCATTTGTCTTTCCCAAGGGGAAAGCCATCGTATGGGGTGGGAAGGTCCTGTATCTGATCAGATGAACTGTTTGAGGGGAGTGTGCATTTAATCCTCCCACCTCAATGCTTGGTCACGCAAACCACGGTTTACCCTGAAAGGAAAATTCAAACCACAGTTTACTCGGCTGAATGGAAAATGCAGGCAGTTGTACTGCTGCAGGACTAATTCATTCACCCTTTCCAACAGGTCAGACACCCCCGCACTTACAGGAGATGGCAAACAGCGCCTTGATCCGGACGGCCTCGCTGGGATCGTGGTCCAGCAGCTTCAGCAGCTTCCTCATGCAGCCCAGCGCCAGGGCCTGCTCCTGCACCTTGGGCACATTCTGGGCACAGGTGCCCACCAGGTGAGCAGCCCGCCAACGCAGCTCCTGCTCCTCATGCTCCAGGTACCGGTGTGCTAACAGCCGCATGCCCTCCAGTTTGCAGAAGTCTGGAAGGACAGCAAAAGGATCAATGGAAAGCAGGCAGCCCAACAGAATGGTAGGATATCTTGCAAACCCAGCCAGCACTATGACTTAGCTGTGGCTCACTGGGGTTACAAAGGGTAACTACTTTCCACCATATAAACTTGGAACCGTTGGGTGTGATCTACTCTTTAATTTTATTTCTTTCAACCATTTATATACACCGCTTAACACCATAATCATAAATAGTGGCGCCCTCCCTGTGGGACACCCTCCCGTCAGATGACAAGGAGATAAAGAACTACACAACTTTTAGAAGACATCTGAAGGCAGCCCTGTATCAGGAATTTTTCATGTTTGGCATTTTATTACGCTTTTGTATTTTGCTGGAAGCCACCCAGGGTGGCTGGGGAAGCCCAGCCAGATGGACAGGGTGTAAATATTAATATTAATCTCTAGGCAGTGTACAGCAAGAGTTTAGAAAGATACAGTAAAGATAAAATCAGTTTATATTTAAAAAATCAGAATGTTTACTTAAAAACCCTGCTGAAATAAAAAGATATTTGCTGGGTGCTGGATAGTGAAGGAAGGAGAGGCCTGTCTGATCTCAGCTGACTCTCCACAGATTGGGGCCTGCAATATTAATGCATGGTTTCTGGCATCCCAGCCATGAGGGACCCTCAAACAGTGACCCTCCTGAAGCCCTCAGTGAATCAAATCCTTAATGTCTCCTGGACCCAAGTTGTTAAGAGCCTTGGAAATTAAGAGAATAATCTTGCCACCTCTAATATGCTCCTAAGGACATTTCTCACTTCTTAGATCTTAGATGAATCTCAATTTCCTAGTGTTTCCACACCCAATTACTCAAGGCACCCTCTTCCCCACTCTCTTGCACTCTCTCTTTCTCCCTTGCACACACACACACACACACACACACACAGAGAGAGAGGGGGGGGAAATGGGGCCTTTTCTATACCTGCAGCATTGTCCAAGTTTTCACACAGCTCTGCCAGAAGGTCCAAGGCACCTTCTCTGTTCTCAAGGTCTGAATGTGCTTCCTCTGAACTCTCCCCTCCACGTTCTGCTCCGGGGGTTGGTGGCTCCAGCAGCCTCAGACATTCCTTCATCTGTTCCACCTCATCTACTTGTCCCCGGAAGGCCTCGACCATCGCCTCCTGCAGCCACTGTCTCCGCTGCAGAGTGGCATAGGGAACAGAGGTGAATGAAAAGGAAACATATTGGGAATTTCATACACACATGTCCTTCCTCTTCCTGCCAATAGCTCACTCCTTCCTCCAGAAATAACCTAAATTTTATCTCCTAGCCCCGATATTAGACACAACCTCTCTCCTAGAACAGTCTTGCTTTTCGGCACCTGCCAATCTAGTTCCTTGCATACACCACTGAGTCAGGGGACGTTGTGCTTAGAAAATTGGCGTTTGGGTTCTCGCCGTTGTCGTCAACTCCTCTTGGAGCTGCCAACTTTAGACAGAAGCCAAACTGTATCTCTACAGTGACCCTGTGACCCTCCAGACATTGATGGACTCCAATTCCCATCAGCCCCAGCTGGCATAGCCAATGGGCACAGATGTTGGAAGCTGTCATACAGCAATAGCCGAGAGGGCTCCTGGTTCCTCAAACTGGTTTCAACAGCGCTTTGACAGGCAGGCAATGCTGTCTTATCTCCATGCCCCTCCAAACATCAGCTGCTGATTTGTGAATGCTAGGCGCTGCTGTTAAAGGCACAGGAGAAGGACAGCTTGAGATCTTTTTTTTCCTAACCCCAAGCTAATTGCATGGTGCAATGGTTAAGGCCAGGAATGGACAGTGTGTCTATGTATGAATACATGAACACTTTTTGCAAATTAGATAAGATTATATATATTTGTATATTTGAGATTTGTATGATTTTTATTTCTAGCTTCACAGCATTAGTTGGAGGAGCTTAGTAATGTAATAGCAACGCAGGGAAAATATTTGGATAATACTTCCTAGGCTGCTTCTCATCCAACCTGCTCTGCACCTCGCTAGATAATCTTGGTATTTAGCTTCCGCAATCAACATTAGCTTTAACGCTTCAGGATCGCAGGGCAGCACCTTCCTCAAACTCATTCCCCAGATCTAACAACCATTTGACCTCGCCACCACCCCTCCTATAAATGCCAAGCCACACACCTCATCAGACATGGGCTCCATCGGGGCAGGTTCAGCGTTCCCTGCAGTGACCGCCATCTGCAGCAAGCCCTGGAGGTTGCGGGGCGGTTCGCGGGGCGGCTGGTTCCCACCGGCACCTCCTTCAGCCATGGTTGGGGAATGCCGTTCCAGTCAGTAGGCAGCTCACAAAGCTTTAAAGAAAAAGCAGAGAGAATGAGAAACGAGCATGACTGAGAAAGCAAGGGGTCAGCCTACCTGCCCAAGTTCATCCTGCCAAGACACTTACCAGGTGTGTCTTGGCTCCAGCTCTACTTTTGTGCAAACACCATTACTATACTGATAAATGGGACCTGCAACAAAGTGTTGCAGCATGGAGTGCTCCTGTTCAGGGTTCCGGCCAGGGTATGAAATTCAGTCCCTACACACCCAAAAATCAGCCAGCATTTCATGGCACTAAGCATGTTCACTCCTCAACGGGCTGCTTTTGAGGTTTTTCCACACTTAGGGTTTCTCCCGCCCCCCAAGATTTGTTTGGGGTTTCTCCAAATCTGTTAATGTCCATTATTATTTAAACTTCTATCTTGCCCTTCCTCCCAGATGACCATTTTGGCCACCTAAAGGTCCAGACTTGGAGAATGAGTATGCTGTTAGTACATACAGGATTCAGGCTTCCACATTTCCAGACTCACATTGGGAATTCTGCTGCTACCCTCTGACAAGGCCCAGGTTTCCATTCAAACCTGAAAATGCAGAAGTGGCTGGATAATGCCCTGGAGGTTTTGTGGGGTTCTCCTTCCCCAGCTCCAAGATTGAAGAAGACTGGGGCTTGCTTGGAAACTGGTCTGCCAAGGAACCTGGAGCAATTTGGCCATGCAGCAATAAATTGCGTGGCGAGTTCCCGCCCCCCACCAGGATAAATAAAGACACAAGACACCACAATTAAGGTTAATTGGGCGAATTAGGCCACAACTTTATTGAATTCAGGAATGAGAGGCATTGGCTTAGGCATTGGTCCTATCGACTATCCGGCTCCAGCCCATTTGCTGGAGACACAGGGAAGGGTTAACACTTTATCGGGGGAGTCTCCTGCCAAGGCACGTAGACTAGGAGCTCCCCCGGGTCACCGCTCTGGGGCGTGCCTTTGGCCCACACCTCCATAGGCTTCGGACATGGCGTTCCTCCCCCCCCCCCCACATCCTCTTAACCCCTTCTTACCAATGCTTCACAATGAGGGCAGAAGTAGCCACAACTTTTGGCTTGGTTACAAAGGGTAACTACTTTCCACCATATAATCTTGGAACTGTTGGGTGCGATTTATTATTTAATTTTATTTCTTTCAACCATTTATATACACCGCTTAACACCATAATCATAAATAGTGGCGCCCTCCCTGTGGGATGCCCTCCCATCAGATGACAAGGAGATAAAGAACTATACAACTTTTAGAAGACATCTGAAGGCAGCCCTGTATCAGGAATTTTTCATGTTTGGCATTTCGAGACCACGCCAAAAATCACACAGCTCTGAATTTATTTACAGAATACCTTCAAAGCACAGCCTAAAAGTCAAGACAGAGGGAGAAAGATGGAGGCAAGGGGAAACGCCACACCAAGATACCAAGGGGGGATAACCCCACCTTTCCATTTCCCACTGTTTATAGCGCTCACCTTTCTCCCACTGGACGCTAGCTCATTTGCATCACTTGGGAGATGGTCTGGGAGAGGCCACAAACGGAATATATCTAGCATCCAGAGTCCCCTCACAGAGCAATAAGTCTCAGAAGAAGAATCAAATAAACTACTTTAGCTGTTGGCTCTGTGAGGTGGATGAGGATCTCCAAACAACTCACGGCATCCTTAACAAAGTACAGCTCCCAGGATTTTCTGGGAGAAATCAAGGCCTCTTTAAAGGTATGTGACACTTCCATAAGTGTAGTTGGGGCCTTAAGGTTGGTTACTCTACTCCACCACCAGATGCTTCCATAGAAACACAGGAAACTGTATAGTATCAGTGGTCAGGCCCCCGGTCCATCTAACTCAGCAATGTCTACACTGACTGGCAGCAGACCTGCAGGATTTCAGACACGGGTCTTTCTCCCAACCCTGCCAGGAGAGGCCAGGGATTGAACCTTGCAGACCCTTCTTCCCCTTCCAGCAAGCTTACTCACCAAGTCTCATAAGCTGCTAGCCCAGTTCCAGAGTTTCCACCCTACCTTCTCCCCACACTTTTTTTAAAAAAAGTTTTAAATTAAGTTCTACAATTTTATCATCATCACAATCAACATTATCTCAAAAACAGAATATAAATCCCCAACCCCCCCCCCCTGACTTCCCTCAACTTCCTTTTCTGGTTCTTTTGAGTGTTTGCCTCCCCTGCTTGTTTTATCCTACCTTAATATTGAAATCTTCAACTTGAATATTACTATATTCTTAACATTTTTGTTTTCATATTTCCTCTTACCCTTTGTTATTTTCCAGTTTTTACATCTTAATTTCTATGTTGCTGGTTGTACTTGTTTACTCAAACCCTACTAGTGAGTCCACTTCTTTCTGTAAACACAGCATACAGGGTTCCCAGTCTTTTTAAGAGTCTCTATTGTCCTTGTCTCACCTTCTCCCCACACGTAACCAAGCTACTTTTCATTTTTCTAAAAAAAAAAATAATCAGCTGTCTGGGGCGGGTGGGAGAATCTCTCCATTTCCCCCCCCCACCCCGCTAAACTTCTCCCCCGCCCTCCCTTTCGCCTCCCCTCCTCCAAGCCTCACCCACCGCAAAGGGCGGCCCATTCCCTCCTCTAGCCAAAACTGCTCCCTCCCGCCCCCAGCTCGCCCCTTCGCCCCCTGGCGCTGCCCCCCAAGGCGCCCCTTCCCCCGCCACCCCACTCACCCCGCAGGCAGCGGCGGCGGCTCCAGGCTCAGCTTCTGGAAGCGGCCATCTGAGACCACGTGGAGAGGAAAGGGAGGAGAGCAGCGTCCTCTGAACCGGGGAAGCGAGGCGGCCCCTGGTGGCCGAGCGAGGGGATCGCGCGAGGAGGAGATCCCACAACCGGCTTCCAAATGCTCGAAGCGCTTTTCCACCGGTGATGCGAAGCGTCATTCGGTCGGCGGGTTGTTGCTTTTTGCCCCCCCCCTCCGCCGTCTGGGCATTGCCCCCCGCCGCATAAAGCGACTGCGGGGGAATTTGTGCGCCCTAAAAACAAGAAAGGATAGGCACATAGCTGCCACCTTTTCCCTTTTCTTGCGAGGAATCCTATTCGGAATAAGGGGATTTCCCCTTAAAAAAGGGAAACGGCTATGGGTGGGCAAAGCGCTTTCTGAGAGCGGGTCCCCAATGTGCACACGCGCCTGTTCAAAAACGCGGGGGCTAGCCAGGGTTTTTTTGGGGGGTGCCCCCGGGGTTTTCAGTCACGCCCCCAGCTAACTTGGCCTCCCACCGAAAAGCCAACAGTTCTTTAGACATATTAAGTAATGGGAGGATGAGGACCAGTCGTGTGATTTAGAATAATATAGTATCAGCTCAGGAAAGCCAGAAGTTTTGAAGGGAGGGGCAGCTGCCCCCCCAATCGATAAAAATACATAGCAAACTGAGGTTCTGCCCCCCTAATAAAAGGGCTGCGCCCCTAACAAAAATCCTGAAGTAATTTTGGACCTTCTGTAATATGGTGCCCTATGGAAGGCCAAACTCTGGCAACCCCGAGTGGATCTTCTCCAGGGCTTTTCCCCCCTCTGGAACTCGGTTCTAGCTTCTCTCAGGTGGGCCCCATTTCCATCAGAAGAGAACATGGCGGCCGTTTGTGGTGAGTTCCAGCATGGATCTTCTCAATTGTGGATCTCGATTTTGCAGCCCCTCGGCTTGACACCCTGTGTGGCAGAACTGCCTGCACCACCCTAAATCTGGCGCTGACTTAGAGCCCTGTTTGTTCAGGTCAAAGGCCCATTTAGTCCAGCATCCAGTTCTCACAGTTGCCAAGCCCACAAGGGAAACATGCGTGCAAAAGTGTGTTCTTCCTATTTGTGATTCCCAGCATCTGGGATTTAGAGGCTTACTATCTCTGAGAGATGGAATGGTTAGCAGCCATTAGTAAATTTATCCTCTGTGAATTTGCCTAATCCTCCTTTCAAGCCACCCCTAGATTGCTTACACGCAATACCTTTAAAGCACATTCAAATCACGTTTCCCCGCCTAAAATAATTCTGGGTGCTGTAGTTTTTTTAAAGGGCGGCTGGGAATTGTAATTCTGTGGGTAGTCAACTATAGGGCCCAGAATTCTTTGAGGGAAAGAATATGCTTCAATTCTGCTATACAGTGACGCCTTGGTTCTCAAACGCCTTGTTACTCAAACGCCAAAGACCTGGAAGTTAGTGTTCTGGTTTTCGAAAGTTTTTTGGAAGCCAAACATCCAATGCGGCTGTTGGCTATTGTTTCCGGGGCGCCTGCACCAATCAGAAGCTGCGCCTTGGTTTTCAAACATTTCAGAAGTCAAATGGATTAAGTTTGGCGTTTTTTTCTTTTGCTATTTTGCGTTTTTGTTTTTGTGACTGTGTGGAATCCACTTCAGCTACTAATTGATTGTGTGACTGCGGAAATGGATAAAGGCCCCCAACCAAACAATGACTATCATTTAATTTTAATTTTTATAATCTACAATGCTGTCTTATTTATTTTATAGTACAGTACATTGATTATTGCTTTCATTTTATGGATCAATGGTCTTGTTAGATAGTAAAATTCATGTTAAATTGCTGCTTTAGGGGTTGTTTATAAAGTCTGGAACAGATTAATCTGTTTTGCATTACTTTCTATGGGAAAACGCTCCTTGGTTTTGGAACGCTTTTGTTTTAGAACAGACTTCCGGAACGGATTAAGTCTGAGAACCAAGCTACCACTGTAAAGGCAATTCTGCTATGAACTGTACACAGTTGGCGTCACTACATCTTGCAGGAGTGAGTTTCATAGTTTTAACTGCATTGTGTGGGAAAGAAGTACTTTACCCTGACTCTTCCAATAGGCCATGTGTATGACTTAGCTTCTTCAAAATACTGTAAGACAGCGTTGCTCCTGCTCATCCTGCCTCAGATGGCACCTCTAATCCTGTAGTAAAGGATGTGGTGTGAATTGCTTTCCTTTGGTTTCTCAGGGCAGACATACATTACTCTGTAACAGCAAAGCCTTCTGTAGAAACTAGCTGGATTTTCAGGTTATTTTACTTGAAACTGAGGTAAGTTACCCATAGGCACACTAAGAATAGAGACACCTTATCCAATCCAACTGAGATCTCCATACAGTGGTACCTTGGTTTAAGAACAGCTTAGTATATGAACAACTTGGATTAAGAACACTGCAAATCCAGAAGTAGGTATTTTGGTTTGTGAACTTTGCCTTGGAAGCAGAACATGTTTCGCTTCCTGTTGAGTGTGTTCCATTTGTAAATTGAGTCCCCCGCCGCTATGGGAAAGCACGCCTTGGTTTAAGAATGCTTTGGTTTAAGAACGGACTTCAGGAACAGATTAAGTTTGTAAACCAAGGTACCACTGCACACAATTTTAAACATAACCATAACAACCAGTGAAGCTTACAGTAGTAAAAACCACCCCATCCCATGAAAGCCATAAAGCATTGCAGTGGCCATTTAAACCAATCCTGATTCTAAGAAAATGATAATGATATTGTCTGGGAGTAGGATACAGTGGTACCTCTAGTTAAGAACTTAATTCGTTCCGAAGGTCTGTTCTTAACCTGAAACTGTGCTTAACCTGAGGTACCACTTTAGCTAATGGGGCCTCCCGCTGCTGCTGCGCCGCCGGCATGTGATTTCTGTTCTCATCCTGAGGTAAAGTTCTTAACCCGAGCTACTACTTCAGGTTAGCAGAGTCTGTAACCCGAGGTGTCTGTAACCCGAGGTACCACTGTAAAGTCTTACCTGGAGCTATAAACATAGTAAGATGGGCGCCAGGTGGTCCTCACTGGGGAGAGCATTTTCAAAAATGGAGGGGTCACGTCCCGACCACAAAGGCTCTTCTTGCTACCCTCCAAACCTTTCTTGGATGAGCATTTGAAAGAGGGCCTCATCCAGAAACCCAGCATACTGTGGCCTCATTGGGGCCACATACCCTGTCAGAGCCCACCAGGGCTGATGCCTTGCTTGGGTCCTCACCATCATCCTCAGGCACTACTCAAAACCCTCAGTGGTGTGGATGCTGTTGGTCCTGGCAGTGCGGCAGCCATTGTTCTCATAGTGAGCTCGCAATGGCGGCTACCGTATTTTATTTTGCACGATGTTATAGGAAATAAGATTTTGCGGTCACCAGGCCCCAGTCAGAACTAAGCAGGCCTTTAGCTTCCAGTCTACTGTGGTGCTTACTGCCTAGAGAGAGAGTGGGAGAGGTCTTTATGCGCCGCTTGTGGGCTTCTCATAGATCCCACCAGGAGGACAGAATTCTGGACTAGACGGGCCTTGAGACGGATCCAGCAAAGCTCATTTCATGTTCTTAGGGTGACCATGTGTCCTACTTTTCATGGTGCAGTTCTGTATTTGAAGGGCAGTCAGCGGAGAGTGCTCTGCTTGAAGGGCCACGCAATCCCAAATCTGATTTGAAGAGGAAGAAGGATAAGAACAGAGAGGAGCAGCCTTGAAGTTGACCATCACCCCTGAGAAGACTGAACTAGAGCACAAGTCACGAGGTCAGTCTTCCCCATTATGTTGTATTTCTATTTAATTGTGTGTGTGTGTTGTGTGTGTGTATTCTAAATTTGCATCTATGCATATGTCAACATGTACATTTTTTGTGCAAATATTTATCCTAGTTGGTTCTTTTCTCTTGGCGATGATAGATTTCCTCCTTCTTCTGCATAAAGTGGCCCTCTTGTTGCTGCTGCTGGAGCTGTTGTAGTGCCATTGCTACAAATGGGGAGTTAGGCATTAGTCAGGGGTCGGGGAATGAGGGATAACCAAAGAGGGCACAGGGCCCTCCAAAATCTGCAGCTGGGCCTGCCCACCTACCCTGAGAATCTCATGCTTGAATAGTAATAACTATAATTACAATTATTTAGAAAGGTATACGAACTGCTTAACCAAGGAGCTTCCTTCCATATATTTCTTTATTTAACTTTTTTGAAAACACAAATTAATGATAAAACATAACAAAACAGATGCAGAGAGGGTGAGTATTAACATAAGAGGCTTGCAACAGCTCAATAATTATACTTACCGATAATCTTTACACTTCCTTTCTCCTTTAGAATTTCTTCACAGGGCTTTTCTTTGCAAGGTTTTGAGATAAAGAGAGAATCAAAGAGCTTTCTAAGAGGTGCATGTAATAAAACTGTAGGTAAAACATAAGGAAATCCACAAAATTATTAAAAAATAACCAATATTCACAAATAAAATGATTATCATTAAACCACAGAAAACAAATATCATCATGTCCCCCAGCTGTGAAATGGAACCAGTGTTTCCTAAATTGTGCTTTCTGACTGCAGGGTTGTGTTAGGTTGACTTGGGACCCTGACATAACATGTGGATAGCATAGCTTAGAGGCAGCAGACTTAAAACAGCACACGTGTTGCTGATCTGTGATCGTAGTGATCTGCAGCTGTAATAATCAAGACTGACTGACTGACAACACACAATAGCTGTGCTGGAAGGGAGCTTTTGTCTGAGGGACCTGCCTCCCCACCCCTGCCCACATTCACCAGCCATCACTGGGCACTGCCCTACTTCTTGGGTCTCAAAATATGCCAGCGGCAACAACAACCCTGTTTTTGGGGTTTGTAGAAAACATGTGTGGGGAATGCCCACGTCTGCACGCAAGGGAGAGGATGTCGACAAGATGGGGTTCCTTCTTCCTCCATCGCCCAATAAAAATAAACTGGCCTAGATTTCTGACTTGGATTTAATCAAACAAACTGAACAACTAAGGAAAGAGGCAGAGAGAGAGAGAGAGAGAGAGAGAGAGAGCTTGCGCAGGGATTATTTCTGCCTTGCAGACAACTTGAAAGTTCATCATATCTTCTTTCGAAATGTCAGCCTCTGCCTTCCTGTCCTGCTGGCGATATCTTTCCGTCCCTCACCTACTTTTGTTCCTAAGCTTGAAACGGCAGCATTCCAATGGTCAGGTGAGATGCAGAAGTGATGGGAGTGTAGGGCCCCCACCTCCACCCCCACCCACCCCCCACTCTTTCCCCTCCATCCCCATCCTCCTTGCACTCATTTTTGCCCTGCCTCTTGGTCTGGAGACCTTTAGGGTGACTCCTGTTATGGGCAATAAAAAGAAAACAAAGGAGGCAGAATATCTCATTAAAAGAAATAACACTGCAAACTGGATCACAGCACAGCAGCAGCAGCAACAACAAAGGAATGAAAGTGTCAGTGGCGCAGAAATACAAAGTCAAGGTTGCAGGCCACCCCAGTCTCTGAGCACTGTGAGATTCCAGGGGTTCCCAAGGTCTGTGTTTCCTTTTGGAAATGAGGCACAGCAGACTGTGGTGTCTTCATGATGCATGGTTTATTTACACATATATACAACCTGAGCCTGCGATGGAGGGGTTCATAGCATTTAGCACCCCGAGACGGTCTAACTTCTCTCATAGCCACAGCCTTGGATTCTAGAAGAAATCAGGCATGGATCCCTCTCTCTGCCTTTCCAGCTAGCAGCTTTTTCCTCTAGGTCACATCACAGTAAACTCTGCCCTAAAACTTCAGATTTGTCCCTCTAACTGTTGTAAGAGCTGCAGGAGGGGCCACATCCATTTGTGATCTGGCACAGAGCCCCTTTCCTTTGTTCTCTTAATGGCCCATCACCCAGACAGTTACCTCATCAGGAAGCTAGCGTGGCTTGATTAGCTTTTAACACTTGTTAGGATTATAAGTGTCTGACACCCACAAACGCATAACATCAGTTTATGCCTGCTGAAAAAGCATAAAACATTTCTCCCCCTTTTGTTTCCTCCCTCCTACACCTTTATTTAAATAGGACTTTTGAGGGTCTTTATTTTGCTCTTTACCCTGATGCTGCTTTAAATTGCTATTTGCTGCTGCATGTTTTAGTGCAATCCTATGCACATTTACTTGGGAGTAAGACTCAGTAAAATATGCACAGAATACCCATGTTATTTAGGGATGGGTTTTTAAAAGATGGTGTCCCTGCCCCCACCATACCATATATTGCTTTGTATCATTTTGTTTCAATGTACCACTGTGTACTTTTTTTATTCAAAAATGCAGTAGAACAAAAGTCACTCACAGCGACTTACAGTAATAAATAAATAGCACACATTTAAACCAGCATATCTAAATCTAAAACTAATTCATATTTTTAAAGGGCAGGACTAAAACATCCCACCCACTGAAGGAGGGCACAGTTAATTAAAACCCAAAGGCTCGGTAGAAAAGAAATATTTTTCCTGGTGCTTAATGATATATATAAAGTAATTCTAAATCATCAGTTCTCCAAAGGTAGATCCTGATGAAGCCAAAATGGCAGCATTCCCACGCACAAGAAGAAGGGACCAGCAGGTCTGGGGAAACCTCAAGGTCTGCAGAAGTCCAAGATGGATCAGTGATCTGATTTGTAAGTGTCCTGTGTTCCTACATTCACCCCTCCCTGTGTCTGCTTGTAATTAAACGCACACAGGTATGGTTTATCAGGATTCCTTGAGGGTCACTTCCAGTCTGACCCTTGACCAAATGCATATCCTTGCCCTGTTTATCCTCATCTCCTCCTCTGCTTTGCCAAACTATTGATTGTAAGCTCCTCAAGGCAGAGACCTGTGACCCAGAGCCAGCGGAATAAATGTTGCTTCTTGGCGGGGGGGGGGGGGAGCAATTACTTCTCTGCTGCCCCATCCCCTGCAAGTCAAGAGATGCATCTTATCTGAGGCTGGCCAACTTAATTTCGACCCCACCCAAGTGGCAATACAATAAATTTAATGACTAACTATTTGCAGCCTTTTTGCAACATCTAAAATTAGCTGCTGGATGAAGGTAGCCTCAGTCTCCCTAGCAGGGACCTATTGTCTTGTTTCTTGAACTCTGATAATGCCTCTTGCATGATTGGACACAGAGAAAAAGAGGATTGTGTGTAGAAACTAGCATACCTCACAAAGGAAAAATTCACATCCATTGCCCTGCCAGCTTTTGCCCCTGGCCCCAACCATCACTGCCATGTGGCCCCTGGAAAGTTGCCAAGAAGAGAATGTGGCCCTCAGACTGCAAAAGGCTCCCCACCCTTACTGCAAAGGGCCATTCATACTAATATATAAACAAGCAAGCAGTGCGATGCTGTGCATTGTTCACTCCGAAGTAAGCTTTTCAGTGGAGAAGCTTACATATCTTTGCAGAAGCTTAGGAAAAGCTTGGCCTAACACCCAACATCCAAAAAACCAACTGCACCAACAAAATAACCCCTCTTCAGCACTACAAATCCAACTCTTTGGTGTAACGTTGGAAAATGTCAATCACTTCTCCTACCTGGGCAGTTATCTTTCCACAAGGGCCAACATTGATGCCAAAATCCAGCATCGCCTGAGCTCTGCGAGTGCTGCTTTCTCCCAATTGAAGTGCAGAGTGTTTGAGGATCGGGACATTAGCAGGGAAACCAAAATGCTTGTTTACAAAGCTATTGTACTACCAACCTTACTGTATGCTTGTGAAACATGGACCACTTATAAGATTCCATCAATGGTGTCTCCGAAAAATTTTACACATCACTTGCCAAGACAGGCGAACTAACACCAGTGTACTGTAAGAAGCAAAGATCACCAGTGCTGAAGCAATGATTTTTCAACATCAACTTTGTTGGACTGGTCATGTTGTGTGGATGCCTGATTATCATCTTCCAAAGCAACTACTGTATTCCAAACTTAAAAATGGAAAGCATAATGCTGGTGGTCAACAAAAGATGTTTAAAGACTGTCTCAAGGCAAATTTTAAAAAATGTAGTACAAACACCAGCAGTTGGGAAACACTTTCCTGTGAGCACTCCATTTGGAGAACAGCCTTTACCCAAAGGTGTTGTGGGCTTTGAAGACACTCAAACTCAGGATGCAAGGGAGAAACATGCTAAGAGGAAGGCACGCTTGGCAAATCCACACCGTGATCAACTCCCTCCTGGGAACCAATGTCCCCACTGTGGAAGGACGTGTGGATACAGAAAATTGGCCTCCACTGTCACTTACAGACTCATTGTTAAAACCGTGTTTATGGAAGACAATCTTACTCGGCTACAATTGATTGCCAAACAAGAATAAACAAGCAAACGGTGTGATGCTGTGCACTGTTCACTCCAAAGTAAGCTTTTCAGTGGAGCTTACTCTCGTGTAATGATGTGTAGGATTACAGCCTTATTCTGCTCTTTGAAGACTTTACTGAATCTACTCTCTGTATCCCTGTATCAAGCATTTCTTCCATAGGAGAGCAAGAAGAGATCCTTTGATGTGTGTAAAGATCTGTGGATGGAGGTGCTAATGCAGCCCAGTCATTTGAAAGAGGGACAAAACAAGACACCTGAAACTTCACTTAAAACCCATTACAGGCAGATT
Source organism: Podarcis gaigeae (assembly GCF_964106915.1). Taxonomy (NCBI): domain Eukaryota; kingdom Metazoa; phylum Chordata; class Lepidosauria; order Squamata; family Lacertidae; genus Podarcis; species Podarcis gaigeae. Next base: position 20,417,185 of record NC_139689.1, on the reverse strand, counting down.
TAGATCAAGGCAGTAGCTCTGCTCAGATCAGGGTTTATTTTATTTTAAACTTTTATTTATTAAATTTATATGCCACCTTTTTTCTCTAAAGAACTTGAGGTGGCTTACATGATTCTTCTCTCCCCATTTTATCCTCACAGCAACCCTGTGAGGTAGGATAGGCTGAGACACAGTGACTGGGACTCAATAGCTGAATGGGTCTCAAACCCTTGTTTCCCAGGTCCTAGTCCAATGCCCCAATCATTACACCACATTAGCTCACCAATGGCAAAGTTTAGAGTGAGGCAGTCACTGCTTCAGATTCCATGGGGGGGGGGTCCTCTTTTAGAGACCATTTAAGCCACCTATGGCTACATAGCTGCCATGCATTTAAAGCATATGATTTCCCCTAAAGGATCCTCGGAATTGTCACAGACCTACAATTCCCAGCACCCTTAGCAAACTACAGTTCCCGGTATTCTTTGTGGGGATCCATGTGCCTTCAGTGTATGCTGTGCACGCAACCTGTGTCTTTGCCATGAAAGGGAGGAAAGTTCCACCTCCTTTCTCGAGATCTTTTCCATCTCTGGAACAATGAGCCCTCCCGTTAGGTGTTTTGCTACAGTACTGTATGTTTGTTTGTTTGTTTGTTTGTTTGTGTGTGTGTGCTCCATCATATTAAAGCTGCTGGACTCTCTAGACACAAACCTGGAGACATTACCAACAAGCAAGTTTCAGCAGAGGCCTACCACCTGAGATTGCATGGCCTGTCCGCACAGGTATAGACAGATGCCCATCCAAAGAAATGGGGCTACAAAGCACAATTATTATTCTTTTGGTAAAACTAAGGTTCTGTGTCCTGCACGCTTAGAACTACACTGCACTCTCCCAAGAGCAGAGTTACAGGTATGCATTTTCAGGCTGTCAGAGCTCATACTCATTGTTTGGAGGTGGTTGGAAGAGAAAGGAGGGAAATCTATCTCCCTCTCTCCTATGTGGCCACACCTGATCCCTTTTTAATACAGTGCAAGCCTCTTTGGTCATGCATGCACACACACACACACACACACATGCATTTACACACCTTCCTCCCAAAATCACATAATCTCTCAATCGCATACATCTCTCTCCTGCAAAACCGCGGTTGCATCCTCCTACCGCACACACACCGTGTAAAAACCTTGCACAGATAATATATCCCCACCACAGCCACACACCATCAGCAAATGAAAAACTACCTCCTCTAAACCTCGCAGATAAATGACACAATTTCCCTCTTGCCACAGAGGTCCTATCCCCGGTTAACCCCTCCCACCCAGCTGCTGCACCCCTCCCCGCTGACCCCTTCTCCCCCCACCGCACCCCGCCCCCAAATCCCCACCCCTTTCTCCTGCCTGGGGAGGAGGCGCTGCCTTTGTTCCGCCAAGGGTTAACCCGGATTGTGTCTGTCACCCAGTTGCCCGGATGCTGATGTAAGGGGAGAGCTCGAGAGATCCCTTCAGATTGCAGTGAGAGGAGGCGAAGGACCAGAGCAGAAGAGGCTCTCCACCAGCATCTTTCATCCACGGCAACAGCAGCACCAACAGCAGCATCCTTGGCTGGACCAGCTGGATGATGCTGGTACCCGGACTGTAGCATCCTTCATCCTTCTCTCGCCTCCCTTTCCCTCCCTGATGCCGAGAGCATCCCCCTCCCCCTAAATCCTTCAGGATGCCGGCCCCGGTATTGTCCCTATAGGGGGATATCAGGGGGGCCTTGCCTTGCCGTGCCTCTCCCCTCCCCTCCCCTCCCCACCCCACCCCAAATCCCCCATCTCTTATTGTTGCTCAGAAGGGTGACAGACAAAAGCCATGTCCGGTGGCAAAGAGGCAGGTGGGGTCCACCTCTACCAGCCACAACAGAGCCAGCAGCATGCTCAGTATGTGGGGCCCTACCGGCTGGAGAAGACACTGGGGAAAGGGCAGACTGGTGAGTACTTGGCACCCTGCTGCTCCTGGAGGTGGGGTGGGGTAGGAGGGGCAACCCCAATGCCACAGAAATGGGTGCGATGGGAGAGCCCAGAGCTTCGTGTGTGGACCAGAAGTGTTTGTCCCATTGCAGAATGAGGGTGGGGAAAGAGATCCGAAAAAGGGAGGGCAGATGCATTTCCTGTTGGGGAAAATAAATTGGCCGCAGTGGTGGTGGTGGTGGTTGGCAAAAGCTGAATTCTTTCCTGTCCTGGAGTTTATTTGAGGAGAGCAAATGGGGAGTCTTGTTTGGGGCCAATGGCATCTAGGTTTAGTAGGTTGTCAGGAGAAGGGGGCAACACTTTGGGTGTTGGGGCACCTCTCTCTCTCTCTCTCTCTCTCTCTCTCTCTCTCTCTCTCTCTTTCTCTTTCTTACACACTGTTTTATTTGGGAGTGGAGTGTAAATGTTGGAGACTACCAGAAGGGAAAAGGTGTCTTTTAAGAGTTCAAAGGAGTGCATTAATGTTTACCGTGCTGGACTTTATTTGGGGTCCCTGTGCATAGCAGGGAAATAGTTTGCTTTACAGAGGTAGCAGATAGAAGAAGGGGGGGGGGGGAAAGAAGCGAAAATTTTAACAACAACAAATAGGGGCAGGTTTTGAAAGGGGATGTGACCATCCCTGTACTTAGCAGCAAGTGCTGTTTGGGGATAGTTGGGTTCTTAGGATCACAGTGCTGTTGTGGTAGTTGACAGGTAGGTGTGTTTGTGTGTTTTAACGCACATTAAATGCCCAGATGGAGCTTGGAAAGGGGAACGCAGCGAGGGCAGCGGTGGATCGACCATATTTTCTGGATGGGTTAGTTTCCGTACCTCTGCCCAGGTGCCTGTGCCCTGGTGGTTGGGGCCTGAAGCAGTTCTGTTTGGGATGAAGCAGTAGCTTAAAAATAATAATGCTGCAATGGCCAAGGTTGGTTGGGGAGGGAGGAAAGCAAGAAGAACCAACTGCTCCAGATTTATTCCGTACAGATTCCCTACCTCCAACTCCCCCCCCCCCCAAAAAACCGCTGTCTGGTCGGTGGAGAGACGGGACATACACCCATCTCTGCCTCCTCCCCCCTCCATCTCTATTTTGCCAAGGCTCTGTATTTATGAAGGGGCAATCTATAGGAGAGGCCTATAGATTTCTCTCCCCCCCCCCATACACCAATCTTCTCCTGCTGCAGCACTCTGGATGAATGGAAGAGTGGTGGTTGTTTTTTTTTTTACTCTCTGCAGGGATGCCGATTCGATTGTGCGGTTTAGATTATGGGGCTTGGTTATGAGAGAGATTGCTTGAATAAATGCCTAAAGGCTGGGTAATATGAAAAACCGTCTCCTTCGGCTTCCTTCTCCTCTTTTTCGGCGGCAGTCAGTTGTTGGATAAAAGGCTGAGGATGGGAAGCGGGGAGTGCAGGGTGGCGGGGGGGGGGGGGAGAACCATCCATCTCTCTGCAATGATGCAGGAAAACCCAAACCACAAGGCCTCTCTCTTCTCTCTCCTCTCTCTCTCTCTCAATTTGTGTGTGTCTGTGTGTAGAATGAGTATTGTGGCTTGGAAAGGGGGAAGATTACTGCAGTGGCAGAAAAAGACACGGTGACAGGGGGGAGAAGGAGCCGGGCTATGCTTGTGTGTGTGTGCGTGCATGTTTGGGAGGTGGGGTTTTTTTTTGGGGGGGCGGTTGTTTTAAGGAATCATAACAATAATAAATATCTGGAGCAGGTGGGTGAAAGAGACAGAAGAGGCAGCAGGGGATAAGGGAGGGCGGAATTTTGCTGAATAATCATTTCTGCACCGTGGCGGCAGGCAGTTCACGCAAAGACATTTCAGGAATCGCAGACTGAATGGGTAGGTGGATGGAGTCTTGCTGGGGGTGGATGGGATGAGGCCTGGCTGCATCCCATACCCCAGAAGGAGGGGAGACCAGGAGCAATAGGACAAATGGACGCCTCCTACGGCGGGCGAGAGTTTTCTTGCTCTTCTAATTTTGCTTGCCGCCGTATTTCTAGCAATCTCGTTTCCTCCTTCTCTGAAGGAGTGTTATTATGGTTATGTGAATCCTCAGTTGGCAGGAAACAGCGGAAGTCCAGGCACCAGCAGTGACATGCCCAAGGTCATCTAAGGGATGTTGGTGGCAGAGATAGAAATAAAAAACTGGGCATATCCCTCTTCCTCCTTGGCTATCCTGTTCAGTTTTGGTTTCCCAGACCTGAAGATGCTGAGTAGCGAAATGATAATAACCATGGCCAACTTAACAGTGTTCTCCCACAGGACAGGTCACGCAAGAATTTGGCACTAGCAGTAATCAGAGACCTTAAATTCTGCAACTGGAATAATTAGAGTAGGCTTGTCTCCCCGCACCTCAGTCCATAGTCTCAACAATCTGAGATGCCAGTGGGTTGGATCCAGGTTTTTAAACTTTAGTCTCTTTGACTAAATGTACGGGACTTAAGTTAGCCAAGATTAACTTGTCCTATTGATTTCAGTGGGGCTGAAGCTGCCTAGATCCATTGCCCTGGAGTGCCTTGGGCAAGTGTGTCAATCTTGGCTTATTTACTGTTTTTAAGGAGTAGAACTGAGCATTGAAAAATACATAAAAACATATACATATCAACAGACGTGGGGGGAGGGAAACCTCATCACTTTATTCACTCTTTTGCTTTCCTTATGCTTCCCATCTTTTAAAAGGCTGTGGGACTCACCTCCCATGTATGATGTCTGGTCTAGGTATACTTACAGTACCATAGAAGAGGTTAAGGATGCCCTTTATATATCTTTTCATTCGCAGAATTGGAGTTTATAAATACAAAACCAAACCCAAAGAGAGATGTAAACTCTTAACATGTGGAATATCTGTAATCTAGGATTGAAACATGGGGAATCCCCACCCCAAGCTCTGATTCAATTTAACAGGGTCACCGGAGGTCAGATAAAATTGCTGGATCCAGCCTATGGATTCCCAGTTGACCAGTCTACTGTTCTGTCCTAAACCATGACGCTCTGTGCCAGATTTGCAAATGTTCCTGCCATCGTTGCTAAGTTCACAAAACGTTGTACTATCCCATATGATCAAACTATTTACTATAGACAACACATATTTTCTGGTATGAGCCCTTAGTCAATTCCTTGCTTTTTTGGAGGCAGTGTGTTAAAATTTTGTTAGTGTGTGTTGCTTGAGTTAATTGTTCATTTTTCAGATTTGAGCTGCCGAGTTAGATCTAGAAGTTAACGGTGAATGGGTGGATTTCTTCCTTATGGTGGAAGACAAGGCTATCAGTGGTCACCAGCGATGATGGCTACACTTTGTCCCCATGGTTTGGAGGCAGTAAGGCTGCCGAGTTAGATCTAGAAGTTAACGGTGAATGGGTGGATTTCTTCCTTATGGTGGAAGACAAGGCTATCAGTGGTCACCAGCGATGATGGCTACACTTTGTCCCCATGGTTTGGAGGCAGTAAGGCTTTTGGGTACCAGTTGCTGGAAACCACAGGAGGGAAGAGTCGTCCCGCTTTCCCACTGTGGCATCTGGTTGGCCGCTGTGAGAACAGGATGCTGGACTTGACGGGCCATTGGCCTGATCCAGCAGCCTCTTCTTGTGTTCTTATGATGGATGCATCTTGTCCTTAGTGCACAGGTGTGTGTATATGCACGCACACGAACACGGTGGCACTACCCAGTGACATTTCACTGCCTCCGAAGTATGTTTGGAACTGTTATGACATATTGCAGGCGATCGTGTTTGTCAAATATACTTCCAGCCAAAAGAACAACACCTTTTTGGGCTTTTAAATAAGTGCCGACCGCAAAATACACAGACACAGCATGTAGCAGGGTGAGTGGAGCCTTCAGCAATGTGTCATAGCACGCATGTGTTGGGGCGGCCGGAACAGGATTAGCTTTGAAGTGTCCCTGTTTTCATCTGGGAATTGTTGGTGGGTATGCTAAAAGTCTCTTCCTCCCAGATAAAGAACAAACGGGGGCAGCGGGGGGGGGGGGAGCAGGCCATCCTTCCAAAGAGAGAAGACCTCCAACCAAAGAAAAACTCCGTCCCACCACCCAGCAATTTTCAAAATAAAAATTGTGAGGGTCAGTGGGTGCCGAGAGGAGTTGTCTATGGGCGCTATGGTGCCCACGGGCACCACATTGGGGACCTTGGTTGTATCATGTGAACATGGCACTTGTTTCCCCCTCCTGCTCCTATTTACATCCTTAGATATTTGGAAACGGTCTGCACCTGTTCCTGCCCAGTTTGCCTTTTCTCTGCCTGTCCAACTTGTGATCCAGTAAAATAAACATAGCCTCCCATTTGGGGGAAGCGAGGTGGGACTTGATCCATCTTCTGGCTTTTCTGATGGGCTGCAAAGCAAGCTATGGCCAGGGTGTGTAGGGGGCAGAATCAGAGAATGTAGGGACAGGTTAGCTTGCGGCATATATTCCTATACCCAACGGGCCGTCCTTATTGTTGTGTATCCCCGCCCCCCAGTAAATTAATGTCCACATTTTCCCCTTTTTGTGAGTGCCTTTTTCAAATTTTGCTAGCATATTTCAGGAGTTGTCACGATTGAGTCCCTAGACATGAAATCTCTGGAGTGGGTGATTCTAGTGTGCATGCATAAAAATGCAGGCACATGCACACTAAAGGCTCCTGCAGAGAGCACACCTAATGCCATTTCTCACACTGCAGTTCTAAGGTATTTCAAAGTATTGATTGCATAGTGAAGTAGGGTTTTTTCCCTAGTGTGTCAGGTTTAAACCAAAAGAACCCCCATCCTCCTTGTCTTTGAAATCAGTGAGGGTTGGGCTATTGCAGAATAAATAGGCACATCATACCACTGGCATTGAAAAGAGCTCAGCACTATGTAATAGTGGATGGACTGGGGCTTCCAAAGTGAGCTTTGGTAGCATCATAGAGCCAAGAGGTACCCCAAAGGCCATCTAGTCCAACCCCATACAATGTAAGAAACCTGCTGCTTCAGCATCTCTGTAAGGTGACCACCCCGTCTCTGCCTAAAAACCATTCTAAGAAAGGTATCCACTGTCCAACAGTTAACAGCATTAATGTGCATACTTTCGTCTTCAGTGTATAGATTAAACCTCCCCTCCTTGTAATTTGAATCTGGGTCCTGCCCTGTGTTTTATTGCCTTGTTTTTTTAAATTATTACATTCCTATTCTGCCTTTTTTTCCAAGGTGGCTCTTCCACCCCATTTTATTTTCACAACAACCCTGTGAGGTCGGTTAGGCTGAGAGGGAGTAGCTGATCCGAGGTCACCCAGTTAGTGGGGATTTGAACCCTGGTCTCCCTGGTCTTAGTTTGACACTCTAAGCACTACACCACACTGCCTCTGTGTGATAATCCTTCACATCTTTGAAGGCGGCTGTCCTACCTGCTCTGTGTTATCCCTTCTCCAGGCTAAACAGACCCGGCTACATTGCTTGTTCCTTATAGGACTTGATCTCCAGGCCTCTGTCTGGACACACTCCCAATTTGTTCATATCTTCCTTAGACTGTGGTACCCAGAAATGTACACCACACAGTGGTGAGGTCTGACCAAAGTGTGGGGTGGCCGTGTGTCCTGCGTTACAGAAGGCCATCCTTTGTTTGAAGAACTGTCAGAGGACAGGCCTCTATTTAAAGGCCTGACTGGTCCAAGGCTGGTTTGAAGAGAAAGAACCATCAGAAGGGAGAGCAGGGCAGGCCACCAGGTTTCTCCAGCAACTGTGGCTACCTGTTCAGCCGACTAGACAGGCACACAGTATTGCAGGAATCCTGGAAACTGTAGTTTCCCCCTTTCCAGAACTGCAATTCCCAGCACCCTACAATTCCCAGGATTCTTTGGAGGAAGTTACGTATGGTGTGCATGTAACCCACAACTCTTCACAGAGACAAGTAGGTTTTTCTCTCTTCCCGCTACTCAGTCTCTTCCATCCCTGCCCATTCCTTAATGTTATGTTATTGAGGTATTGTTTTTCTATTTAAGTTATAGTTATCATTTCTACATTTGCATCTTTGATATGCAAATTGGTGTCCTCTTCTGACCTATTTTTCCCAGAGGATGCTTTTCCTTTCCTTTCCTTTTAAAAAAAACATTTTTATTTTTGCATTTTCTATTTTACATATACAAGTGAAATAAAAACATAAACATATAATCCCCTTTGACTCCCCCCCCCCACGCACCATTGTGGATCATAATATAACAAGCTTTTCTACCTTTTTTTGGGCAATGCTTAAATGCCAACCTTACCAGAAGAGAACAGAGTAGTACCACACCAACTGAAAACAGGAGCGTTGCAAGGATGCCCTTGTTTTTGTCTCTCAGAATTTTATTTATTTATTATGTACTTATTGCATTTAAACCACACTTTTCTTCTCCAAAGAGCTCGAGATGGCATGTATGGTTCTCCCTCTCCTGATCCCCACAACAACCCTGTGAGGTAGGCTAGGCTGAGAGGCAGTGACCGGTCCAAGTTCACCCAGTGAACTTCATAGTTCACAGGATTTGAATCCTGGTCTCCCAAATCCTAGTCAAACACTCTGACCACTGTGCTGTGAAAACCTGGTTGCCTGACCCCAATGGGATATTCCAAGCTCCCTCCCTGAATTTTCACGTTTCTTTTCTTTTTTGAAGTTAGACCTTTTACTTACGAAGGTGTAAGGAAAAGCAGGCAGGCAGAATTCTACCCAGTTTTACCCAGAAAGAAGTAAACTTGCTCCTGCCTTCCAGTGTCAGGGCCAAAGAGCACAAAGGCAAGCAGGGTAAAAAGGACAAGCCCATGGCACTTGTTGTTTTTTAATTAAATGTAAATAATGTTCAATATAATGAAATAACTTCGAGCATATCAGACCACCCATATCTGTAGTCTGGATGATTTGCAAGGATTCTTTTGGCTTCTGGCTATGGGGTTTTTTGGGGGGGTGAGGTGCAGACATCAAGGTCCTAGAAGGCCACCATCAGTGCTGGTGGGCTGCATTTTGCTTGGTGGGCTGCAAATTACGCAGCCCTGCTCTAGGCTAAAGACAATCTCTTCCTTCAGCCTTCTTGCATGTGATTTGTCTGGTCTGCTTATTTTGACAGCCGCACCACACCACTATGACACCAGATCTAGCGACTTAGATAGAGTGCGTGTCTTTTTAATTTTTTTATTTTCTGACAGGCTGAAAAGATGTATTTGGGTGTGAGAGGGTTTAACTTTCTTTTTTTTTCCATGACTCAGTTTGTATTCTCACAATGTGAAGCTGAGTTTCAAGGTCAGAGAGAGCGAGAGAGAGAGCGCACCTTTTGGAAGTTTGTATTTTAAGCACACAGACCCTGCCATTGTTGTGAGGCTTCCATAGCTTATTTACCAAAAATAGTGTGTATTTTCTGACATTTGCTCCTGGTAAACCACTGTCCCTATTTTGCCTTTGAAGGGGGTACAGTGGTGATGTTGATGGTTTATTTTAGGATGCCTTTGCTTTCTTTCAACCTTGTTAGTAAGTGGGACTTAAAAAACAGGAAGCAGTTATGTCCCTGTTGCTAATACACTCAAAGAACCAATGGATGGGAAGCTGTTGTAGAGTCAATGAGTGGCGTTCAGCTCAGGTTGCCAACTTTTCCAGCTGGTTCTGCAGCTGTGGGTTTGGCAGGGTATTGTATTTATCATATTTTCATCCCGCCCTACTTCAAAGGATCTCAGGGTAGTCTACAGAGTTCCACCTCACTCACACACCTATCTTATCCCCACAACCGCCCTGCGAGAGACCCAGGATCACCCAGGGAATTTCTTCATAGCTGAACATGGAACATGGGATTTCTGAGTTCTAAATCCAGCACACTGTCCATTGCACCACACGGGCTCTCACGCTGCCACATGCTGTTGCTTTAAGTGGCATAGGTAAAGGTAAAGGGACCCCTGACCATTAGGTCCAGTCGTGGCCGACTCTGGGGTTGCGGCGCTCATCTCGCTTTATTGGCCGAGGGAGCCAGCGTACAGCTTCCGGGTAATGTGGCCAGCATGACTAAGCCGCTTCTGGCGAACCAGAGCAGCGCATGGAAACACCGTTTACCTTCCCGCCGGAGCGGTACCTATTTATCTACTTGCACTTTGACGTGCTTTCGAACTGCTAGGTGGGCAGGAGCAGGGACCGAGCAACGGGAGCTCACCCTGTCATGGGGATTCGAACCGCAGAGCTTCTGATCGGCAAGTCCTAGGCTCTGTGGTTTAACCCACAGTGCCACCTGTGTCCCTTTTAAGTGGCATAATCCACAGCAATTACTTCTGTGATGGCTCCTCAGGCAGTAGAGCATGAGACTCTGAATCTTGGGGTTGTGGGATTGAGCCCCACGTTGGGCAAAAGGTTCCTGCATTTCAGGGAGATGGCCCTCGTGGTCCCTTCCAACTCTATGATTCTACCTCTGCAGGGCCAGCCCCGCCCATGAAGCCAACTGAAGCAGAGGAACCCTACAGGGCATCCTCCTTGGGCGTGCCCTGCCTGCCATCAGTTGCGCAGTGGCGGCTTCTGGCAAGATCTCTCAGAACTCGCGAGAGTTCTGCAAGATCTCACGAGATCTTGCCGGAAGCTGCCACAGACGTGCAACCCTGGTGGTGGTAATAATAATAATAATAATAATAATAATAATAATAATAATAATAATAATAATTTATTACTTATACCCCACCCATCTGGCCGGGCCTCCCCAGCCACTCTGGGCAACTTCCAAAAGAATATTAAAAACACAATAAAACATGAAACATTAACAACTTCCCTAAACAGGGTGCCTTCAGATGTCTTCTAAAAGTCAGATAGTTGTTTATTTCCTTGACATCTGAGGGGGGGGGCGTTCAACCGGATGGGCGCCACTACCGAGAAGGCCCTCTGCCTGGTTCCCTGTAACCTCACGTCTCGCAGGGAGGGAACCGCCAGAAGGCCCTTGGAGCTGGACCTCAGTGTCTGGGCTGAACGGTGGAGGTGTATACTGGGCCGAGGCTGTTTAGGGCTTTAAAGGTCAGCACTTTGAGGTAGTTGAGGTTATGGTGGCCTGCCAAATGGAGGCTATTATTTTTGCTGGTCAGGCCTGATCTGTATACTCCCTGATATGCAGACACACTGCCCCATGGCAGGGCGGCACCTAGGGAAAGCCCTTATGGCAGAGGAGGGGAACCTCTCCTAGCCCAAGGGCTGCATTCTGTTCAGGGCCGTCATGAGAGAGCTGAGGGCCAGTGGTGGGCGGGGCCAAAGGCAAAAGTGGGTGGAGCAGTTGATGCTGACTTTTGTCACCTTTGTTCAGTGAGCTAAGTTTCCACACACACGGACACACCTGACCCCATCACCTCCATGCAGGAAAGCAAGAGGCATCGTCAGAGTTCACAGACGCATTCCAGCCAGGCAAAAACCCTGAAGGAGGAGGCAAAGTAGAATTGGGGGCGTGTGACCTGGGCAGGCCTGTAGAGCTGCATTTGGCACCTGGGCCTGAGGGTCCTCATTCTTGCCATAGGGGCCCACAATCCCTGGATTCTAGAGGTGTTAACATAGGAGCATATACCAAGTCTACACTGACTGGCAGCACCTCTCGAAGGGACATTCGCAGCCCTAGCTGGAGATGCCAGGGATTCCACATTACGCACGTGAAGCCGATTCTCTGCCGCTGAGCTTTGCCCGCTACATATATTCAGCATTCATAGAGGATGCTGCCCAGGCCTCTGAACTTCTTGATACCAGAGAGCAAATGTATGGCCTCAAGTTTTGGCATGAATAAAGAAAGAACTCAAGAGGTGATGCAGTATGGGCCTAACAGCGGGTACCATTGGCTCCCAGAGCCCAGCTAGGTTTGCTGGGCAATTGTGTATGTCAACCGCATTTTGCCTTGTTCACATATAAAGTGGAAGCGAGATCTACCTTTTATGCCATAAAGGAGCATCTGAGGGAGCAGAGAAACCCGTTTCCTCTCCAGCCTTCCCTCTCTTGCTTGGCTCTCTTCTGGTATAGGGGCGGGCGGGGGGGGGGCTGCTGTTCGGGGAACAGCTGAAACTCAGTGTTAGACCATCCACTGCATGCAGAAGGGCCCCAAATATTTATGAATATGGAATTCATGCCAGCAGCATCTCCAGGAAGCGCTAGGAATGTCCCCTGCTTCAAACTCTGGAGAGCCTTGGCTAGTGAACATAGACAATACTGAGCTGCAGGAGGTGGATCAAGGCTCCGACTCAAATCCTTTCACTCAGCCTGATGTGTTTGCAGGGAGATCAGACGTTGCTGACAATCTGATGGGCATTTTTATTTGTTTGCGGAGTGGTTAGATGACGCCCCACGCTTTCCAGTCACTCTCCTTATGGCAGAAAGTCTGGTCCTTTTGTGGGGAAGTGGGTTAGTTGGCACAAGACCTCCCAGTCAACTCTTAATTGTGCAGCCTGAATTGGCTGGTAGGTAATTGAATTCCACCCAGGAAGAGCGACAGTCTAGAAGTGCCCTTGGTATAAGGCAGCTTTCTACGTCCTTATGCTTAAAAGCAGCAGAGTGTGTCAAGGTAAGGCAGGGAAGCATGATGGAATTTTTGCTCCCTTCTTTCTTTCTGTGTCAGGCATGCAGCCTCCCTCCCTCCTCAATTCCTGCTTGCTTTATGAAGAGGGCAAGCATGTATTTCACATGTGTTTGCCCAGCACACAAAGTTTGGCCCCAAGGTGTAAGACCCTGGGCTGAGAAGAACAGGGAATGGAGGAAGAGTCTTGGCCTACAATGTTTTGTGCACGCTCCTGTTTATTCTGCATGCAGTCCTCTCCCAGTGCTGGTTTGCGAAGTGGTGTACACACAATGTTAGCCACAATGCAAATCTATCCAGCCATTTCTTCTGAAATATTGTATTTGATGCATCCTCCCCCCAAACCAGCTTCAATCCAAACCGAGCTGCATTTCAAGCAGGTAATGTGCACACAGCCTGTGTTTCTATCCAGACCTATTTGCTAGGTGAGAGAGGAGGGTATATAAGTGAGGCAGGGGCCATTTGAAACTCACCACCAGTCCTCTTGGCTGGCAGTTAAAATTTTGCTTTCTCCAGAATTACCCATGTGATCATTGGCCTTTATCTCAGGGATCTGCTGATCCCAGGTGAGGTGTCTAAAAAATCCCTACAAGGCCTGTTATTGACGGAACTTGTTACTGATGCCAGGCTCAAGCTAAACTGGAGGTACTCCTCGAGCAAGGGACAAGGGTCGTCCAGGATAAATTCCCCCCCCCCTCAAATTCACCATATTCCTTCTCCTGTGGGACAGGGCAGTATGGGCAAAAGTGGAGCAGGTTGATGGCAACATTTTTAAACGGAATCCCCTATAACGACCACTTGTTTATCTCATATACGCCATCCATTTTATCAAAAGGGACCGCTTTGACACTTGACTTTGAAAAGAGATTTGTCTTGTTTAGAAGGGGAACAAACCGTCCTAACCCAACCTTTTCCAGCTGTGCTGACTGGGGTTTATGGCAGTCGTAGGATGCCTCCAGACTGTCAATATTTTGCAGAAGGGATTCAAGTGCCCACCAGGAAATTGTTGGCTTTGCATAATTAAAGTGGATTAAAGAACTCTGTTGCCCTAGCACTAGGTAAAGGTAAAGGTACCCCTGCCCGTACGGGCCATTCTTGACAGACTCTAGGGTTGTGCGCTCATCTCACTCTAGAGGCCAGGAGCCAGCGCTGTCCGCAGACACTTCCGGGTCACGTGGCCAGCGTGACAAGCTGCATCTGGCGAGCCAGCGCAGCACACGGAACGCCGTTTACCTTCCCGCTAGTAAGCGGTCCCTATTTATCTACTTGCACCCGGGGGTGCTTTCGAACTGCTAGGTTGGCAGGCGCTGGGACCGAGCGACGGGAGCGCACCCAGCTAGTCCACTTTTAAAAAGTAGCCAACTTTTTGCAGTTAGGAAAGTGACGGGGAAATGTTGAATGAACAAACGACTAAGAAGAAGACATATAAACTCCACACAAGCAAATCAGAACGAATGCTCCTTGTTGTATAACAATGTCCCCAGTAGATTGGGACAAATGCTTAGTAAAGACTGGATTATAATCTGATCTCCACATAAACTTTGTGCAAGCAAATCAGGGTGAATGCTCAATAAATAAATCATCTGGAAGAATACATAGTCCCAAATATCTGAGGGGAGTCAGGTTGGAAAAAGTTGTACTAACCATATGGGTTAGGCCAAATTATTGTGAGCTAATAATTTTGATGAGCTAATTTGGAAGGCTGGTATAGAGTATCCTTTGTTAGGGCACAATGGTGGGCTAGATCAGAGCCTGTTATCCAACAGCTTGTGGATTGATTCCAGTCTGTGAAATAATTTTTTAGCAGTTTTAGTAATCTCACTACATTCAATGCCCCTTTCAGACATAAGGTGTATTTTGGAGCCGTTAGAACAGGCACTGATCTGGGATAATTTTGGGGCAGCTGTTTCTAATTCATAGGATTTATTTGAGAACTCTTTAGAAGTCCTTACAGTGATTCATCCTTTGCAAGGGCAGGGAATAGGCAGGGAATCTGAATTAATTGGGGATCCATTCATTACGTCTGGGAACCTGAGAAATAGTGATGGTATTCAGTCTCTCTTTTGTGTGGTGAAAGGTACTGTTCTATAGTTGCCATCATGTATAGGGTGCACTGCCAGAATATTTAATTAAAAATGAGAAAAACAAAAATATCCCCAACTCCTGCAAAATAAGTATTTAGTAGCCTGGTCCAGAGTTTATGCTGTCCGTTGAACGTTGAGCTGAAATATAACTGTTGAGTAACAAATGTAACTTTCGCTCTGGAAAAAATAATAAAATATTATTATACTGTACAAAATAGAGAAGAGAGAGAGATGATGCAAATGCTACCAGTTCTTTTTAACTGGTGATACCAGAAATCGAACCTGGGATGTCCTGTACGTGAAGCGTGGCTCTGCCACTGAGCTATGGCCCCTCTCTCCATGATCCAGGTGGCTTCATTACCTGCCCTCCCCATCCTTAGAATGTACTCACAGTCAGAGTGCCTGATGGGTAGAGAAAGGTCCAGCTCTGTTTCCTGCAAGGGCAAACTGACTCTGTATGAGCTTCTGCTGAAACCTACTACTCCTTGAGAAAGCGGGGAGTACAGAAAGCAGCATAATGAACATGGTCCCTTCCATGTGAATTGGGAGCACGATGTCTTCCAAAGTATTCTTGAAACACATTGACACCAGAATTTAAGCATTTCCTTGCACATCAGCAACAGATACTGTGAGACACTCCCTGCCATCAGGGGAAGCACTGATTTCCTTTGGATAAGATCGCAGAAGAGTTTGGCTGTAATCCTACATGGCATTTGCCTGGAAGTAAGCGCAGGTGGCGCTGTGTTGTAAACCACTGAGCCTTGGGCTTGCCGATTGGAAGGTCGGCACCTAGCAGTTTGAAAGCATGCCAAAAAGTGCAAGTAGATAAATAGGTACTGCTCCGGCAGGAAGGGAAATGGCGTTTTTCCGTGTGCTGCTCTGGTTTCGTCAGAAGTGGCTTAGTCATGTTGGCCACATGACCCGGAAAAACTGTCTGCGGACAAATGTCAGCTCCCTCGACCTGTAAAGCGAGATGAGCGCCGCAATCCCAGAGTCGTTCACAACCAGACTTAACTGTCAGGGGTCCTTTACCTTTTAGGTTGAATGCAGTGAGGCTTACTTTCAGGCAGGCAGACCGAGGATTGTGGCATAAAGGTCTCTTTCTAATATTTACATTGTTTGCAAATGTGCTGGGAGATCAGAGGTGTAAACAAAGCTCACTGTGTTCAGTAACTGTGCACAGAAAGTGTGCCTTAGGTCCCTATGTTGCTTTCATATGTGCAAGCTTCTAGTCATGGCATTAATCACTCCAAAGTACTAAAAAAAAAAGGTGAAGGACCATCCCGTTGTAGCCCTTAAGCTGCCTACGGTGTATGATCAAAGTAACCCAATGCAAGAGGTGGGGAATATGTGACCCTCCAGATGTTGCTGAACTACAACTCCCATCAGCCTCAGCAAACATAGCCAGTGGGCAGGGATGATGGAAGCTGTAGTCCAGCAACACCTTGAGGGCTACAGGTCCCCCCCATCTCTGTATAGAGGAAGTACCGTATTTTTTGCTCTATAAGACTCACTTTTTCCCTCCTAAAAAGTAAGGGGAAATGTGTGTGTGTGTTATGGAGTGAATGCAGGCTGTGCAGCTATCTCAGAAGCCAGAACAGCAAGAGGGATCACTGTTTTGCTGAGCAGCGATCCCTCTTGTTGTTCTGGCATCTGTGATTCAGAATATTTTTTTTCTTGTTTTCTTCCTCCAAAAACTAGGTGCGTCTTGTGGTCTGGTGCGTCTTATAGAGCGAAAAATATGGTACATTTTGCACCTTTTGAAAGGGGTACATTTGGTGTGAAGGAAATTTGGCTTAGTTCATCATTAACCTGCTTCGCATTGTTACGATGTGCTGCACTGTGACAGATCTTCTCTGGTGCTTCTTTTCATTTCCATAGGTCTGGTGAAGCTGGGCGTCCACTGCATCACAGGGCAGAAAGTGGCGATTAAGATTGTGAACCGGGAAAAGCTTTCGGAGTCAGTACTGATGAAGGTGAGCATGCGGGTTGGTTTGTTGGGAATGGTGTAAGGACAGCGAATATATATATATATATATATATATATATATATATATATATATAGTACCTGCTGAGTCTCAGTCTCTCCACTTCATCTTTACAGAAATTTCAACCCAGGTTGCCTTGCCAGATGTGGTCAGACACATTCACAGCCTACACAGCATGGCTTGGAATGAATTTACTAGCAGGAGGTGCTGTGGTCTAAACCACAGAGCCTAGGGCTTGCTGATCAGAAGGTCGGTGGTTCGAATCCCCGCGGCGGGGTGAGCTCCCGTTGCTCAGTCCCTGCTCCTGCCAACCTAGCAGTTCGAAAGCACGTCAAAGTGCAAGTAGATAAATAGGTACTGCTCCGGCGAGAAGGTAAACGGCGTTTCCGTGCGCTGCTCTGGTTCGCCAAAAACGGCTTAGTCATGCTGGCCACATGACCCAGAAGCTGTACGCCGGCCAATAAAGCGAGATGAGCGCCGCAACCCCAGAGTCAGCCATGACTGGACCTAAAGGTCAGGGGTCCCTTTACCTTTTACCTCACTGCAGAGAGAAGTGCAAAACACTATCATACTCTCGCCAAATGCAGACATTGGTGAGATAGAAAGCAGGAAGAAAAGAAGATGCAGAAACTAGTAAAAAATGCCGGGCTTGTTTGTTGTTTGTTTGATTTGGATGTCATAAGAGCGGTACGATTGTACCTCCTGTTGAAGGATTGACCCTCTAAATTCCTTGGCTGAGTGGACATTAAAGCAGCAGCAACAAGATGATTGGATCCCTTTCGGAACTTGAAATATGGGTACCCCCAACGAAAAAATTAAAATTTGGCTCTGTAATTTGGAATTCATGTGATTTGATTTGATTGGTCTGTTAATAAAAATTATTTAAAAAAAAAAAATCCTTGGCTGAAAATGAGAGCTGAGAAAGCGCAGAAAATAAAGCAAGATTAAAAATGGGCGAGCTCACGCAGTTCCCGTATTCCAGACTTATTTTGCCAGGTGTCACATGATACAGAAGGCCTGCCTTGTTTCTGGACCAGTGTCCTTTGCAAGGTTTAGCGTGAGCTGATGCCATCACTAGCCTTCGTCAGTATACTAGGCCTCAGTCCAGGACTTTGACTTAGTCCACATGATAGCAGTTTAATCACATGGTGCGGATCAGCTTAGTTGGAGCATTTCCCTCTCGCGCTGATGTGATTCCCTCCCCCTTTCCTTAAAGTTTGTGCTGACATGGAGAAAATCCCTGAATGATGAGCTGCTCCACATGCCATGTGATATTAGCTATGCTATGGAGCAGTTTTGAGCAGTTTTTCTGTGGAGGCTGTAACATGTAAAGAACACACACAAAAACCCCTGTCCATTTGTCAGACCGTGGGAGAAAAGGAGCTTGAAGCTTTGAAACAAACAGGGAAGATATTTCTCAGTATGCCCTCACTTGCCACTCGCCAAGGCCAGAACGAAACGTTCAGCAGCTGACACAATCCCGTGTCCCCTTCTGATATACCAGGTGGGGTGGGGAGGGGGGGCTTTGCACACCCGGAGGCATACGCAAGATTGGAAGCGCCGTGTCTGGCAACATCAGGTGGTGCCCCAGCAGAGGCAGGCTGGCAAGCTGGAGACAGACAGGCTAGGAGCCGAAATCTGGAGGTAAAAATGGGGGACCAGGTGGCCTCCCTCTGCAAGACATTGCCAGGCTGAAAGAAATCAGCAGGTCTGCAAGCCTTTGGGCTGCTTCAGTTGACCTATTTATGGAGCATTTGCCTTGATTTGCTTGCATGAAGTTTATGTGGAGTTTAGATTATAATCTGGCATTTATTCTGATTTGGTTGTGGAGAGGTTACATGACAATGAGCATTCATTCTGACTTGCTTGTGGGGCGTTTATACTTCCCATGAATCATTTGTTCATTCTACGCTTATAAACACCTTTCTGCATCATTTTGCTAACTGCAAAGAGGCTGATTATTTTTTAAGTGGATTTGTTGCACCAGGGTGACAGAGCTCTTTGATTGCGCAAACCTCAATTTCCCAATTTAGGTTTGGGGTCACGAAGAGTCAGACACAACTAAACGACTAAACAACAAATTTCCCAAAATGTTTGACTCCCTCCTGCAAATACAATCTATAGGCACTTTAAATATCCCTCAATAGCATCAGGTTGGCCCAGCAGCAGCATCTGACTTCCTAGGCTTGAAGGATCATAGGCTGTCATGTCAAACTCCTGGCTGGAGGGACCTGTACTTACTTATTTATTCAATTTAATACACCGGCCTTTATCAAAACGTCTTGGGGTGGTGTTCTCTTAGACTAGCAGCCTCGGTGGCCGTGTGAGCCACTGTCTGGTTTAAAGGACTCCTGGGTCAATATTGGTTTAAAGGACTCCTGGGTCAATATTTGTAGTGCTGAACATCAAAAGTGGTAGAATCCATGCCATAAATTTAAGGCACATTGCTCCCCCTCACAAAAGAAATACTGGGAACTGTAGTTCATCCCTCACAGAGTTACAACTCTCAGCACCCCTACAGTTGCTATGTTTCAAAAAGTAAAAACCAGACAAACCCCAAAGTTGTGGAGCTTCTCCCCCCCATGCCTAAAAAACACAATTTATCGATTGACTTGCCTAAGATCCAGGACAAAGCTCCACCTTCTGGAATTTCCCCCTGGACCTCAATTCCGCCTATGTACTTTAAATGTGCATATGATGTGGATATAACCCACAGTTCCTGACAGAGCTTTAGACACAGCCAACCTGGCTTGTCTTCTTACTTTCTACTGAGTCACATCCACCACTGTCCGTTTTTTATTTTGTTTGATTGAGACCTCTTCCAGCTGGCTGGAAACCCACTCCAGGCATCTTGCACAAATAATACCTCATAAATTATTTCAAACTCTCTTCTTTCACGGAGAACCCAGGAGGAAGCTCCTCTTCTGTAGATCCTAGGACATGGGCAGTGCTCAAAAGAGTTTGTTCTTTACCCCCTGTATTTAACCACACATGTATTCTCTCCCTCTTCCCTTCTAGGTGGAGCGGGAAATTGCCATTCTGAAGCTGATTGAACACCCCCATGTGCTCAAACTCCATGATGTCTACGAGAACAAAAAATATTTGTAGGTATTTATTTGCAGATGGCCTCCCTCTCCCCCCCCAGCCCCCCCCCATGTTCACATGTCCCCATCAGAGTGGGGCAGAGCTTCCTATGAGCAAATCACTTCATAGCTTGAATGGGGGTGGGTAGTGTACTTTGTTTGTTGATATATCTGCTGAGGATCCTCCTTCCAGGACAAATTCTGGGGATCCCTTCCAGTCAGGGTTGTAGCCACAGGGGATTCTGGTCCACCTCAGGGATATTCTAAACTTCTTACCTGAACATTCTGCTTCCTTAAAAGCAAAACAAAACATGCTAAAGCTGCAATCCTAAACACAGCTAATCTGGGAGTAAGCTTGGTTGATTTAGATGGGCCTTATTCCCAGGTAAGTGGGGTAGTGGTGGTGGTTGTTGCTGCTGCTGCTGTTATTATCATTATTTTCCCCAGTGCTTTTTCGGGGGGGGTGCAGGGGGATGCATACCCCTAAACCATGGGTGGGCAAACTAAGGCCTGGGGGCCGGATCCGGCCCAATTGCCTTCTAAATCCGGCCTGCAGACGGTCCAGGAATCAGTGTATTTTTACAGTGGAAAAAGTTTGCTGACCCCTGCCCTAAACATTTTATGAATCTAAGTTTGGCCTCATTTAGGGGAAGTATTTCAATATGAGTAGGAAAATGAGAGTACCCCTAAGAAAAAAAGCACTGGTTTCCTCCCCAAATAATCCTGGGAACTGTAGTTTACCCCCTCACAGAACTACAATTCCCAGCACCCTCATCAAACTATGGTTCCCAGGAATCTTTGGGAGAAGTCACATGTTTTAAATGTGCGGTGTGTTTGCATGCTTAGCCTTCTTCCCTTTTACCTGTGGAGAGATGAGGAAAAAGCATGCTGGCAGGGTTATACCGAATTGCTCCCTAAAGGCCATGTTAACGTTGAACAACTTAGAAAACAAACAGTTACGACCTTCCACGACTCCCTCTTAATAAAAAAAAGCAGCCCCAAGAGGTCCTGAGCAGGATCGGGGCATTGGTGCAGGGAAGGGAACTTAATTCTTTGACCTTGCGCTGCTTCCTTGCCAAAAATCCCCTTCATAATAGCATCTTCAGGGACAAATAGCAGCTTTTTTCGTTGTTGTTAAGAAAGGGGGCTGCTAGGCCTTAATCACTTCTTTAAAAAGATATAATAATGCGAAGTCTGACCCTGAGAAGTAATTTTAAATGTGGTTAGGCGGCTGGCCGTCTATGTTTCTGGCTGTTTTGCAATGATTTCCCCTCCCTTGCTGCAACTGCGTTTCTGGCTTTGGGCCTACTTTGGTGTGCTCGCCAGGCCATACATATGGCTTCTGGAAGCCAGGATGCCAACATGTGATAAATAATAGCTGGGGCCTGTGAGCTTGTGGAGCCGGTTCATGTTCAGAGCTGGTCTCCTCCTTTCTCTGCGCTCAAACCCAAAGCACCGCCAGTCCTCTCCCCCCTTCACACCTCCACAAAACCCACTGCTCCCTTTTGCACAGACGCATTGCTGGCAGCTAGGTGCTTCTTTTTCTCCATTCGGATTTGAAGCTGGTTCAGGGGGGTGGGGGAGGAAAGCCACATCGAAACGGCATCGTTTGCTAAGAAACGACAAGGCAGGTGCTGGTTAGGCGTGGGTTTGTGTTTCATGTTGTGTGTACACACGGCGGGAGCCACAGGCTGAGCAAACCGACTATTTTTGTGTGTGTTTAGTGCGACAGAAATATTAGCTGCCGAAACATTTATTCGCGGAGATCAGGTGAGAGTAGACGCCTGGTTTCTGCGTGTCAAGTCTGCTGTTAAAGGCAGAGGGACGGGATCCGTAAAATAACACGTTTTTTAAAAAAGAAAAGTGTTTGGCGATCCCATCTGCTTCTGAAATTCTTGGCACCGTGGGGTGGTTTCCTAGGTAGGAGATAGCTGTGTTGCTGCATGCGTGTGAAAATCGCCAGAGCGGCAGAGCCTCTGTGAACATGTGTGTGTGTGGTGTGTGTGTGGTGTGTGCGAGAGGGCCGTCCAGAATACCAGGCGGTGCCAGACAACTGGCAATCCCCACACATAAGCTCTCTTTGTCATCCTCCTCCCGCTGACACAATGGGAGGAGGTGTTTGTGGGAGTGAGAGAGAGAAAGAGGTTGGAGGAAGAGGCTGCTGCCTTGAGGAAATAATTTTGCATTGTAAAACCATTTGAAATGAAATTCAAAATGTTTCCTCCGGGCAGCTTCTTCCTCCCTCCAACCCCTTTGTGTCTTACCTATAGGTAGGGTATTTTCCGTTAGGGAAAATAGACTTCAGTGCCTGGGGCCTACGAAACTCCCAAGGGCCTATGGAAAAGTTTGAGGCCTACATAAAATCCAATTAAAGCAGGTTGTTTGGTTTAGCGGTTTATGAAATCATTCCTCGACATAGAGGTATAATATGTATTAAGTAAATGTAAATTAAACATTAACTTTGAGGCTGCTTTCACTGGCAAAATCACAGGTGACTTTCATTTTTTAATTTATTTATTTTTTGCTAAAGCTCATTCAGTGGAGAGTAGTGCAAGCAAAGAGAGCCTTGGAGTATTCTCTTGCTTATAGAGATTAGGGGACCTATATAACTTAAATATCTATCACTTGATCTATTTGGAGGTCTACAGTTATGAGAGTGCTTGGGGTCTGCAACTACTTTAATCTGCGCCTGAATATGAGCTCTCCTTTATTGGCAAAAACTATTTTGTGTGTGTGTGAAGTGGGGAAAGAGTAAAGAAACTTCCAAGCTCTCCCAAGATAGATTTTTGCTTGTTGTCTTTTTAAATCACTTCTGTCCAGTGTACCCTTAGGCTTCCCTATTACAACCTTTGAGAATTAGGTCGACACGGACTTGAAATGTACTGTAATTTAATTGGTAGGAAGACAGGAGGTAAATAATGAATCTATGGCCTTTTAAATTGTGGGGGGTATTTTTTGTTATTAATTTTTGTGTTTTTATATTGTAAACTGCCTTGTGATCCTCAGGTGAATGGTGTTATAGAAATATTAATAACAATAGCAATATTAGTGGTGGTGGTGGTGCAGGGCAATCTTGAATGCATCTGCTCAGGACTGAGTTCCAACATAATGCTAAACCGTGGTTTGTTTTAATCATGTTCAACAAACTGTAAGTTGCCTCACAGACGGCCAAACAAACCATAGCTTGTTTCTCCAGAGCTTGGTTTGTTTTCCAGCTTCTTCTTGCCAAGCAATGCCTTTGGAGCTTGGTGTGGGTCTGGGACAGGATGGCCAAACAAAGTACAATTTAGAAGGCTGGACATAACAGCAAACCATAGTTTTAAAAAGACACGATTCCAAAAGTCCACCATAAACTATGGTTTCACGTGGTTAGTCTGTTGGGCCAGGTTGACATATTCAGAGAAACCTTAGTTAGGCTAAACAATCCACGGTTTGGCCTACTGTGCAAACCAGGCCATTGAACTGATGGGATTTTATTGCTGAATAATTATGCCTAGGAGTGCCATATGATGTAAAATTGGGAGTGAGAACCATTGAACACTGCGGGGACTTACTTCCAAGCAGAAATGCCTAGGTTCATGCTGTTGCAAACTGCTGTAATGTCCTGAGAGCCAAAGACCACTTTAGACATGGCGTGGAAAGCACTTATAATAATAATAACAATAATAACAATTTACTATTTATATCCTGCCCATCTGGCTGCTCCCAACAGAATATTAAAAACACACACACAAAAAATCAAACATTAAAAGCTTCCCTAAACAGGTCTGCCTGCAGATGTCTTCTAAAAATCAGATAGTTGTTTATTTCCTTGACATCTGATGGGAAAGCCCTCTCCCTGGTTCCTTCTCACAGGGAGGGAACCTCCAGAAGGCCCTCGGAGCTGAACCTCAGTATCTGGGCTGAACAGCACTCATATGTTTAATATATGGCATGCTTAATGTAATGTCAACAGTTCTGTGTGAGATTGCACACATGTGTATTTAGCTGCATGTGGTGTTGTACACAGTATGCCGGCTGGGAACCTGAGGCTGGTTACACTTTCCTCAGGGCAGATGCAACTAAGTAAAGTGTGAAGCCGCTCTTACCACCCATGACTTGTACATTGCCCAGTTTTTATTTCATAGAAGTGCTTTCCATGAGCCAATTTTGTCACGTTTGCAACAGCTGTGGCTTCTCTCTTTTGGGTTCTACAGCTACAACAGCTGGTGTCTGCACAGTGTTTTGGGATTGCATAACAGCCGGTAATTCATCTTACCCCAAAGTGACTTGAAGAGACATTGAACTGCTCATCCTTGTTCTTTCTATAGCAGGGATGGGCAACCTATCGCCATCTTGATGTTGGCACTCCAACTCCCATCAGCCGCAGCCGGCGTTGCCAAAGGTCTGGGGTGATGTGAGTTGTAGTCCAACAACATCTGGAAGGCACCAGGTCTCCCATCCACCTTCTGTGGCAAAGCATTTAGCTTCCTTTTCTCCCAGCCTGCTTTGCAGTTGCTCCAGCTTAGAAGGAATTCGGTGAGGTTGTTCTCCACAGGGGGCCCGATGGATTCTCATGACCTCTTTCCCGATTTTCCCTGCTTCTCTGTCCCTCTGCCTCCTTCTGCGTCAGATACCTTGTCTTGGAACATGTCTCAGGAGGGGAACTCTTTGACTACTTGGTGAAGAAGGGACGCCTCACACCCAAGGAAGCCAGGAAGTTTTTCCGACAAATTGTCTCAGCTTTGGATTTCTGCCATAGCTATTCTATATGGTGAGTATCTTCCCTCATCTCCTCGGCTGTTCATTGCCTGCTGCTGTTATCACATATTGCTAAGTAGCTCTTTTTTTCCCAGCAGGAAAGGGAAAAAATGATTTTTCTTATGGTTTATTTTTCTTCTGCTGCCATAGCATTTTGTTCCCTTGGTATTGTGTAAGTATTGATTGTGTTGTATTCTGTCTATGATGCTTTATTTCAAAGTCCTCATTTTGTAAGCCACTTTGAGCTATCAAAATAATAGCTTACCTGTCTATTTATTTAATCATCATCATAACCATCATGCTGTCCCTTCCCTGAGTCGCTGAGACTGTGTTTGGATCGTCCACTGCCTTATGGACCACTGAAATGTGCTCTGCGGCTGTACAACCAGAGTGAGGAACCTCTTTGAATCCAAGGACCACATTGCCTTGTGGGCAACTTTTCTGGGGGCCCCTTGCCGGTTGTGGGTGTGGCCAAAGGCAAAAGTGGGTGGAGCATTGGCTGTGACTCCAGTCTTAGCCTTTATCCAGTAGGTTATGTCCCAGCTGTTCAAAAGCCAGAGGTTTTTCTCTCTGCCTACACTCCTCTCTCCATCTTTCCTCCAAGGCAAACAAGAGGCATTAGCAAAGCTCAAGGAGCTTGTGAGAAAAGCATGAAGCAGAGGCCAGTGATGGGTATAGCCTGGAAAGGGGGTGGGGTTTTGAGAGAGTCCTAGGGGTCAGATAGTGAGGCCTGAAGGGCCTTAGGTTTCTCTTCCCTTCTGCACAGTCCAACCATACCAAGGAGAAGCATAGCCTACTCTGTTCCGCATGTTGAGCTGCTGTTCAGGGGTGAAGAGACAGTGATAAGTTGGCAACTCTCGTCGCAACAATTGTAGGCTTAGGCTGATTGAAATATGCAGCTCTAGTTTCAGATTCACCGAGGAGGAAGGAGAGGCTGAAGTGAGCAAAGTAGAAAACAAAACCTCTGGCCATTTCAGGAGCTCTTGACTTACTTTGCCCTGATCTTAGTATGCAGGACAGTTTCTATAGTAGGGTAACATGATGAATTGTGAATAACCCAGGAGAGTCAGCAAGGAGGGCTAGCTGAAACACCCTGCTGTACATTGTGTGTTTTGGGTGATTTCTCAGAGTAGCAACTCTGGGATAGCTACTTCTTATTCTGATCAAGCAAGCCCCAATGCCATTTCCATAGCCATGGCAACTAGAAACTTGTTCCTCTTTCAAAAAGAAAGCTTGGGTTCTCTGAAATCCAGCACATTGCCTGGCCACTGGGCCACAAGTCCGATTCAGCACCTGTGTTTAAAAAATCTGCTCAAGGGGCGGGGAAAAGCAAGTCCATTCTGATCGCATTTCCTTCACTGGGATAATCCCAGATGTAGCTACTTGACTGCAAGGGATGTTTCGCGTGCATGTGCCTTTTGTGTCTCCCGCTGACCGGTCTCCGTTCGTTTTGTTTGGACCTCCCCAGCCACCGAGACTTGAAGCCGGAGAACTTGTTGCTGGATGAGAAGAACAATATCCGGATTGCAGATTTCGGCATGGCCTCCCTGCAGGTCGGAGATAGCCTGCTAGAAACAAGTTGTGGGTGAGCCAACCTCTACGTGTGGAGGGCTGATTGGAGGGTTGCACTCAACACCACGAAAGAGACGAGGATGAGGAGTCAGGCATCAGTTGATCCTTGTTTGGCAGGAACACCAAAAGCACTGCAGGTGTTTCCTGCAGGGAATACCATAAAACGTGAAGTGGGAAGGAAGCGCACGTCTGCAAACCCAGAGAAGCTGGCGCATGTCTTTTTAAGAAATGTGTTTCCTTTTCACACATGACGGGGTTCACTGGAGTGTCCAGAAATCAGAAACATCTGCTGTATAGTATGTGAATCACTCCTGCGTTTGCAGCAGAGGGGTGGATTTTTTTGGGGGGGGATTTGCCAGCCCTATAATAGAGTGGCACAAGAGTCTCATCCAAGGAATGACATGATCTATGTCACCTTGGCTGTGTTGCCATAGGTCGACCCTCCCACCTATCCCTATGCTGTTCTCTTACACCCTTCCCAGGGAACAGAGGTACAGTAATTCACCGCTTTCTCTGGCCCACACCACCACGGCTCTCCCTTCCTCCACCCCCTGCTCTGGGATTCCCAAACCCGATTGGTAGCCCTACCAGTCACTCTCCCATTAAGGCTGTCAATCTGGAAAAGAAAGAAAAAAATATGCTAGCAAAAAGAAGACAGTTGTGGGCTCTGGTTTTTCACACTGCAGCGTCTCAAGTTCAGCACTGCCCAAACTGAACGTGATGTCACTCACACAATTAGTAATTTTGTGAATTGTTTTTTTAAAAAAAGGAAATAGCAGCTACTGTGTGCTTGCCTTCCCACCCCCGATCCAGGTCGGGACTGTGCTGTCAGGGGAGCAGGGCTTTAACTCTGTGCCCTGACCCTGTTCCAGTTCTGATCAGTCCTCGCACCTCTCTGGCTTCTATTTGGTGAAAATGGCAACATCTCTTTTGGGACAAATAGCAGCTGTGGGAAAGCCTGATCCAAATGGGGACTGTGGTTAAGGCCCCACTGTCTTCATGTCACGGTCTAAATCTGAATTTACTTCCCCCAGCTGAAATATGCTTTGTTTTGTTGTTTTTAAAAATCACGTAACTACTGATAGCATGAATAATACCACGACTGTTTTTTTGGCCCGAAAGTGAACTTCGCTTGCCAGCTCTTTAGCCTCAAAGCTGGGACATATTTCGTTCTGGGAGGAAGTGAAGGAAATGCTTTGAGATTGCCTAGTTGCAGCCACATGACTGTACGTCCTTTATAAAATTTGTGGTTGTTTTTTATAATCTGTATTTTATTTGAATTTTTGTGTGTGTGTGAAAAAAGTTGCTTTTTCCTTTTTTGTAAGCTGCTGTGAATGCCAGTGTGATGTATAGGCAGTGTAACCCCCCTCCCCCAAAAACCACCCCCTCACATTTAAAATAGATAAATAATGAACACCCAAAGCACTTCCACCATCACGGCATCAACACCATACATTCAAAGCACTTTTAGCACACATTTAAAGCACACCTATGGCTACATACCTGCCATAATTTTAAAATACATGACCTCCTCCCGAGAATCCTGGGAACTGTTCCTTACCCTTCACAGAGCAACAATTCCTAGCACTCTTAACAAACCACAGCTCCCAGGATTCTTTGGGGGCGAGCCATGTGCTTTAAATGCAATTTAAGTGTATGGTGTCGATGTGATGACACTCCCCAGAAAAAAATGGAGGGCAGTGCCAAGGAAGGCTGAAGAGTTGTTCCATGTGCTTCATGTGTGCTAGTTCACGTGCTTTAAATGTGTACTAGGGGGATGCAGGTGGCACTGTGGTCTAAACCACTGAGCCTCTTGGGCTTGCCGATCAGAAGGTCGGCGGTTCGAATCCCCGCGATGGGATGAGCTCCCATTGCTCTGTCTCAGCTCCTGCCAACCGAGCAGTTCAAAAGCACATCAAAGTGCAAGTAGATAAATAGGTAAACGGCATTTCTGTGCACTCTGGTTTCTGTCACTGTGTCCTGTTGCGCCAGAAGCGGTTTAGTCATGCTGGCCACATGACCCAGAAAGTTGTCTGTGGACAAACACGGGCTCCCTTGGCCTGAAAGCAAGATGAGCTTCGCAACCCCACAGTCGCCTTTGACTGGACTTAACCGACCAGGGGTCCTTTACCTTTACCTTACCAAATGTGTGCTAAATGCGCTTTAAATGTATGTGCAGGCTCCTTCGCTGCCTCAGTCTCTCTTCTTGCCTCCTCATGGCCAGCCTCCTGGACCTGGCAGCTGAAACCACCCAGCACTTGTGGGACAAGAATGAACGGGGGGAACATTTCCCCTCCACAAATACATCTTAGGTTTTGGGGGCGGTGTGCTTGTGGGTGGGTGGGTGGTTGGGAAGAAGTCCCGCAGGCTCCTCTTCACATGCCTGTTTGAACCCAAGGTCCTGAGGGGGGTCTGCTTTCTTCTGCGTTTCACTCTTCCTCTGTCTCTCTGTCTTTCTCTTTTCTGCCCCCAATGCTGGGCTGCAGTTCTCCTCACTATGCATGTCCTGAGGTGATCAAGGTAAGGACTCAGGCCTAGTGCCCACACCCCTCCCCTGCCTTGATGGCATCTCCTTCCCTTCCCTCTTGCCCAGGGATCAAACCAGGGGGTCCGTCAAGCCTGGCCCCAGGCTTCACTTGGGTTGGGGTAATGGCTTCCCAGTCGTATGTCATCATCTTCTACCCATTTGCCATGGAATAAGCCCCATGGATCTGGGTGGGGCTGATTTCTCAGTAGGCATGCATAGGATTGAACGGTTGGTTGCTTAATTTGTTAAAACAAGAAAGTGGGGAGCAGTTTTGGTTGACTTAAAAGGAGACTCTGTTGAATCAGTCAACGGATTTCAGAAGTGGGTCGAATTCAAACCAAACTAGTTGCACTTAGATCCCATTTAAATAGATGTGAAAAGGTATTGGTGATTGACTTAACACCCATTGATTCCAGTGGGACTTATGGGCAACTAACTCACAGTACAATCCTATGTTTGTCAACTCAGAGGTTAAGTCCCGTCAAGTTGAATGGGAGTTCTTCACAGGTTATAGCAGGGACGGGGGGTCAAATGTGGCCCTCCAGGCCTCTCTGCCTGGCCCTCAGGGCTCTCCCCAGGCCACAGTCCATCCAGAGCCACAGCCTTCACCAGACATGATCCACACCCTCCTCAAGTGTTTTTGCCTGGCTGGAATTTGTCCTTGGGCTCTGGTCATGCTTCCTGTTTGGATGGAGGATAGGGAGATGGGTGTGGAAAATAGCCGTCTGCAGAAAGGCAAATTTCACATGTCTTGGTCTGCCCACTTTTGCCTCTGGCCCTGCCCAGCCCTGGCATGTGGCCCCCAGAAGGTCGCCAAGAAGGAAAGGCGATCCTCGGGTTGGAAGAGAGGTATATAGGATTGTAGCATTTGCGTGGACCTAGTTCAATTTTTCTTCCTATAAGGACTTAACAAACTGCAGATAGCAAGCAGCATTTTAAAAGAGAGACCCCTTCCTATGTACGAAAGGTCATGTATCCAGGATGGTGCCTGGTGCGATTCAGGCTTGTGTAATTTAATAATGGAGTAAAGTATGCCATTTTGTAGAACGATTCCCCCCACATATTCACATTTGTGTAAATTTAAGTGAGTAATTAATTGATTAATCAACTACAATTCATATGATAAATTTACCTTTCCCTTTTTTAACTTGGCGACTGCTCTAATTATATGTGGGGTTGGACAGGGGAAGGTGTTTTTGGTGGAGACTGGTAGTTGCTTGTCTCTCATCCCTCACACCCTTTATGACTGGGAAGGGGAACCTGCGACCTGCCTCCAGACAGGGTTGGACTACAACTCCCATCAGCCCTGTCCAGCTGACCAGGGCTGATGGGATTTGTAGTCCCACGATATCTAGAGGTCCATAGGTTCCCCATCCCTGCTTTAGTAAGGCCTTGCTCTGTACAATATGGTAGCTTCTTCAGAAAAACTTCAACTGTCTTAAAGCAGCATAATCTTCATTCCAGAGCCGCTAGATCTGAAATTTAAATTCAGTGACCTGGAGGATATCTACTGAATTCCTTCCCGCAGAAATAAGATGTTTTTGATGCTGGGAAGAAGCACCACCCACTTGTGAAGAGGGGCAGAGTCGCCCTCCTGGTGCAGCTCACCTGGACAAGGCTGGGTCAGGGCGGCTGCAAGGTCGGGTCTGCAGGGAGACACTGGGGGAAGTGCCCGATTGGCTCTGTCGGCGTGTCATTCACACAGCCCAGCTGTGCCACCAGCTCATGCCAGCCCTGTCTGCATAAGCTGCAGCAAAGCCAATGTTGAGAGGGTGGCTCTGCTCCACTACAGCAGCCACTACTGCTTGTGGAGGATATTGGGGAAGGGGAACATCAACCAGTCCTGGAAGATGGGGAGATTTTGATCCCTTCTTGATGGCCATAGACAGGAGCCGGGAGACACAATAGAGCTTGCTGAGTAATGGACCAAGTGAGGGCAGGTGGCGAGAGACAAGGTTCTCTCATCCTTGTAGAGATATATCCCCTTCCCGCCTGTTCTTAGCACTTGGGCGAGCCTTCCACTCTCCACTCTGATTTCTTTATTGTCTGTCATTCATTCCCAGCCAAGCTTTCCCTGTCCTGCCCCTGCCCTCCCAAGTTGCCAACCCCACCAAATCTCTCTGCTCTTCGCTCCTTAGGGGGAGAAGTACGATGGACGTCGCGCTGACATGTGGAGTTGCGGAGTCATCCTCTTTGCCCTGCTGGTGGTAAGGCTTCTCCCCAGTAAATTGCCGGGCTATTCAACACCCCCTGCCCGCCCCCTACCATGTTGTCCTCGCTGTGGCAAAGGTGTTCCAAGCTTGCTCAGAGCAACCTATGTCCAGTGCTGGTCCTACTCAGAGCAGACCTGTTGAAACTAATAGACATGATGGACTGAAGTTCACTGATGTGAATACCTCCAGGTATTGTTGGACTTCATCTCCCATCAGCCCCAGCTGGCACGACCGATGGTCAGAGATGATGGGAGTTGTAGTCCAACAACATCCGGAAAGCCACAGGTCTCCCATCTCTGAGTTGCATGTGCTTTATTTATTTACAAACACATTTCTGTGCTGCCACATCGCAAAGTATTGGGGTGGAGCACAACACCGAAACATAAAACAACCATTGAAAACAATAGAGGTGACTATTAGCTAATCGAAAAAATAAAAATGAAATGGTTACAAAGGCCTGCCAGTGTAAAAAGATCTTCAAGATCTACAAGTCAAAAGCGACAGTGCCTGATGAACCTCTCCTGGAAGGGACAGGTGGCACTAAGTGCCCAACATCTAGAACTTGAATTTAAACGCACCCCCCCCCCCCCATTCTGCATTTGAAATCTCAATACTGAAAAATCTGTTAGAGCTTTCATTTTGGGGTCGGTTCTCTCGCCCTTTGTCCTGCAGGGAGCGCTACCCTTTGACGACGACAACCTACGCCAGCTGCTTGAGAAGGTGAAGCGGGGGATCTTCCATATGCCCCACTTCATCCCACCCGACTGCCAGAACCTCTTGCGGGGCATGATTGAGGTGGAGCCCGAGAAAAGACTCAGTGTGAGTAATCCCAGCGGTGCAAACGCTGTTAAAGTAGGGTTAGGGGAAGACATTTGATTCATTTTTTTCTTTAAAGGCAAATTCACCTGATCTGCATTTTCCAAAACAATGTATGAACCAAGAGACAGCCATCTTTTTGAAATTTGCAATTCTCTGAATTTTGCAGTGCACTCCTGCAGCTGAGTAATGTATTCGGAAAATGCATATACTAATGTAAGATGTGTATAAACATTTACAAATATATTTAAAATTTACAGAATTGTAGTTGAAAAAGGATTTACCAAAAAATGCTTTTTTAAAGACACGCTTTTCATGTATTATTGTACACATTACTTCAGTTTTTCCAAACAAATTACACAGACTCACACATTTGTGCAAACAAATTACACAGAAAACAATGGAGACAAAACAAAACAAAAAGAAGTAGACATATAGAGGTATAACCATCTATAAGTGTCTGTCTGTGTGTGTGTGTGTGTGTGTGTGTGTGACATACAAATTGCATTATATTAGGGAAAATATAAGTACTAGAGATAATATGCTTTGCAAAAATGTAGATATTAGGATAAATTATTATTATTAATCTAAATTGTATGATCTTCGTCCGAAGATCATAGGGCAGTTCACAACATGAGAAAACAAAATACATAATAAAAATAAGAACTGGAAACTAATTGGCAGCCAGTGCAGTTGGGCTAGGATTAGTGTTATATGCTTAAACTATATTACCATGGAGAGCAACCTGGTGGCCAAATTCTGCACCAGCTGAAGTTTCCAAGCCCTATAGATAATGCCCTGCAGTAATCTAACCTGGAGGTTACCAGAGCATAGATGACAGAAGTTAGGTTATCCCTGTTCAGATAGGGACACAGCTGGGCCACCTGCACTCTGTGCAACTGAGGCCACCTGAGTCTCGAGCAACAGCAAGGGATCCAAGAGTACCCCCAGGCTGCATACCTGCTCCTTCAGAGGGAGTGTGACTCCAAGCGCAGGCAACCTCCCACCCAACCATTAACACCATGATGAGTTTTCATGAGGGCTTTTAAATTGCCCCTTCCCTGCAAAGTGATGCAGAAATGTGGGGAGCTGAACTTAAGACTGGACAAATCAGAAACTAAAACTGGTAGATTTGCCCATCCTCAGTTGGAAGCAAAGCAATAACACAGTTTTGGGTGGGGAGCTCTTCAGTTCCGACATCCACTTTCCTGGGACTAAGCCTCGCCAACCTCAGTGAGGCTTTCTTTTGCGTAGACTTGTAGAGGATTGCATTTACTGTATAGATGATTTAGGGAGAAAAAGTTTCTAATGTTGTTGTTTCCCCCCCTCCATGTGGCGACTTTAGCTGGAACAGATCCAGAAGCACCCATGGTTCTTGTGAGTACCTCCAGATCCTTCTTTTTGATTCCCACCAAGTCTCAATATTTTCTGGCTTCACTGGGTGGAGATATGTGTGTATGAGGTGGGGGGCACATGGAGAAACTGAACCCAGGAGATGGGCAGAGTATAAATAGTTTCTCAATCAAATACATCCCTGGCAACTGTGACCCTTCCTCTAGATCAGGGGTTTCCAAACTTGGGTCTGCAGCTGTTTTCAGACTACAACTCCCACCATCCCTAGCTAGTCAGGGATGATGGGGATTTTAGTCCAGAAATGGCTGGAGACCCAAGTCCGGGGAACCCTGCCCTAGATCCATCTCATTGATGTCTGAGCTTCTAGCTTAAATGTGTCCAAACATAGCTTTGTATCCATGAGCGCCAGAAAAGCGAAAGTCATATTCATTATAGTGCGTTTGTTTTATTTATTTTTGGCTATAAGCTGTTACAACAATACTAAAATGCTGATGCAAAATAGAATCCTGAAACAGTATTTCCATAGGTACGTAATAAATAGGTTCTTTTCTGGACCCTAGATCATGACAAAAGCCATGCTTTGTTATACATACAGTATTAATTGTTATACATACAATTAATTGTAAAAAAATTACATGGGGGGGGGGAGCGACAACCCAAAACCCAACCTCAAAACTTGACATACACATTCCACTGTGAAAATATATAGCCGGGCTGGCCAGCATTTGCCAACCTGAGGTTGATAGTCGCCTTTGGCCAAACCTTACTTTCCTCTTGGTGGTCTGTGCTTCTTTTCTCCCAGGGGAGGTAAGAATGAACCAGAGCCAGAGCAGCCGATTCCTAGGAAGGTGGCCATCCGACGGATTCAGTCAGTCAGCGAGCTGGACCCCGACGTGCTGGAGAGCATGCACTCCCTTGGCTGTTTCCGCGACAAGAATAAGTTGAAGCAGGAGCTGCAGACCGAGGGGTGAGAGATTGGGCACGTGGCTGGAATGGGGAAGGAGAGCCTGTCTAACGTTTTGCACATTGCACTGTGGGGATGCACCGAACTAGTGGAGGAATGCTTTGGGGGAGGTTTTATATTTATTTAATTGTATCTCACCTTTCCTTCCTCCTTGGAACCCAAGGTGAGATACGTGTGTTTCCCAGGGAGTCAGCTATCCAGGCACTGACCAAAAGCCAGACCTGCTTTGCCTCAGCAAGATAGTGGTCTCATGTGCTTCAGAGCTTGTGACTGGTGTGTAAAATGGTTTGTAGGCAGCTTAGGTTCCCTGCTAGGAATTGGGAGCTATAGGAGGAAGGGGGCTTCCAGACAGCTGCTGTTTGGGGGTGAGATTCCATCATTTGCAGGCAAATTCAGGTTTGCATAATTATAGTTGATTGGGACATTCTGAGCAACAAACCCACTTCCCACAGAGATTGGACTTTCTGCAAGAAGGAAAGTGACAGGAAAAGGCATTAGACAATGTGGAGTAACACTTGCTTTTCTAACACATAGTTTACTGGTGCTTTAGAACTTTTTTTTTATCAAACATAAACAATAAAGCTGGAGCACCACTTGCTTTGATGTATCATTATCTAATCTCCCTGCAAACAAATCAGGATGAATGCTGAATGAATAGATTTTCTGGAAGTTCCTGAAGCTAGGATTGTTCTCACAGAGAAATCTCAGCACTCCTGCAAAACTACAGTTCCCATAGTTCTTTGAGAGAAGTTGCAACAGCTTTTGCACACTGGATCAAACTGCCCATAGGTTTGTGTAATGGGTTTCTACGAGAGGTGAAGGAGGGCTGAGGTTTGGTTCTTGGCAAAAGCACTGATGAAAAACAAAAGAATCAGGAAGCAGCAGGGAGAAGGTATTAAGCATAAATATTTGGGTTTGTAGGGAGGAAGCTGCTGCCTGCATCCTGACCCTGTTCCCTCAATTCCCCCCCCTCTCCACTTCAGGGAGAACCAGGAGAAAATGATCTACTATCTGCTCCTTGACCGCAAAGAGAGATATCCCAGCTGCGAGGATGAGGATCTGCCTCCGCGCAACGATGTTGGTGAGATGTCAGGGAGCCCTTTCCCGACACACGTCAGGGTGCAGGAGTGGGAGGCTTGTTCCCAGGAATCCCAGGGAGATGCCATCAGACACAGTTCTGCCGGAGGATCCAAAAGACATTTTCGGAACACCCTGGAGCCCCCTTCTTAACAACGGCCCTTGAGAAAATGCTGCTCCCTCTTTCCATGTTTCATTTGGGGATTTTGTCTGTGCTGGGGAACCTGGAAAGATCTGAAAGGCAATGAACAGGTGTTGTCACCTATGCAGCTGGGTGTGAGGAACTTTTGGCCCTCTCCCACCTCCCTACCCATTGGCCCTGCTTGCTCAGGCTGATGGGAGCTGTACAGTGGTACCTTGGGTTAAGAACTTAATTCGTTCTGGAGGTCCGTTCTTAACCTGAAACTGTTCTTAACCTGAGGTACCACTTTAGCTAATGGGGCCTCCTTCTGCCGCCACGCGATTTCTGTTCTCATCCTAAAGCAAAGTTCTTAACCGGAAGTACTATTTCTGGGTTAGTAGAGCGTATGTAACCCGAGGTACCACTGTAGTCCAGCAACATCTGGTTGGCCAAAGGTTCCCACACCTGCTCTAAACTACTCTAGGGTATAGTCCTTGAAGACATTCTCCCCCAAGTATCCCACTGTTGCCACCTCATCTAAGCGAGAGCTGGATTTTTGTGCATCCCATCATTGAATGCATTGCAGACTTCTGTTGGTGCCCTGAGAGAACTGCATTTCTCATCACCCTTACCCCCTCGCCCAATAAATTTCTGTCCCTGGCCGAGTGAAAGCAGTGTGTGTGTTTGAGAAAGCAGAGGTTGGATGGCCACCTGCCCTGGGTGCTTTAGTTGAGATTCCTGCATTGCAGGGGGGTGGACTGGATGACCCTTGGGGTCCCTTCCAGTTCCACAGTTGTATGATTCTAAGACAAAAAAAAAATTCCTTCCAGTAGCACCTTAAAGACCAACTAAGTCAGTTCTTGGTATGAGCTTTCGTGTGCATGCACACTTCTTCAGATACACACGAAAGCTCATACCAAGAACTGACTTAGTTGGT
The DNA here is from genome assembly GCF_964106915.1 of Podarcis gaigeae. Taxonomy (NCBI): domain Eukaryota; kingdom Metazoa; phylum Chordata; class Lepidosauria; order Squamata; family Lacertidae; genus Podarcis; species Podarcis gaigeae. Next base: position 20,381,232 of record NC_139689.1, on the reverse strand, counting down.
CTTTAAGGTGCTACTGGAAGGATTTTTTTTTTTTTTTTTTTGGACTATGGCAGACCAACACGGCTACCTATCTGTAAATGATTCTAAGAGAGAGAGGGGGAGGGAGAGAGAGGTGGCATCAGAGTATTTGGAAATGTGGCTCTCTTCCTCTGAGTACTGAAGTACTGCCTCTCTCCCCCACTCCCCCATTTATTCTAGACCCTCCTCGGAAGCGAGTCGACTCGCCCATGCTGAACCGACACGGGAAGCGCCGACCTGAGCGGAAGTCCATGGAAGTTCTGAGCGTCACCGATGGCGGTTCTCCTGTTCCGGCCCGACGGGCCATAGAGATGGCACAACATAGCCAGCGGTGAGTACGTGTTTAGCAGCAACACTTCCGCAGCCTGGCATTAGGAGGCGCCATTGCCTTTTTTGTGTGTGTGCTTCCTCTGCTCCTGGAACTGGGAAGTGCAAATATTTTAACATTTGGTTGCCATCCAGTGGCTGCACGAGGAATTCAATGTCTGTTTACTGGACTAACAAAACTTTGCTGTCTCTTGCTGGTAGTTGTATGCAGAGCAGTTATTTAGCCGCCTCTGGCTCTTTGTGTTAACATTTCATTTTTAATACTTAGTTTCTGCCAAGGAGGCAAACAAAGAGTTCGTTTAACGCTTTCATGTCCTGTTCTTCAGATGTTAGAATTGCCCTTGTGCATTGTTGATCTTTGCTGCCCCTGCTGGTTGTGTTGAAAATTGCACAGAAATGCAGTGCATTGCTCCCCTTACTGCTGTTTCTGCAAAAACATTTTTGTGTATCTCCTCCTGCTTTTTTCCTGTGTGTCTCATCTGACCCCCAAGACGGTACTAACCTTCAATATGACTTTCTCCCCAACCAACAGGTCTCGATCTGTAAGTGGTGCCTCCACTGGCTTATCCTCCAGTCCGCTCAGTAGCCCCAGGGTGAGTACCTGAGATATTGGAGAAATTACAGCGTTGGGGAAGGGAAACAAACATTAGGGGCAGAAGACTGGGTGGTGGGTGTTGTGGGGCATAGGGAAGGGAGGGAGTGGGTTTTGGAGGGACCGGGATTTGGAAACAGATCTGCAGATCCAGCAGCCTCATTCACATCTCATCTTGCACTCAGTTCAGGTTGGTGAGGGGAGGGAAGAGGTGCTCAGTCAATCGCTGGTTTTCCTGACAGTGGGGCTTGCATACACGGCAGGTAGAAAATTAGCCAAGTGCATATCACTCCCCCATGCACCCCTCTCCCCCCTTATTGCATCGCCATGCCAGGAGAAAGCTGGACCTGTTGAATTGCCACCTGGAACCTAGCTTTCAAACATGCCTGGCCTCTGTCAGTGAAATATAGTAGTGACCTTAAAGAGAAAAGGAGAGAAGACATGTGTAGACTTTGATGAGGGATGTCAGAGAGAGAGAGGGGCTGTGTACACACCACACATTTAATGCACACCCACACCCACACACCCTTGCAGAATCTTGGAAACTGCAGTCCATGAAGGGTGCTGGGAATCGTAGCTCTGCGAGGAGTAAGTTACAGTTTCCAGGATTTTGGGGCGGGAAGCTGTGTGCTTTAAATGTATGGTGTATATGCAGGTAGGGTTCGATGAAAGGGACAGGGCTCAAGGTTCTGTGGGAACAAGAGTTTGAGGTGGGGTGCCTTGAAAATGTGGGCAGGCCCACAGCTAGATCTGGAAAGTTGGAGGCAATGGGAGAAACCAGTTTGAAGTGATCAAAGGGAAGGCAAAGGGCCAAACTAGGCATGGCATTAAGCACATGATCTGCCCATGTGTGTGCTTGGTTTCTAAATAGCAGCTGGTGGGGGAGGGGGGAATCAAGATCGGGATCATGGTATGGGAAAGAAGGGATTTAACTGTTTACTCCCCCCACAGCCCTGATCTAAATCTCCCCGCTCCCCTGCATGCAGCTATTATTTGCCTTTGCTGCTAATTACAGTTTTTCTCCTGGGGTAACAAACAGCAGCCCCAGAAGAGCAGGGCAGGGAGCTCTGGATTAGAAAGATGGTGGGGACACGGGGTCAAATTTCCTCCCTGTCCCAGATCACAGTGCTGATCCAGACCACAGAACTCCACCCCTCACCCGTGCACTCTGTGCCTGAAATTTTGTAAACGAAGGCATGCATAAGAGGTTCTGCTGTGTGTGCTTCATGCCATGGTTGGTTTGGCTAAAAGTAGCAACAAGCTGTAGGCTAGGTAGCATTTGGCAGTGCAGCATGTTGGCAGTTGTGGAAGTAGGCAAAGCCCTTTATTGTTTGGAGGCAGGTTCTTTGTTGCTACTAGCTGCACAGAAGGCAGAAATCGAGCTGGTGCAGCTTTGATCAGCACGACACCTCCATGCCAGTGAAGACCTCAGCCCTTGAACTGCAGCCTGCCACAAAGTTAGTAAAGGTACACAGAAGCAAATGGGGGAAGAATCCCTTAGAAGAGGAAGCTTATCTTTGCAGTAGGCTGGCTGTTGAGGGTTTGACTGCCTCTAGGGTGAAGGGCAGGTTCCCTGTGAGAAAGGGGCAGGGCAGCCTTCCCCTGGTGCCTTCCAGCTGATGCAGACATTCCCTTGATCTCTTGGGCCTCCTGTTTCAACTGCTGTTTTAAAGGGATTCCTCTGTTAAAACAATCATGCACATTTATATTTTAATATTTTAATGGGATTGTTCTATGCTGTATTTTACTTGTGTGTTTTAAAAAGTATGCTGCACTCTAACCATTGTGCAAATGGGGTTATATATGTTTTGTAAGCTGCTTAGGAGCCGCCTGGATCTTAAGCAGCATGTAAATAAATGAAGATGAAGGTTGATGATGATGCAGACCAGCTCTGGCTCTCTCATCAGTCCCAGCCAGCTTGGCCAGTGGTCAGGGATGATGGAAGCTGGAGTTCAACAACACCTGGAGGGCACCAGGCTGTGGAAGGCCACTTTCGGGCTTGGAGCAGCTGCTCTGTAGGAAAGGGTGGCTGTTTGCGGGAGGAGGAAGCAGAGGGCTGGTCTCCCCGGGAGGCAGACAGGCAGAGGAGGACATAATATCAAAAAATCCCCGTGGAGAAGCGATGGAGGGGAGGTGGAGTAGTGGGTGTCAGGTTTGCTGCAGCGCTGGCTGGCTGGAGGGAGATAGGTAGTCTTTGGGCGCCACAGATATCCCCCCAAGAATGCAGGGTAGGCTTGCCGTGGAGCAGGCAGATCCTTACGAAATCAGGCCATTTGTCACGCCCCCGAGTTCTGTCTGGGCCACAGAGCGAGAGTCTCTTTGGGAGCAGGCTTGTGGGGCTGTCACCTGCCATTACTCACCCCCCATCTCACGGCTCTCCCCTCCTCACCTTTCTTCCTCCCCCCCACTTCTCCCCACACCCAGAGCCCCATCTTCAGCTTCTCCCTCCCATCGCCTCCCCCGGCCCCTGCGAAGACTCAGACGCTTCCGGCCAAGGGCAGCCCGGCAGGGGAGCGGGCCCTGCAGAGCCGGCGCTCCGCCCCTTTCCCCTTGCCCCCCAACTCTCCGCCCCCTCACCCGCCCTCCTCTCCCCGCTGCTTTTTCCCTTCTACTAAACCCCCACCCAAATCTGTGCTGCAGGTCACCCCCCACCCCTCCCCTCGGGGAAGCCCCCTCCCCACTCCGCTCGGCACCCCTGTGCACACGCCCAAAGAGAGCCCCAGCGGCACCCCCGGAGGGACGCCGCCCAGCAGCCCGGGCGTGGCGGGCGTGGCCTGGAAGACCCGCCTGAACTCCATCAAGAACAGCTTCCTGGGCTCCCCGCGCTTTCACCGCCGGAAACTACAAGGTGAGTGGGCAGTTCCGCCCCCTGCTGGGGAGGGTGTGTGCACAGGTGCATGCGGGCGTAGCGGTTGTGTGTGCCAAAGACAAATCAAGGTATAAAAGCAGTGTTGACAAAGGGATTGTGAGTGACCCATCCTTAACACATGGCAACTTTGCCCCCTGTAAGGCAGTGTGTGAGATGTTCTGTGTGAGCATCTAAAGCACTTTCCTGCGCATGTGCAAGAGCAGTGAATTCTGGCAGGCAGAGGAGCATTCAGAGGGTACAGCTGCATCAGGACTGATGTGTGCCTATGGCTGGGGACGATCGAGAATAAAAGGGAAAGAGCACAGAGAGCGTTCAAAAGGGCGCGCACGTATGAATGAAACGGGAGTTTGCATAATGCCGTTGTGCAACAAATTGTTTACATGAAGCTGAACCTCTGTGGTCCAGCAAACCAAATCTTTATCTCTCCACCCAATGGGCCAACTTTGACAAGTGGGCAGGACCACAGATGTCATAACGATGTCAGGGATCTATGATTCCGGGGGAAGCTAGCTTGAGCAGCAGAACCAGGCAGGATGAAGTCCCCAACCATCAGCTGATGTCATCCGCCTCTTGGGATGATGTCACCTGATTGATAGGTGGGTGCAATTTTGGGGGGGAAACAGCCTCTTGGGCTAAATTGGAACCCATGGCAGGCCAAGGCTGGCCTGTAAGGTGGAGATTTTCCATCCATGGTATAAATTACATGTCAGACAAATGTAAGAGAGGGATGGAAATAGGAAATAGGAACCTGGGAAGCTGCCTCATACTGACTCAGAACACTGATTCCCCCTAGCATTATTGCCTACACTGACTGGCAGTATCTCTCCAGGATATTGGGCAGAGAGACTCTCCCGGCCCTCCCTGGAGATTCCAGGGACTGAACCCAGGACCTCCTGCATGCAAAGGAGATGCTCTACCACTGAGCTACGGCTCTTGCCCAAGCAAGACTGTCCTAGCCACCCCTGCTTTTGTCCTCAACATCCAGCAGCAAGTGCAGCTTTGCTTTGAAGCACTGGAGTGGGTGGGAAGGGGGTCACGCACACTCCTGTTTTACATTTCATGTTTCTCCTCCTCGCCCTGCAGTTCCTACACCAGAAGAAATGTCCAGTCTTACTCCAGAATCATCCCCTGAGTGAGTATCAGAAGGCAGTGGCAATAAGGAAGGAGACGAAAATTCCTTTCATTTTCCTTCTCTCCATGTTCTTTAACTTCGTTCCTTACTGGATGCAGGGTTGTACTTAGGAGTTGGCAAGACTAGCCAAGGGCCCGGATCCAGGGTGTGTGTGCAAAAATGGTGCTTCTGTACTCTGGCTTAGAGTGGCTGGGAGTGTGCATGCTCCCTGGGCCACTTCTCCACTGCTCTGGGCAGCCAGGCAAGGCACGCAGGTTCTACTGGCAAAGGGACAGGGGAATCGATAAATCTCCTTGCCAAAAGCACAAGGGAGCTTCTGACTGGATGGCAATTTGATTCCACAGTAAATGTGTGGTTGTTGGCACAGGGGGGATCTAAATCTCCCCACCCTCCACCTGCACCAAGTGGACTCATCGGAGTCAGACACAGGCCAGCACGGAGAATGCAGGTCTCCGTGGCCAGTGAAGTTAACTCTTTAATCAAGGAAACTGCATAGAACACAGCAGCACTTCCCAGTAAGTCTTGTCCCTCTGGAGCAGTTGCCAGGACTGAAGGTCCCTGCCTTCCACCCTTTCTAAGGCTCCTCCTTTCTCGGATGTTTTCCAAGCAGTCTCAAGCTGCGTCTGTACAAGTCTGGCCTCTGTTCTGCTCTCCTCATTATTCTGAATGTTTTTGCAGCAGGAGAAGGAGACTCCCTGGATTCTTCATCAGGCTCTTGCCCCCTCCCCTCCTCTGCTTCATCCTCAGAGTCTGAACTGCTCTCTGTCACAGGCTCTTCCTGCTCACTAAACCCTGCTGCCCCATCAGCATCCGGCACCTACTCCCAATCCTGTTCCTCTGGCCTCTCCTCAGTGTCCCACTGCCAATCCCTGTGCTCTGAGCTTTCCTCTTCCGGAGTTTCCTTTGGGGTTCCCCAGCTGGTGCCTCCCACCTCTCCTCTTCGTCCAGCCAGTCCCTGACAAATGCTTTTGTGGTTGTGCAGTTGCCACAGGCTCAGGCTTCACTGGCAACATGTGGGCACCTCTTCTTCTTTGCCGTGCTTCTTTGCAGGCTGTCACAGCTTTCCTGTTCTGCTTTTGCCCCTTTCAGACTAGCCAAGAAATCCTGGTTTGGGAATTTTATCAACCTAGACAAAGAAGAACAAATTTTTGTGGTCATCAAAGACAAACCCCTGAGCTCCATCAAGGCTGATATCGTACACGCCTTCCTCTCGGTGAGTGCTGAAGGCCCAGGAGGGGAAGAATGTGTGTGTTTGGGGAGACTGTGAAGAATAGGATATGGAGGCAAGTAAGACAGGCCTAAAAAGGGACACGGGTGGCGCTGTGGGTTAAACCACAGAGCCTAGGACTTGCTGATCAGAAGGTCGACGGTTCGAATCCCCACGACGGGGTGAGCTCCCATTGCTTGGTCCCTGTTCCTGCCAACCTAGCAGTTCGAAAGCACGCCAGTGCAAGTAGATAAATAGGTACCACTCCAACGGGAAGGTAAACGGTGTTTCCGTGTGCTGCTGTACGCTGGCTCCCTCGGCCAATAAAGCGAGATGAGCGCTGCAACCCCAGAGTCGGTCACAACTGGACCTAATGGTCAGGGGTCCCTTTACCTTTACCTTTAAGACAGGCCTACTGGGTGCTGACAACTGCAGTGGAATTAGCAGGACCCTGGGAAGGGATGAGTTCCATCTGTGGTTTGTGGATAAAGATGGGGGAGAAATTAGAGATTCCATTCGCCTTTAAAAGCAGGCTTACAAAATCCACACCTTCCAAATTGATACATGAACGAAATCATGGTCAACTTTCAAAATTCACACTTCTCCGAATTTTGAAATGCCATTCTCCAACCAAGTAAGGTGTACAAAAATGCATATATGTTAGGGTACAGTGTTAAGGTGGGTATGCAGACATTATTGAAAAGTACAGGGGAAAAATAGGGGAAGTTGCTCTGCAGAACTGTGTATGCTAGGCTAAAATTTGGAATGAGCAGGTGTATATTAGAAGGAATTCGGACTAAAATGCTGGTGAATTTTCATAAGGACTTTTTTAAAAAATAAAAAAAATTAATCACAAGCTGATGTGAAAATGGGAAGACTAGAAAAATGAGAAATTGATAGAAATGGATGGACCGTTTTGCCCAGTGCTGCCTGTAGACTGACATCTCCTGCGTTCCATCACATTCACAGATCCCCAGCCTGAGTCACAGCGTTGTATCCCAAACAAGCTTCCGGGCCGAATATAAGTCGTCGGGTGGCCCCTCTGTCTTCCAGAAACCCGTCAAGTTCCAAGTTGACATCAGCTACTCCGAGGGTGGGGAGGCGCACAAGGACAGCGGGATCTACTCGGTCACCTTCACCCTCATCTCAGGTGAGTGCCCTAGGATCCTCCTTTGAGTGGCCTGGGGGATTTGTTGTGTTTACTGGACACCTTTAATGAGAGAAAAATCACTATTGGCATTTATTAAGGATTGAAAACTTCTTACTGGCTTTTTGTGTGAAAGAGAAAATGAACTTGTAATATCTGGATATGAAGATAGGGGAAAAATTGGTTTATAGAAAATAGAGTAGTTGGATGTTTTTGAGTGAATGCTATATTTAACTGCAGGATAGAGAACCAGAAGTATTTTTTTTAATCTTTCTTCATTTTTTTCTCTCTCTTCTCTCTCCTCTATCACTTTCTTTTCCTTTTTCTTCTTCTTTTTGCTTCCGTTCCTTTTTTAGATTAGATTTCAAAAGCATTTCTTATATTCTGGTGTATTATAAAAAGATACTTTGTATTGGGTATGAGCTTCTGTATATCTTTGGACAAGTATTAATAAAAATAGATATTTGTGGGACAGCGGAGAGTTGATTGGATGCCTCCTATGTCCCTCTCTGATACAAAAACCTAATCACCTTTCAGTCTCTTGGAGATGTGTACACTTTTTCTATTTACTTGGGAGTAATTTAAATAGTGGCCACTAGATCCATTGAAAGAAAAATGATGTTTCCAGCTGTTTTAGTAGAAGAGATAGGCCATACCCCTCACAGGCTTAAATTTCCCGGGGTTCCCTGGGACCCCCAGGAAAGGACTGTTTTAAGAAAAGCAGCTTCCATTATCATTGCAAACACATGGCTGGAAATGTATGAGCAAAGTCTCCTGAATGGCTATTATTTTGGGCCCTGTAACTTGCCTTTCCACATGATATCTCCCTTCTTTGAGGCTGCCAACTCTGCCTTCAAGATCCAGTTAAAGCTGATTCCCAGTTGCTTATTTGCAGTTCCTGGGGCTTGACAAGAGGAGCAACACATGGTGCTGCTGAATTCTAGGGATGTCCCACAGAGCTAGTGGGGTTTTGTTTTTAATGTTTGGTAGTGGGTTGTGAACAATGCATGGGAGATTCTCACATGGGGCACGTGTATCTTACTATTTTACACCAGCTTTCACCAGTTTTGTGGTTTCTCCCAAAGAGTCCTGCAGAATTCATAGTTTCACGAGAGGGCAAAGAGCCCTGTATAGAGATCACTAGCGCCTTGCATGAAACAGCTACCTTTTAAACCAGCTAGAATCTGTAATGTAGATATGCCCACAGTGGGAAAGGGGATCCCAGTTCCCTTGGAGGGAAGATCAAAGTTCATTTACAGGAACTTCAAACACCAACCTCTCCAGAGGCAACATAGCACCTATCCCAGAGTCTAAAAAGGCACCAGCGTCTGACTTGGGAATCCAAATTCATCCATTTCACAGTTGTTACTGGCATATTGAAGTGCTGAAGCGAGTAGACTATGAGTGTGTGTGTGTGTGTGTGTGTGTGTGTTTAATTTATTTATAGATAGGGTTGTGTGATGGTGTGAGAGAGAATGGTTTTTAAAACAGCAGATAGCACTTCAGACAAGTTTGTTCTGGATCCCAGAAATAAGCAGTTTGTTCTAAAACCATATATTGAGTACGGTGTCTAACAAAACAGAGATGTTAAAGCCTTATTATCTTTAATATTAATACAGTCTTAAACCCACCCATACAGAGTTCAGCATGAGCTTGGTTTTAGGATCTGCACTGCTTATGAGGGCATCTTCCCACCATGCAGCCCTAGCAGTGTCCTGCTCCTGGAATCTTGTCTTTTGGAGGATCTCCAGGAGCCCCTGTTCCTTCCTGACCCTGAATGCCTATGTCTCATTCTTAGGTCCTAGCCGCCGGTTTAAGCGAGTTGTGGAAACAATCCAGGCGCAACTGCTCAGCACACACGACCAGCCTTCTGTGCAAGCCCTCGCTGGTAGGTGTTTGAATGGGTTTGCTCGACCTTAGATGGATGCAGTCTAGCAATGAGCAGTGTGCTAGCCACTGCTCTTGCCCATACTGGTTTTTGTCAAGAGGCATTTTCTGTTACCTGTGCAAATATTCTCTGTCCTGGTGGTGCAGCTGCTGCATGGCATCTCATCTTGTCCTCTTACCTCTAGACCGTTTGCTGCAGCACATTAACAAGGCTACTTCTTTGGAATGGGGTATCTTGAAATTTAGGGCCCCTGGTTGCATCTGCAAAACTTTTGGTGCGGTCACACTGCTTCATTTCCAGTCAGTAACTTCCTGCTGGAAGTGCCTGGCATGCACTGGTCCATGGGGTCACGAAGAGTCGGACACGACTAAACGACTAAACAACAACAACAACTTCCTGCTGGAAGCCCATAACGCTTTATACCACAAACGTTCTGGTTTATTTTTGTGCCCCTCCAGACAGCAGTGACATGGTAGCATTAGGGAAGGGCCATAGCTCAGCCCTAGAGCATCTGCCTTGCATGCATGAAGTCCCAAGTTCAGTTTCCAGGGAGAGAATCCTGCCTGAAACCTTGAGATCTGAGCAGTGGTGTGACTTGATTTAAAGCTGCTTCCTATATTCTTAAGCAGGCATAGGTAAACTTGGCCCTCTAGATGTTTTGGAACTACAACTCCCATCATTCCTAGCTAACAAGACCAGCGGTCAGGGATGATGGGAGTTGTAGTCTCAAAACATCTGGAGGGCCGAATTTGCCTATGCCTGTTCTTAAGCTTTGTAGAACAAACTAAAGCAGATGAAACCCACCTCTAATGCACTATTATTATGTGAAGAACCTGTTGCAGAACACACCCATATTTAAGCACCATAGTTACTAAGGGACAGGAAGCAGGAGAAAAGGTGCTGTTGGATCTTGGTTGTTCAGAGCAGTTCCAAAGAGTATGTGTGTGTGACTGCTTGTGAAATTCCCCTGATTTTGCTTCTCTCCGCTTCCAGATGAGAAGAACGGGCAGCAGTCCCGCTTGCCAGGCACTCCAACCCGCAGCTGCCAACCGTCTCGGCGCTCCGAATCCGACGTCTCGTCCGAACACCATCGACGCGGCTCCAAGGACAAGAAGCTTGTCTCGTCCAACGGGACTCAAGTCCAGCAACCACCACCCCCGTCTCCACAGCAGCCGTGACGTCTGGGGCAGGGGGGCAGCCTGAGGGCGGCTAGGGGGAAGAGCAGCCGAAGGAAGCCCACTCCGCGCCCCTGGAAATAGCTGGCAGCCGCTCCAGATGGACAGGAGGAGCCAACGAACCTGGATGGATGGGTAAAAGGCCCTGCACCAGAGACGCAGGCAGGGGCGGGGCAGGGCAGGGTGGGGTGGGGGTTTGGTCCAAGTTTTAACAACTCCGTCTCACCCCACCCCCTGGGGCGGAAAGTCGCCATCTTGGGAGCGGCCCATACTGTGAACTTGTAAATAGTTAACAACAACAACAACAGAAAACAAATCTACAAAAGAACCGAAGGGAAAGAAAAGAACAAATTATGGAGACAAAAAGAAAGGATGGTGGACTGGAAAAAGAAAAGAAAAGAAAACAAACAGAGGGGGGAAGGAAGAGGAGGAGCAAACCGGGCAGGAGCCGGTGGGGTTTGGGGTGGGGGTTTAATCCTATCCTTTTGGTTGGGGGTGGGAGTGGGAGGGAAAGTGGGTGTCTTTATTTACTGGAGCCCTTTTCACAGACTCCCTCCTGATTTCTGTTTTGGTTTTTTCCACAAGACATTCTCTTTCTCCTGCTTTTCCTTCTGTGGCCTCAGAAGTAGTACCCCCCCCCCCCCGTATTCACAGGTTCATGGCGACAGTGACTAAAATCAGGAGACAGAACTAGTAGCAGAATTTTTGTTGTTGCTTTGTTTGTTTTTTAACAATCAAGCGGAATATAAATTTTATGAAATGGATAAATAAAATTGGTTGTCGCAGGAGAGAAAGTCAAAAACGTTTCCCTTCTGTTTCAACTTCTCTTTTAGTTTTCCTGCTCTGAGAAACTTAATAAGGCTAAAGAAAGAAAAGCATTATCGCCAGTTGGCGTAAAGCTTAAATGTTCATTGGAACAGTGTTCAAAAATCAGAGTTTGAAAAATCCCACCCTCCAAAAAAATCTGAATTTCTGAATATATGTGATTTTTTGGGGTGGATGTGTCTGGTTGTAACTATTAAAGCAGTTTACTGAGAACTTTGCAAATTTACACAAAGGAGCAATTTGAAAAATGCATTTAAGGCCAAAAATAACTTTGAAAGCTCTGACAATGTCAGCAATCCGTTTTTTAACAAATTGCTACTTTTTTTTTAAAAAAAAAAAGGGTGTTTGCTCACCCACCAGGAATAGTCAACAACATTCCCAAATTACCATTCTTCCGTGTTTTTAAAATATAGCCAGTGCTTTGTTTCTAGAAAAATAGGTGCCAGTACTCAGCATGAGTTGTTATATTAAGTGCCACACTTTTTAACAATAACAAAAAGAGGCACTGGTACTGCATACCCTTGAGTACCCCCCCAAAGAAGTCAAAGCACGGCTTACGGCACAATGTGACCGCTTGCATTTTCCATTCCCATCCCTAACTTTTTATTCCGACTAGGTGACAAAAGTATCAGACTTATGCAACCACTCATTACAGTCACTGCTGGAAGGATCTTCATGATTCCTTCATAGACAGCGCAGTATGAGAGCAGGATTCAGCAAGAGCTGCAGAGGAGAGAATGGGATAGGCAGCTACACTGACTTTGTTAGCTTAAAAAACAAACACTACCAGAAAGCCTTCAGTTTCCAACGTTAGAAATATCATGGCTCGAAATAGAAAAAGGTGTCTAGAACAAACCAGGATCAGATTTGAATAGATGTCTCTCACTCCTTTCAAATACATGTTCTTATTTTATGCAGGAAATTTTATCAAAGCCATTTGGGCTACTCCTGTGTTTCTAAAAAGAAAAAAAGGGGGGCACAGATGAGTAAAGAATACCCTCTACTATCTCTTTCTGCACCCTACATTAGGCCACCCTTTCAGTATTTTCAAAAGCTCATCTATTGGTCTGCAAAATTTCCAAGGATATAATTGAGGCCTAGCTTCTGTCTCGTGTAATTTTAGCAACCCCGCCAGAACTTCGGGTGGGTACATGACTCCCCTCCCGTGTCCCCGCTCTCCCCGCTCCTTTTTCCCTAAAGCTGGGCACCCATATGCACAAGGCACTATGAGGAGGGGGACAGACGGAGGGGGGAGGCTTTCAGAACATGCTGCGGTCTTGACAGAAGGCAGAGGGACCCCAGAGTCACCAGGCTGAGGACCTTAATGGAGGCATACGGGCGTCAACTGGAGGCACAAATCATGAGGCAGGATTCCTTTCTGGAGCATGAGTGGCATTTGCAAGAGTGTGGAGGGTGGGAGCTGCAAAATTGGGAGCCAATGGGCATCCATCGATATGGGGAAGGGAGTCCAGGTTGGGTGACAGTGCAATAGGGTGGTGATGGTGGATTTTGAAAAAAGCAGTCCTGCTCCTACCATTCCTCCTCCATCCCCCCCCCCCATCCTGCTCTGGGCGGCTCTCTCCTCTCAGCTGGGGGGGGGGGAATGTGGGTGATGGCGCATGCGGGCGTGCAAATGGGCAGGAGACAACTATGTAACCTCCCCCCGCCACCCTCCTCCCTGTGTCTGCCCATCCTCTCTCCTTTTGTGAACCCAACCTTATCTCTCGCGCACACACAACAACCCCACAGCCCATCGTCTCCCCACCCTTCTCTCTGGCTGTTCAACACCCCACCCCCACCCAAGCCTTTCATCTCCGGGGGGTCTAATTATTGCTCAGAAAAAAAAAAATACAAACAGTCACTCAAATGTTTCCCTTGCTGCTGAGACTTGCCACGTGTTATTTCTGCCCAAGCTTCCGGGGGATTGCGGCCCTTTTGGCTTCCAGCTGGAAGATGATGAGGTGGGGTTGTGAGAGGGAAGAGAAAGGGATCCATTGTTGTTTTTTAGGGGTGATGGCTCTGGTTAGGTCAAGGGTGCATCTTCACAGGGTTTTCACATGTGCAATGATACTGGATGGTGCAAGGGTAAGGTGGCCTTTACACACACACTCCCCAAAAGGGAGGTTAAGAGTTGACGAAACACCAAACATTTACATCACATGGCTTCCCTTCGAAGAATCCTGGGGGCTATAGTTTGCCCCCCTCAGCTGCTCTTCCCAGCACCCATAACTACAGTTCCCAGGATTCTTTGGGGGGAGTCATGTGCTTTAAACGAATGATGCGTAAACAGCCGAAGCCATCCCTGGGGCCATCAGCAGGTGGGGACCTATTCAAATCAGATGAGTTTCCACATTGGCTGTTTACGCACTGGCATGGAGATGCTGGTTGTGTAAACAGAGACTGTGGCTCCTGGAAATTATGCCTGCAGTGTGTTTTGTGAGTGGGCTCAGGACTCTGTGGGTATGCGAGTCTGGGATGAGAGCTCTGCATAAATGAGAGCATGCCGGTTGTGAGAATAAATGTGGACAGAAGTGTGGCTGGTGGGGAACATGAGGATGGGTGTTGTCCATATGGCAGAGAAGGGATGCTTAGTGCACAGTATGCCAAAAAGTGGCTAGATGGTGGTCAGTGTGTATGAACCTGCGAGCAAGCAGGGGTGGGAGAGAGAAGGGAGCGCCCGATTCATGTGTTACTGCAAAGTGGCAGGGGGTGCTTCCACGTGGCTCTAGTAACATGCAAGTAAAGGAGCCCCCTGGCTATGCAAAGGTTCTCAGGGAAGGGCAATGCTAGCACAGGAAGCAACACGGAAAGAAAACATCAGAACGAGTTCCCAGAGCAAACGGGCTTTGTGTATCCCATGTGTGGGTATAGCAGGGGTGGGATTGTTGAATGACTTTTCTCTGTCCATTGGGCCATGCTGACTGAAGCCAATATTTCTCTGTCCATTGGGCCATGCTGACTGAAGCCTGCCCGTGCAGGTGGACCATGGTGCGTGAGAGAAAATGGGAATGTAGGGGCACGTGTATATGAGAGAATGGCAATTTTGCACTTTTAAAACTCCCCTTGGATTTTGAGCTGCTGCCCAATGAAACACAAGTCTTCTCTTCCATGGTGGCACATCTTGAGTACAAGAATCTGCTTTGTGTCTTTAGATCAAATCTAGAAATCCTACCCTTTCAGCCCCAAGTCCCATAAGCCTTCTGAGGAATCTTGCCAGTGGTCTTCAGCTCATTTAAACACCGCACATAAATTGGCTGGAATTGTATCAAGCCTGCCACGCCAGCTCTGATTTTAGGGCAAATAAATAAGCGCTTCCACAGCTAGCTACCCAGAACTTCCACTTTATTAACTGTCCTTTCTTAGGAAAGGAAAGAAATTAGACTGGAGGTTCAGTTTGTAGCTATAAAGTAGGAATAATGTTTACTTTAACCTCAAGGCAGGAGTCTAGCAAGGGATAAAGAAGAATAGTTTTTTGCTTTTGTTTAAAAAGAGTTTCTCACATTAGGTTAGAGGGACCTACTTTTCCAGTTGTGGAAGAATGGATTGGGCAAAGCCCCATTGGGAACATAAAAAAGGAAGACAAGACTTCAGTATTCAACTGTATAATAGGATAATACAACACCTTTCCTAACAGGAGAGCAAAGGTGCCTACTTTTCCATCAGAGGAAGGACACACATAGTTGTTGATACTGCCAGAGCATGATGAAGAAGAACTTGGATCCACGCACATGGGTGACTGGAGAGGTGTGTGAGAGCTTTAAGGAGCTGGACCTAGTCAGTCTGGCACAATATCTTATCCACCCACCCAAGAGCTTCAGAAACGAACAATTCATCTGTGTGTGTGTAGAGGCTGTGGTTGAAAGACACAACCGCTGTGTCGGGATACTGTTTAAACTGGTGTAAGAATATGTGCCTAAGCAACTCACACAGTTTGACCAGACCGTTGACTGTGGCAGCAAGATTCGTTGCACCAAAGCAGGCTGTGGAGGTGGTAGTTGGGTTTTTTTTGGTCTCGCTGTTTTCCCCTCCAATATATTACTGTGGAGGGAAGCATAGGAGAAAAAGGCTCCTCACAGCCATCTGTGCTGCAAAGAGTTACTAGGCCCATCCACCCAAAGCCTGGGCACATCAGCCAATGGCAGGTGCTGATGTGTGCGTCACACAAAGATGGGCCTAGGACCCTTCTACATCACTATGGTTTTCATATACAGCGGGGTGGAGATGGGTAAGATGAAGAACTGGCAGTGGCGGGGATTTTGCAGCCACCAGTGGGAGGATGCCAACAGAAAATAAAACAGGACACTTTTAAAATACTGGTTTGGTTGGTGGGTCCTTTTGCGAGGAGAGGCGAAGAGCTGCCCCTACTCAGCAGAAGGCGGTGGCTAAATGTTATGAAGAGCACCAAGGAGATTTGTCTGAGATGAGTGACAAGTCAGGGAGACTCTCCAAAATGGCCAAGAAACCCTGACAGTAGGCAGTCCCACAAGGGAGTCCCACACCCCAGCAGAAAAGCTGGGAACTGCTTCACTCGCCATCAGAGGACATGGCAGGGCACGATCCGGTCCACTGGAAAAGGATTCCAACTGTGTGGAAAGTTTTGCAGAGACCCCTTCTTCCCCCCATGTCCATAGGAGGTATCAGAGAGGGAGAGTCTGCGTTGACGTCTGCATGTCTTGAGCTGCTTGGTCTGCCCGCTGGTGATAGACGTGAACTGAGCAGGTCCCCATGTGCCAGAAATCCACTGCAAAGAGCCCAAAGAGAAGGAAGAGGACCATGGCCAGGGCCCATTCGCAGTAGGCCGACTCAGAATGCAGCTTCAGGAAAAAGAGCACAATCGCTGGGATTAAAGGAGTCAAGGAGAAAGGAGCCAGAGACGGTGCATCTGTTATTCCCAAAAGAGATATAGGTTGCACACACAGCATGCATTTAAAGCACGTAGCTTCCTCCACAGAATCCTGGGAACAGTAGCCACAATTCCCAACACCCTTAAAACTACAGTTCCCAGGTCTTTTATAATTATGATTAAGGGGTAGAATGTGCTTTAAATGCATGGTGTATATGCAGCCTTAGGCAAGACTGAGGAGAGGCCAGACCTAGTTCCACTTTGTTTTGGATGTGGGGCAGGACAAGATGCATTTGGTAGGCCGCAGCCTCCTTAACGGCCACTGTTACCAGCTTGACAGGGAAAACTGGCAAGTAAGCAGTGACAACAGCAGGAGATGTTGCTGCTTCTCATTTGCCCGCCCCCCTTGGGCCAGTGGGTGGGTGAGCAAACAAACAGGCAACAACAGAGCTAGCAAACTGCTGCCAGTGGTGTCTGCTCCATCCTCTCATGCCAGGCTAAGGGCATTTGCCTGACCATGCCAACTCCTGGCACCAGCCTCAGAAAAGTTCCAGGTTCTGGGCTGCCTGGGCTCCTAATGAATATTAAGAACATTTTTTAAAGAAATTCTTCAGGACCACTTGAAGCCAGTCCCTGAGGATGCAAGTGAATGTGTTTCCAGTTCGTTATAGCACATCAAAGAAAATCCAGTTGAAGCTAAACAACAACTTGGTGCATCAGATAATAGATGTGAAACTGTGCCCTTCAACCTCCCAAACACACTACCTATCAACTACCCCCAAGCTGCTTCATGTTGATAATAATGCAGATAATACCTGTCTCTTCCCTTAGAACACAGGAAGTTGCCTTATTCTGAGTCAGACTGATGGTCCATCCAGGTCAGTATTGTCTACACAGTCTGGCAGCAGCTCTCCAGGATTTTAGGCAGGGAATATCTCCCAGCCCTACCTGGAGATTCTGAGAGACCTGAACCTTGGACCTTCTGCATGCAAAGCCCTCCACGTACTCTGTAATTTCCCCTCCTGCATCTTGAAAGACAATGCTCTAGTTCAGGATACTGGCAATGAGAAAGGCAGAACCACAAAAGCTGAGGGAGAATCTGAGGGGCCCGATCCACCATCCTCCGTGCCTCGGCTTCACTCGGTTGGTCAGGAATGTTTGGACCCAGAAATAAAGGATGCCCACCACAAAAGCCAAGAAGGCCCCAACTAAATGGGTTTCTATCTGGTTTTTTTCCTGTAGGGGAAAGAGAACAGAGTAAATCAACAGAGAAAATCCCACCCCACCAAGGCCATTTCATGTTCTGGTTCATTGAAATCCTTTTCAATGAAATTCACAAGCCCCAATTTTAAGACAAACCACGTCCCCATTGCCTTTTAAAAATGTGTAGAGATGTGTGGGAAACATCCTAGACCCCCCTCCAAATACCCCACAATCTTCCGCATCCCTGGCATAGGTGAGATGGGTGGGCCTCTTTTGACTACCCCTGTCATTTGAGGACCATCCCTACTGAGACCTCCTCCTCTTCATTTTAGGTAAGGCTTGTCAATAGCCCTCCCCATCTGCAGCTTCTTACCTGGAAATTGCCCACAATAGACGACCCGAGGGCACAGAGTAGGCCAAAAATGAGCCCAACTAGATTTAAACGGGAATGACAGCCATAATCCCGCACCTGTTGGTATTTCAGAAAGCAGATCACCGTGCCTGGAAGAGATGTCGGTTATTGAGGCTGATAAGATCCATCCTTTCATTTGCTGTCCCAGAGCTACCACATGGTCCATACATGTCACTGAGAGGCAGACTCTAAAGTAGAAGACAGCCTTTCCCTCCATAAATTTGCCTAATATTCTTTTTAAGCCATTCAAACTGGTGTCCTATCATTACATAATGCGGTAGCAAATTTCATATTTCAACTATGTGCTGGGAGAGAAGTTACCTTATTTTCTTTCATCTGCCCTGAATCCTCAAAAACCCTTTGGGGTCTTGTATTATGAGAGAGGGAAGAAAGCCTCTCTCAATCCGCTTTTTCCAATGATAATAATTCTGTACACCTGTATCATATCCCCCATGCTTGCCTTTCTTTCTAGACTAAAAAGTCTCAACCTTCCTCATGATTCAGTTGCTCCAATCCCACCGTTATTTCGATCGTAGAATAAGAGTTTGGATTTTATATCCTGCTTTATCACTACCCTAAGGAGTCTCAAAGCGGCTAACATTCTCCTTTCCCTTCATTCCCCACAACAAACACTCTGTGAGGTGAGCGGGGCTGAGAGACTTCAGAGAAGTGTGACTGGCCCAAGGTCACCCAGCAGCTGCATGTGGAGGAACGGAGACGCGAACCCGGTTCCCCAGATTACGAGACTACCGCTCTTAATCACTACACCACACCTGGCTCCTATGCCAGGACTACAATATCCTCTTTAAGGTGCATCTTCCGAAGTGTCATTGCAGCACAGATTTGTTTAAAGGGCTTACAGGCCTGGTGGTCTTTTCAACTCCTTCCCCAATGAATCCCTAACACGGCATTCGTTCCCCTCCACACATGCACCTGCTGCACCGACACCATCCTAACTGGGCATCCTCCACAGACAGAAATATGGACAGAAATATGACCAGAGCTAAGAATTAAAATGGGAGAGGGATGAACCTCAGGCTCAGGGGACAAACGTGACCCTCCTCATCTCTTTATCTGGCTCTCAAGAGTCTCCTCAGGCCACACTCCCTCCCCAGCCCCTCACAGGCTTGGCTTTGCATCTTCCTTGAGTGTTTTTCCTAGGAGGTGTCCTTGCACTCGGACAATGCCTCTTGGATGGAGCATAGACAGGCGTGTGTGTGTGTGAATCTCTGTAGAAACCAGCCTACTGTATCAAAGGTAAAATTTGCATTATTTGCTCCACCCACTTTTGCCCATGGCCCCACCCACCACTGGCAAGTGGCCCCTGGAAGGTTGCCCAGAAAGGAATGTGGCCCTTGACCAGGAAAATGTTCCCTGCCCCTGAACTAAAAGGTATGGGCTATCCCTGATTAAATATGGACCACTGGAGGCACATGGTGGCAAAAGGAAAGAGACAAGATAGACAGGGCTTACCTAGAAAAGCTCCTAGATTAAGAACTTGACCAAAGACACAGCTCTGGGGTGGGGAGGAGCCACATGTGCTGGAGGAAGACAAGGGGGGGGGGAATTCATACAGATTGCAGCTGAGTTTAGAAGCTGGCCCCTTAGACTCCCCCCGGCCCATCAATAGAAGCAATTCAATACACAGAAACAGCCCTAGTTCATTGGTCCTCCTCAGCTAGTGTGGTGGAACCTACTCCTGGATTGCAGCCTCATCCAAGGTGGGTCACAGCACAGCTGCACTGCTACCATCCATATACAGGATAGAGTATAAAATAAAAGAGAGAAAATGGTCTCCAGGTATGTGTTTGGGGTAAAGGGGAGTCCTGGGCCTGAAAATGATGCACACCGATTGCTGGGTAGTCTAGTTAGGCCTGGATGGGGCAATATTCCATCCTCCTCTAGGCTGGTCCAGGCCCTCCTGCCTCCTGAAGTGAAGGACACAGTGGCACATCCTCCCCATCACACACCCCCAAGCCATTTGGATGGGTCCGATGGAAGTCGTAGACCGGAAGATCTGGAGAACTTCAGGTTGGCTATGGCCCGCCTGTTCCACAAGGTTTGAGGCTGTCACTCAAAAGGGTTCTCCTCAAAACAGAGAATAACTTGACTTCCTGAAAAGAAGAAAGCTAAAGAAGGGTGTTGGGGGGCGGAGTGGGTTGGAAGACTTTCTCAGAAACCCAGTCAAGCCATACCTGATATATGGAAAAGCTTCTGTGATGTTTACAGATCCATTTGCAACAGCCATGGCATACCTGAAAGGGGGGGGGGGAATCTCATTAATTGGCTGGAGTTGCCAAACTAACGCTTGTTTTTCAAATTCTTCCCAATAAGTTTAAAGTATACTCTGTCACACACTTAGTCCCTGGTTTTTTATTTTTGAATAATATTATATCAATACACTTTGTAGCCAAGACTGTTCTTCATCAGAGAAGCTTGCTTGTCAAGATAAAAGAAGAAAAAGGGGGGGGTGGAGCAGGAAAATGACATATGAAGGAGAAAAGGGGCAGCAAAACAACAACAAATCTCTAAAGTACTGTACAGTGAATAGATTAAAAGGGAAAATATAAACATGTACATTGTCATTCCAAACATTTAAAAACAAAGCCCACCTCTCAATAAATTTCCTTCCTTTATTATTATGTATTGCATTTCTCTACTACAACTGATTGGCTAGGAAAACCTGGCAAACTATCTTAATGATAAAAGTTACACACTTGCTCACTCCACACACACACACACACAGAGAGAGAGAGAGAGAGAGAGAGAGAGACACGGTGCCTCCTGACTGTCTCTGCTTTAAGGTGGGATTTCATCCAAAGTGGCAAATTTCGGTTGCGCAATTATAGTCGCACAACAAACCTGCTCCACTACCCCCCAGAGATGGGCCTTTTTTGCAATAAGGAAAGTGGGTGAGGACACATCCTTTGACGCAACATCATCTAACCTCCAAATGAGTGCTTGTTAAATAGCCAACATCCTCTCATCTCCCTGCAAACAAATCAGAGCGAACGCCCAATTCACCTGAAAGTGCCCCAGAGTTCATGGGGCAGTTTCCTTGCAGAGAGAGAATCCTGGAGGCTTGTGGGTGGTTGCTGTTTTAGTGTGCAAAACAGAGGGAGAGAGACAGCTACAGAGCTAGCCTCCAAACACCTGGGAGTAGAGGGGAGCAGTAGACCTGGCAGTGCCTTGTTAGAAATTAAAGGCTGCTCCCCCTAACTAAACCTCTGCACATTTTGGCCTGTAGCACAAAGCCCAAGCGCTGCCAAATCAATGGCTACTAGCCATGGCAGCTCTGCTGTGTCTCCATGGCCAGAGGCAGTAATGTTTCTGAATACCAGTTGCTGGAAACCACAGGAGGAGAGAGGGCTCTTGTGCTCAGCTCCTGCTAGATGCCCTGCTTCCCATGGGCATCTGCTTGGCCCCTGGGAAAACAGGATGTTGGACTAAATGGACCCCTGGCTCGTCATATGCTCTTAGCAACACCTGCACACCAGATGAAATTGAGCCAGCTAGCCTAGTTGGCAAGCATTTGTTATGATTACAGGACTTTAAAAAGAGCAGCACCACAGAGGTCCAGATCCTTTGCATATGGTGACCAAGCTGGCTTGCAAAAGGTTAGTGAGATAGGTGTGTGCGTCACTGTAAGGTTGCCAGCTTGCAAAAGAAGAGGAAAGAGAAAGCTCTTGTCCCTTTAAAATAGGTATTTGGCGTGCAGATCTCAGCAAACGAAGCACCTTTGCAGTGAGCTGCAATCAGCTGCCAATTGCTGCAGATCAAAATGCTGTTAAAGGGGTCAGTTCCACGCTGGCACCCTGCTCTGTTTGAACAAAGTCCCCTTTTCCACTAGGAATTTGACCTGCAGGCAGGGGAAAACTTTGCTGGGTTGTAATTATCTCGTATTGCAAAAAAAGAACACAAGAAAACTGTCTTGCGTCAGGCCCAACTATTTATCCGTCATCTGTATTAGATACTGTACTATGACTGACGGCAAATCTCCAGGATCTCAAAGAGAGGCTGTTTCTATCACCTGTGACCTGATACTTTCACCTGGACCCGCCAGCGATGGAACACTGAAGCTTAGCTCAGGGAGAAAGCTTCTGCCTCATATGCAGAAGTTCCCAGGTTCAATCCCTGGTGTCTCCTGGGAGAGATCCTCCATCGGAGACATTTAAGAAGCACTGCTAGTCATTGCAGACAATCCTGCACTGGATGGACTCGGTATAAGGCAGCTTCTTAAGTTCAGACGTTCTACCATTGAGCCAAGCTCTTCCTATACCAGATTGGAGTTGACATGATCCCATTTCCCCAAATCCAGCTCTATCACTGCTGGGCTAAAAGCAAGCACACAAATACACATACATACACACTCCCACATCCCACCTGAGAGTCAACCCACTCTGCTTTGCTTATTGTTACTCACACAACCCAGAAGCCGACAATACCTCCTACAGCTAGGAGAACAGGAAGGAGAGCCCAGAGCCACATGGTGGCGGAAGACCTAAAGGCAAAAAATATAAGGAAACCATCAAGAACAGCCTGAGATTCTTGGGTTCTTTGGGAACAAGGTGGGATAAAGCTGAAGGAAGCCTGGGGAGGAGACCAGATCCCTGGACTCTAGGGACCCATTGTGATTTGGTGGTCTTGAAAGAGCAGCAAGGCCGAATCCTAAAATTTCGGGGGTTTGGGAAGTAGGTTAGGTCACAGCAAGCCAGGATTCCTGGGTTCTCTGGCTAAGCCCTTGATAACTGGAAAACTCTGCTACGTCCAAGGGGCCTTATTGTTCCTCACTGCCTTGCTCTGCGCTGCAGGAATTAAAACAAACAACAACACTAGAAAGACTTTGCTAATGGTATACTAATAACCTTCCCCCGTCACGCCCCTCACTCAGCCACCACCCAGCAGGGCTGAGCTCCTGCCAGTAATCAAAGCAAAAGATTTTAAAGCAAAAGTCCATGGGAAGGTGGGGAATTGCCCTGAAATCAGAGCAACACCCTAGCTACATCATCACTCGGAGACTGGCAACGAGCTGGCTGTAAATTATACTGCGTAGGAGCAACCAGTGGCTTCCTTGTGGGGAGTTTGAGAATCAAGGTTTTTGGTTTCTGTTTCCCATCTGAGTCTTCAAGAATATTGTGGGATTCCTTACCCAAAAATTATCTGCTAGCTGCGTCCTTTTTTCTCCGCTCAGGAGCACGTCTTTCTCCCTGGCAGGTAGCAAGGCTAGTGTGCCAGCGCTCCTTCCAATAAACCTGCCCCAACTCCATCACTGGGACGGGGCAAAGGGCATTGTGAGGGCGCTATCTGCCTGTGACTTTTGTCCCCAAGGCGTGCCATTCTGCTGCCACACAGATGGCGCTTGGAGAAAGAGGGACCACTCGGCGGCGTGACGCAGTTTATCAGCACAACATGTGCTTTTCTAACGGAGAACCACGGTTACTGGATTCCTTATGAGGGATTGCTCCAGACTGGCGTTTTTCGGTGTGGATCTCTTCGGCAGCATGTAAGTGACACAATAATAGTGCATCAATGGTGGAATTATACTGGACTGTCCACACACACCATTCCACTGTATCAGTTGTGATGCTCCATCAATGTCACTGCATTTATTGCCACCTGCAGAGGCGCTCTTGCACCATAGTGCTACAAAAGTGAGAGAACGAGAACTGCGGAACATTTGCATTGGTCTTGAAAGGCTGCAGGGTTTCAACAGGAAGTTATGGGATGCGGGCTGCTAGGAAGTGAAGCAGTACGCCCTCCCTGAAATTTCTGCAAGTGCAAGTATTATTGAAAGCAGTATCGTGCATAACTGCCATGCTGAGCACAAATTATCATGGATGCACAATAAAAAAAGGTAGTCAGGCAGGGAGAGGAAGGGAAAGGAGATCTGGGAGTACAGTGGTACCTTGGGTTAAGAACTTAATTCGTTCCGGAGGTCCGTTCTTAACTTGAAACTGTTCTTAACCTGAGGTACCACTTCAGCTAATGGGGCCTCCCACTGCCGCCGCACAATTTCTGTTCTCATCCTGAAGCAAAGTTCTTAACCCGAGGTAATATTTCTGGGTTAGCGGAGTCTGTAACCTGAAGCATCTGTAACCTGAAGCGTATGTAACCTGAGGTACCACTGTATAGGATTAGAGGAGTGAATTTGTGGGAACCAGGAGGGAAGACTGCTGGGTTATGGCAAGGTTACCAGGAGCCGGAATAGGTCAGCATATCCAGAGGAACATTCTGGAAGTGGTGTCTTGAAATAAGAGAAGTGAGGAGCATCACATTATGTACCTCTGGCAGTAAAAAGTTTTGGGATGTACCTATTGCTGCAGCAGCATAAGTTCTGCTGCCACCAACGCAGCTGTGTCTAATATTAGTCTGCCGGCTGCAAGGTAAGTTCACCTGTTGCCAATGTAGCTTACCTGAGGTCCGAGAAGTTCTTTGGCAAGTTTCTAGGGACCTTGACCTGGCGAAACTGGAAGAGGGCTCGTGGAAGTCCTTGGCAGGCTGTCCAGGGCACGCAGGTATCACAAGGCATTTTATGACCTGAGGATGAAAAGAAAAAGTTGCCGGTTGCCCTATTTTATAACCTGTGAAGTGAACCTCTGTTTAGCCTGAGAAGAGCAGGCTACGGTGATTTGTGTGACACCATGGGGAGGGTTCCCTTGCATGCAAAAATGGTGGAATCTGCTATTGTAAGATGTAGGGGTGACTGCTGACCCGGACAGTGTTAAAAGGGGATTGGAATTGTAGAGTTGGAAGGGACCCCGAGGATCATCTAGTCCAACCCCCTGCAATGCAGGAATCTCATCTCAAGCATCCATGACAGGTAGTTCTTTCTGCCTAGGTGCAGAAGCTCCCTATTGAAATTGTTTGGATCCCAGTTTGGATCCCAGTTTCCCAATCCATTAAGACCATCTTGAATCCAGACTCTGTCTTCTGTGGCATTAGCTACCCTTCCCAGTTTGGTGCCCTCTGCAAAGGGCTCATCCATACAGTGGTACCTCGGGTTAAGAACTTAATTCGTTCTGAAGGTCCGTTCTTAACCTGAAACTGTTCTTAACCTGAGGTACCACTTTAGCTAATGGGGTCTCCTGCTGCCACTGCATGGCCGTCGCGCGATTTCTGTTCTCATCTTGAAGCAAAGTTCTTAACCCGAGGTACTATTTCTGGGTTAGTGGAGTCTGTAACCGGAAGTGTCTGTAACCTGAAGCGTCTGTAACTCGAGGTACCACTGTACTTACATTTGCTTTGCACTTTCTAGGCACAAGTCTGGACTTTCCAGATCCGTATCCTGGTTTGTTGTTGCTGTTGTCCTGGCGCTTTAACCCAGGAATATCCACGTTTTACTGCTGAATGGCAGTCTGCAGAAAACCCATATGGCTAGATGTGATTCCTCCAGCACTGGGATTCATGTGTGGGAGAGTTGCTCATGTCCCGCCCACATGACTCTCATAGGCATCTGATTGGCCACCATGAAAACAGGGTGCTCGGCTTGGGCCACATTCACACCACACATTTAAAGCACTATGATACCACTTTAAATAGTCATGGCTTCCTCCCCCAAAGCATCCTGGGAAGTATAGTTTGCTAAGGGTGCTGTTCAGAGTTGTTAGGAGACCCTTGTTCTACCATTCCCAGAACCCCCTGTAAATTGACTGATTAATTGACTGTTAATCCACTCTGAGAATGGAGAGATGACTAGCAGAGCCGGAACGTGAACGGTTACACAAAGGTAAGAGTTTCCAGTGTCTGGTCCATCCATCTCCCCTCCCTCCACCCTCCTTTCTTCCTTTCTTTTTTTTTCTTTTCTTTTTTCTTCTCCCCCTAATGCCTCAACAAATGAAATGGATTTGTAAAAATGTTACACGGGGGGGGGGGGGGAAATACGAGGCATTACACTTACACTGTAAAACAAGAAAACCCTTAATAAAATATTTTTTTTAAAAAAAAAAAAAGGTAAGAGTTTCCTCCACTTCTCTGCTCACTTTTTGCCTGTCCTTCTGGGAAGGGTGTTTACAAGACTGGGGCCTGGGAAAAAGGTACTCCTGGAGTTGTGGAAATACTAAAAACTCAATGATGGCAGACAAAGCGAAGAAGGAAAGGATTGCAGTTTTCTCCCCGCCAGCCCCCAACTGAAAGCTTGAATGTTTAGCTCAAGACAGTAATAATTGTATAGATTGATTCCTCTGAAAGAAAGATAATAGTTGGAGAGGCCTAACAGAGACACACAGCAGGGGAGGCTGCCTTTGCAGGAATCGATGCAGAGATGGAAGATGCGCCGAATGATTCTGTACGTGGGCATTTTTTGCTTTGTTGTCGGAGAAGGTGGGTAGATGAGTCACTGAGCAAATTGACAAAATTGCAAACGTAGTTTCTGTTAACAGAGGCTGAGAGCGACAGAGACAAGAAGCTAAAGGCAACAGTGGAATCTGGATAACTCCCCACCCCCCACCCCGGCCTTGCTATGTTTGTTTACTTATGGACGTTTCACCAATTGTAGCACAAAAGAACAATCTGTGAAATGGGTAGAGTTTGCAGTGGAATCGATCAAAACAGGGAAGCAAATGCTTTTTTTCTAAGTTGTATTGGGAGTGAGGAGGTGTCTTTTGTCAGTTCTTCCCCACTAATGCTATATTATTCAGGATTAGACTCATTTCTCCTTAATTAAGAGCACCGTAAAAATGGCCGTTTCTATACTTTATCCTAATCTTTGGCAACTTGGTGTCCTCTAGATTAAATGTGTTTGTGTGTATCCTGCCTTTTCCCCTGACAGGGACTCAAGCTGGCTTACAGATAAAATTTAGCGTCAAGAGAACAGGAGAAAAAGATATATAGCAGACACTGGTGAAAGTTGTGTTTAAGCAGGAGCACGTCACTTTTTATTTTTTCAAGAGAAGAAGTACACTTTTAAGTGTGTTTTTTTTTTTGGGGGGGGGGAATCACTTTAAAATCCAGGAGGAAATTCTTGCTACTAGCTTAAAATCTAAAAAGGAGAGTTGAGCAGACAGAGCAGCCTTCCTGTTAGAAAAGGCGTTAATATTTGTAAAGGTGCAGCTCATTCTTTCACCACTCGATGGAAGCACTTACCTCCCAATACTTTTGATCACAAATGCTTGGTTCAGGGAGCACCGATTTAATAAAGAAATAAGGCTTGCAAAAGGGCATCTATGCCAGAACGATCTGACAGTTGCAACATCTACACAATTCTGGTTCCAGTTGGAGGAGGCGATATGTTCCTCTCCAAACAGCTGTGTAAGGCAGGGTCAGGCAGGGGATCCGTTGAGATTATTTGCAGTAGATCATCCTGCCTTCTGGTTCCCAGTTGTCTTGACAATAGCAACAGCTAAAATGCCGCCACCCCCCCAAAAAAGGTTGCTTAAAAAACATTGAGGGAATGAGATGTTTTGAATTCCATCAGTCCCTGCCAGCTATGGTCAGTGATCAGGAACTTGTCAAACTTCTTCACACAGTGCTGGGCGGGTGGGAATCCATTTTTATTTTATTTTTTTGCTTAGTGTGAATGCTTGAAGGGCACATCTCACAGATGCGCACTAACCTCAATGAGCTCAGTCCCAACCAACACCCCATTTCACCTGCAGCAGCAGAAGAGAAGCACTTCACACAGTGCATAATTAAACTATGGAACTCACTGCCACAGGAGGCAGCGATAACTGCTAACTTGGATAGCTTTAAGAGAGGATTGGACAAAATCATGGAGGAGAGGGCTATCAAAGGCTACCGTGAGGACAGGATATGGACCATCTGCCTGTTCCCAAAGGCCTTTCTTATGCTCTTATGTCATCCAAGGACTACTGAACTGCACCAGAATGGGAAAAGTCTGGCTTAAAAGAGTTTTGTGCTACGTTCTGCTGTCCTTGCTGCTTGAGCGAGAGCAGGGCAAAAGCAAGAGCCACTTGCCTTGTGTTCTAATATCAACATGTCGCCCTGCAATATTTAAGGTACACCAAATGGACATTCAAAGAACATGACCTCCCCCCCCCCAAAGAATTATGGTTCATTAAGGGTACAGTGGTACCTCTGTTTAAGAACTTACTGTAATTCGTTCTGGAGGTCCGTTCTTAACCTGAAACTGTTCTTAACCTGAGACACCACTTTAGCTAGTGGGTCCTCCCGTTGCTGCCGTGCGATTTCTTTTCTCATCCTGAAGCAAAGTTCTTAACCCGAGGTACTGTTTCTGGGTTAGCAGAGTCTGTAACCTGAAGCGTCTGTAACCTGAAGCATCTGTAACCCAGGTACCACTGTAAATAAATAATGGTCAGTGGCACGAAGTCTCTTGTAACCTAATCTACGATTACATCATGGATATGCAATGTGTCCCCTTTTTTTTTTTACTGGGAATTTTTGGCCTGCGAGGAGGAAACTACAATTCCCAGATTTCTTTGGGGAGATTTTATGTGCATAGAATGCACTTTAAATGTGTGATGTGGATCCACTGGGGCCATTGAGCAGTATAACCTTTCTGATTGCTTCTAGTCGGGGGTGGGCCTGGGGGCAAGCCGTTTGCTGAGAATCCTCACTTCAGGAATTTGGAGTCACTAGGTCAGCACGTACTGCTGAGACACTGCCCAGGTCTAAGACTGCCTGCAGCCAACTGGTTTTATGACCCATTTTATGACCCACGGGCAGGACTTTTTTAAGACTCAGTGAAGCCTAGGGGATAAATAGTCAGCTGAGGACCCCCTTTCATTTGAGAGTGTTGTTTTTCTCAAGGTGCGGGCCCCTCCATGTGTGAGGCCTGGGGCATTTGCCCCCATTCAACACACCAGAAGTCCAAATCACTTGTTGTTTAGTCGTTTAGACGTGTCCGACTCTTCGTGACCCCATGGACCAGAGCATGCCAGGCACTCCTGTCTTCCACTGCCTCCCGCAGTTTGGTCAAACTCATGCTGGTAGCTTTGACAACACTATCCAACCATCTTGTCCTCTGTCGTCCCCTTCTCCTTGTGCCCTCCATCTTTCCCAACATCAGGATCTTTTCCAGGGAGTCTTCTCTTCTCAGGAGGTGGCCAAAGTATTGGAGCCTCAGCTTCACGATCTGTCCTTCCAGTGAGTACTCAGGGCTGAATGGAGAGGTTTGATCTTCTTGCAGTCCATGGGTCTCTCAAGAGTCTCCTCCAGCACCATAATTCAAAAGCATCAATTCTTCGGCAATCAGCCTTCTTTACGGTCCAACTCTGACTTCCATACATCACTACTGGGAAAACCACAGCTTTTACTATACGGACCTATAAATCACTAGAATGGTGCATTTTATGGCCCAGGAAGCAAATGGCTGTATAATCTGAACTTCTGATGTAGCCAGGGGTCTGCAACTTTATTTATGTTAAAGCAACAACAACCTTTTGGCGTCTTAAAAGACCCACACTTTCTATTTTTTTAGGAATGGAGGAAACTGCCTTATATTGAGTCCATCTAGGTCAGGATTTTCTACTGACCGGAGATATTTCCAGGCTTCCTTGGAGAACCAAATATTGAAATCTTTTGCATGCAAAAGCAAATACTAGGCTATGGCTGTCCATCTGATGATGTAGACTGCCATCGAAGAAAGCTGATGCCATAATGAATTTGTTGCTTTGTGCCTGAAGTCTTTGTTGCTTTTGCTGTAAGAGGCTAACAAAGCTAGCTCTCCGGAAATTGTATTTACATTAAGGTTACCAGA
Organism: Podarcis gaigeae; assembly: GCF_964106915.1. NCBI lineage: Eukaryota > Metazoa > Chordata > Lepidosauria > Squamata > Lacertidae > Podarcis > Podarcis gaigeae. The sequence continues at coordinate 20,351,920 of NC_139689.1, read as the reverse complement.
CGTCCCCATTTCCCCATACAAAATCAATTGACGTTGAAAAGTGTCCCCGGATTCATTGAAAAAAATCTGGTAACCTTGATTTACATCACCTTTTAATTCTCCCCCGAACACTGCTCTGTAAAATCCTCTGAATAAAGCTACCTAGCTTTATAACATCTAATGTTCTGTAAGGAGAGGACTGGTGTTCTGTTGATACCTTGAATGCAAGCAAACTTTTCAGAGACATCTCCTCCTCCACCAATCCTCCACGCACTTTCCGTCACCTGTAGGGTTGCCTACAAACCGGACGAAAAGTGTGGTTTGCTGCCATGGCATTAAGATAAATATTAATGCCTGCACTGGGTAAGGTTTGGAAAATCCTGGTGCAGTTGAAGGCATGATCGCCAATACAAGGAGAAAACAACTGATTTAAAAGATCTGAATTACTTCACTTTTAGACTGATTTTACTTTAGTTTTGAGAAGGCTTCCCCATCAAGAACTCTTGTGGTGAAGTCCCATACTTAGGGATCAAGCACCACTACATTCTGTGGGACAAAAGCACATATGGGTGCATCAAAGCCCAGCTCCGTTGCTGCGCATAAAGGCAGTAGGCTTTGTCAGGGGCACATCATGGCCATTTTAATTGAAAGAAAACAGTGTATTTCTTAAAGAACGTACAGTGGTACCTCGGGATACATACGCTTACATACGGTTACATATGCTTCAGGTTACAGACTCTGCTAACCCAGAAATATTACCTCAGGTTAAGAACTTTGCTTCAGGATGAGAACAGAAATTGTGCTCCGGCGGTACGGCGGCAGCGGGAGGCCCCATTAGCTAAAGTGGTGCTTCAGGTTAAGAAAAGTTTCAGGTTAAGAACAGACCTCCAGAACGAATTAAGTACGTAACCAGAGGTACCACTGTAGTTACCCTCCTGTGGCCCTGGGGAAAGAGGCGGGGAGGCTCTGTCTCTGGCAGTGGCTGGTTCAGATTTTTGTGGCCAAGGCAAGCTTCCCGCAAATGAGTCCCCTTTCCAGAAATGTTCCATCTTTTTTGGGGGGGGCTTTTACAATCTTTACTACAGTATAAGGGCCTGGACTGCGGGTTTGCCCACCATGTCTCACTTCATCCTTGTAGTTCATTGGCTCACTGTCAAAAGAGCTCTCTCTTCACCTCAGATTTCCAGTAGATGGGGACAGTCAGGGACAAAAATTCTCACAGAGATGCATGCAGAATACTTTGCGGTTGTGTGCGCATCATAACCGGCTGAAAACACGGCTGGGTTGCTCTTTTTCCTCGGTTCAGATCAAAGCTGGGTTGAGAATCCAAATTCATAGTGCAGTTGTAATCCTGAAAAAGTGTGTGCGTGCATAGATAGAGGTGGGTGGGGAGATCTATGTATTATTATTTTTTTAAAAAAGATCAATACATATCACTTCAATCAAGTTTTTTTCTGGGTCCCAGAAAGAAGAACATTCACATTACTGGCTTAAAACACAGCTAGGTCGTTCTTTTCCTCAGTTTGGATTGAAGCTGGTTGGAGTGCAGAGTAAGCGGGTGTCTACGCGGGTGTGATTAGTTTTCAGCTGCAGTAAGGCTGGATCAGGTCCATGGCTTATCTGGTCCAGCATTCTGTTCTCACAGTGGCCAGCCAGACACCTGTGGGAATCCTGCAAGCGTTCTCTCGTCCTATCGTTTCCAGAAACTGGTGTTCAGAAACAAGATTGTCTCCAACCATGAAAGTAAAACATGGGATTAAGGGGAGCCATTGATTTTAATCAAAACTCTTGTTGTTCCTTCTCTCTCTCATACGCACAGCATCCTTCCTCTAGTTAGAAGAGGAGGGATGGGTTGCCTTCCCCAAACTTTGATGGCTTTTTCATTCCAAACATTCCAGACCCTCTGTTTATAGTGAAACCATATTCTGTCAAAGAGCTCCCCTAAGGCCGTCTTGGGACATGAAGAACCATTTAACATTCTTTTCTCAAATCCCAAACTATATTCTGACATCACTTGAAGGCAAAACTACAGTGACAAACACAGTAACAGGTCGCACTTTCCTGCTTTGAAGTCTCTTGATGCTCTGTAGAGTGAATTTTGTTTGGCTTTTAGCAACTTACTTTATTAGGAAATGTACAGGATATTAAGAGAAATCCAGGCTTGAACTTAGCCCCAGTTTTGGAGGAAGAAGCTAAATGTGTCAGAGAGAAAAGACCATCTGCAAACAGCAGGGTTTCGATTGCTATTCCAAGAACATTTAACAGACAAAGGGGGAAGAAGCTTCTGGTATGTTGTTAGTGAAATGGTTCATTAGGTGGGGCTGTGAGACAGAGGGAAGAATGATAACTAGATTTCTAGGGTGGCAATATTATATTCACTTACCTTTGAGTAAGCCCCACAGATTTCAACAGGACTTCCTTCTGAGTTGTCATTGATTTGTTTCGTTAAAAGCATTTCTGAACCGCCAAACCTTCATCCAGTTTTCTGGGGTAAGACACTTATCCCAAGTGCATTTTTCATTGTACAGATTACACATGAGTAAACCTACAGGGTAGCCCTTCTAGAACATGGTTACAAATTGTCACCTCCATAGCACCCCCAAACTTTAGTCAGTTACCATTTCTTGTTTCCTTATGGAAACAAGTGTAAAATGGCCCAGAAATGCATTGTATTTTGCCATTGCATTACCCCAGCCAGTGGAGGCTTGTCCATTTGGGCAATTGCTCACCTGTGTTCTTACTTCCATCCAGCCCAGGGAGTGGTACTGCCTTCCAGCTTCCTCCTCCTCCTCCTCCTCCTCAGTGCTGCCTTCCTAGAATTCAGCAGGAAGGAGGTTTGGAGGCAAAACTATAATTACTTGGGTCTTTCTGCTATTGGCTCTGGCTCCACCTGCTGTTGACCTCTCCACCTTCTGACCTACCAGTCTCAGTGGGCTCCAGCCACCACTGATTGGTGGACTTCAAACAGTCATGCCCCCCCCCAATAATCCTGGGAACTGTAGTTTGTTCAGGGTACCAAAATGGCCAGGAGCCCCCTATTCCTTTCAAAGAACTATAGTTCCCAGAGGACTTTAACCTTCTTCCTAGGGATTTCTGGGAACTGTAGCTTTGCGAGGGGATGCAGGAAGTTCTTTGTCACCAGGTGAGTGGTTAAATACAAGTTGCCAGGTAGCAGCAGCTTTGTACATAGAGCCAGAAAAGCTACAAAGGGAACTGTGTTGGGCTGCCCTCTTACATATTGCCCAAAGGCGAGTCATCTAACACTCGGGGGGGGGGGGGTTAATTTGTATATTTAGATCATGGGTAGGCAAACTAAGGCCCAGGGGCCAGATCCGGTCCAATCACCTTCTAAATCTGACCCGCGGACGGTCCAGGAATCAGCATGCTTTTACATGAGTAGAATGTGTCCTTTTATTTAAAATGCATCTCTGGGTTATTTGTGGGGCATAGGAATTCATTCATCCCCCCCCCCCATATAGTCCGGCCCCCCATAAGGTCTGAGGGACAGTGGACCGGTCCCCTGCTGGAAAAGTTTGCTGATCCAATTTAGATGCAGATTTAGAAGAGAGAACTACAATTGAAACAGAGGTATGTCACACCATAGTTGAGAAGACTGGTCCAGGTGATCTGTGCTCCTGCTTAGTCTGCTCTCAGGGTGGTCTCCCTGCTTGTGCCTCTTTACATTTAAATCAGACTTGGACTGGACCAGCCTCTGAATAAAGGAGAATAGGAGACATGGAGAATAGGGGACATGACCACCCTACAGTCTGCTGCCTGAATTTAGGCCATGGAGAAAGCTCTGCGCTCCCCCTCACCACCCCTTTTTTGGCACTTGTTCCATCTTTGTCCCACAATCTTATTTAAAGGCCTTATTTAAAGATTGTTAGAGTGAAATGCCGGAAGGTGTGCAGCACTGTGCAGAAGTCAGTTATACCTAGATGTGTGTGTGATACATCCATTTCGGCAGGAAGGAAGTCACTCCAGGACTGGTAATACACAGTACAGTGGTACCTCGGGTTAAGAACTTACAGTAATTTGTTCCAGAGGTCCGTTCTTAACCTGAAACTGTTCTTAACCTGAGATAGCACTTTAGCTAAAGGAGCCTCCCGCTGCTGCTGCGCTGCTGCTACGCAATTTCTGTTCTCATCCTGAAGCAAAGTTCTTAACCCGAGGTACTATTTCTGGCTTAGCGGAGTCTTTAACCTGAAGCGTCTGTAACCCGAGGTACCACTGCAGTAGCAACTGATGCCACAGTGCAACACTGTCTCTGTGTATTGCATTTGGCTGTTTATTGTTTATTGTAGTTTGCATACAAGGAAGTTCTAGCATTTAACATTTTAGCTGCCTTGCCTCGGCGCGTTTTGAGGCCGTACCCCCTGTACACATTTATTTTCTTTCTTTATCTAGGCGATACAAGGTGGCTTCCATCTTATAAATATCAAAACACCATCATTATTAAACACTTGCCATAAGGGTGCAATAGCACTGGACTAAACTGCTGGGTGTGTAGCTGTACACTGCTGTCAGCCTCAACCCAATCTGCACTATTAAAACCGTCCTACACTGCAGGGCTGTTGTAAGGCATACTGTTAGCAAGCTTGCTCAACATATAATATGGTAATTATATACCCTTGGTTTCTGGGGTGGACATGTTTTACTTCTTTTGCCATAGTTTGTCCGCCTTTGGTTCTAACTTATCTAAAGGCTGTAGCTTGGTGTTTGGCATTACCTATTTCTTCTGACCTTGAAAAAGAGAATTTGTTATTTTTTCCATTTACAGCCATCCCTTCAACATGCAATCTCAAGGCAGGCTACACACAGTCAAAACTGTTTAGAAATTAACAAAACAAAACAAATTAAGACCCGAGATAGAAAGGGCAGGATCTTCAATCACAGGTGTTGATATGGACACGGAATTGAGGGGGGCAGCTTTTGCATGCTACTCATGAGCAAGCACCCTGTGTGCTCTGCATGCTGCTGGACTTAATAATATTACTCAATATTGGTGCAATGTTAGGTCATCCTTAGACATTCACTAAAAATTAACCCTTTGACCAGGCATCCCCAACCTGCGGCCTTCCAGATGTTTTGGCCTACAACTCCCATGATCCCTAGCTAACAGGACCAGTGGTCAGGGATGATGGGAATTGTAGTCCAAAACATCTGGAGGGCCGAAGGTTGGGGATGCTTGCCTTTGACTGACTCTTTTCAAATTGATGACTCTTAGTCAGCCATAATGGGATGCGGGTGGCGCTGTGGTCTAAACCACTGAGCCTAGGGCTTGCCGATCAGTAGGTTGGCAGTTCGAATCCCCATGACAGGGTGAGCTCCCTGCTCAGTCCCAACTCCTGCCAACCTAGCAGTTCAAAAGCACGCCAAAAAGTGCAAACAGATAAATAGGTACCGCTCTGGTGGGAAGGTAAACAGCATTTCCGTGTGCTGCTTTGGTTTCGCCAGAAGTGGCTTAGTCATGCTGGCCACATGACTCGGAAAAACTGTCTGTGGACAAATGTCGGCTCCCTCGGCCAGTAAAGCAAGATGAGCACCACAACCCGAGTCGTTCACAACTGGACTTAACTATCAGGGGTCCTTTACCTTTTTTAGTCAGCCGTAATCCTTCAGATGTGCCACCACACACACCAAGCATCCCTCTAAGGTGCCAAACCTGACGTTACCTGTCCTGCCAGAGATACCAGGAAGGTGTTACCTGAAACACAATACTCTAGACACAAAACCCATCTCCAATGTGGAATGCAACCCTGCCTGAACAAATAAAGGTGTCAAGGGATGTCTTCCTGAAAAATGGATCTGTAGATATTATCATTGACTTGTGTGAAGGTGAATACTTGAACCAGGGGTTTGCAACCCGCGGCTCCGGAGCCGCATGTGGCTCTTTTACACCTTTGCCGCGACTCCGGGGCGGATACTAGCGAGGGGAGGCGCATTGTGCGCCCCAACACTCCCCACTGTGGCAGGTGCTGTACATGGCTGTGATGTCGCATGGGGGCGGTGCGTGCGTTAGTCAAGCGCCGTCCCGACGTCACCTTCCCGCCTGCCGGCCCGCTACATTGTAAGGGGCATGTACGCTGGTCACTGCATTGAAAGGGGGCATGTATGCTGGTCACTGTTTTGAAGGGGAGTGAAGAACACACGCACAAAAAATGGTAACTTGTTAATTTAGCGTTTATTTCTATGAGGAGGAGTAAGTCTGAGGGGTCAAACAAAGAAATAATAAAAAAGTGACAAAAAAGTTCTTTTTATAATGACGTGTTTTGCGGCTCCCAGTTTTTTTTTCTTCGGAAACGGGTCCAAGTGGCTCTTTTTGTCTTAAAGGTTGCAGACCCCTGAACCATGCATGATTGACAGGGGCATGTCAGAAATCTCAGGTGCCTAACACCACCCCCTTTCTATGGCATGTTGGTGATGTTCTGATGACTCTGTTAAATATTTTATGGGAAACTTTAAAGCTTCATGGACCCTCTTGTTCTTGTTCTTCTCTCTGCATGATTTGAGGGTTTGAACCTTTGTTGAGACAAATAAAGATCAGGCCTCTGGCTGCTGTTTGATTCTATATTTGCTTGGCTGTGTCTGTACTGCTTGAACCTGACCGATCCGCAGGAGGAAGTTGGGAAAACGCTTTAAGTATAGTGCACCCCAAGAATTTGACTTTATCAGTGTGCAAAAATTCTGGGCTTCTCCATTAATTTCTATGGGGAGCTCCCTCTTCACGCTAAAGCACGAAAAAGCCTCAAGGCAACCGGAAGCTCTTCCGTACGCCTCTCTTCCGGAACTTTACGGATCAGATCGTGTTGGGAGGAAGTTGTCTGAGTGACAGCAAAGCGGACCACTAATATTTGCTACTCGACAGGGAAAACAGCAAATAGATCAGGCGGACCAATAGAAAGCGCTAGCATTTTGGCGGGAAATTTCAAATCTCAGGATACTTAATAAGAGACGGTAGAGGGAACATTAGTCCATGGTGCCCCCGCTCCCCAGCAGCTATTAAAACGGAATAAAACAGCGACTGGCACCGTTGCCCCTGGTGTGACGGAAGATCCAATAGAAACTGAGGAAGCAGAGAATTGCGGCGAAGAGCAGTGAATGGCCCAATGAATGCCGGAAATGTGCGTCAAGCATTGATAAACGTCTTATTTGGCCAATGACAAGCAAGGTGAGGTGCGGCAATAGTTATTTGACATCCAGTTATCCAATGGGAAAGGTATGATGTTTCTGGAATTCAAGCGGCCATTGAGTTGGGCAGCGGTTCCTCCAAAAGGGCGCTACTGAAGGAGGAACATACGAAAATTTGACAGACACCAAATTCTCCCAATAGGGGCCTGGGGAACCGGGCCGCGTCCTCATTCGACTCTGTAAGGCGGGAGCAACATTTAACAGATACCAGCTTCGCCCAATCGGCTGAGGGACGAGCCCCCTCACGTGAAAGGCGGGAGCCTTCCCGGCCTAGTCGATCCAATAGGAGCCCGGGAGGGATTTTGAGAGGCACTTCCCTCTGAGCCAATCAAGCCATGAGCATATGCGGGTGGGAAAGCGGGGCAGGCAAGGCTTCGCTCGAGGGGCACAATGGACGCACAACGGGAGGGAGGCGGGAGCTGGCTTTGATTGACGGTCCCGGCCGCCCAACGGCGCGTCGCGGGAACCGGGCCGGGGAGTGACAGGCTTTCAAAGGGGCAAATGGCGCGGGGAAAGGGGAGGGCGCGCGGCGTGATGCGGTCGCGGCAGCGATAGCCGCCGAGAGTGAGAAACAGGAGCGCGCGAGCAGGTAGGTGAGCGGAAGAAAGAATGAAAGGGATCAGAGCGGGGGGGGGGGGGAGAAAAAGGAATGTCCGTTGGGGGGAGGCCTGGCGCGCGCGCGGGCTTCGGTTGGAAGGGGAGGGATGCGCGCGCGTCCGGGGGGGGGTGAGGAGGGAAAAGAGTCTCCCCAGCCCTATTTCCCTCCCAATATGTGGGGTAGGAGGGAGTCCTTGTGCGTGGGGATAAGGTGGTTGTGAGGAGAGGGGAGCCTGAGGTAAAAACGAGGGCTTTTCCCTCGCAGTCAGGGCGGGCACTCGCCTCGCCTTCTCTCACCTCACTTTTAAATCCTAAATTTCAACTGCTCACCCAAACAAAGACTCGCACGAAAAGGACTCGCCCCAACGCTTGTCTTGTCCCAAGTTCCAGTCTTCCTTTAAAAAAAGTCTTTTCCCTGAAAGAGACGAAAATGCCCCCTCCCCCCCCCCCGTGCCCTCTCCTCTTTCATCTTAAAATGCCACACACACACTGTCAGGAAAAACTAAGAATACCGAAACACTGGAGAGCATCCTCGGCTCCCTATTTCCTTTTTATTTCTTCAGTCTCCCTGAAACCCTGAGAAGAAACCCCTCTTCCCCACATTTCCCTGCCTTTCGCCCTGTATTGTGACACCTTTTCTCTCCTCATTTCCAGCCCTAATTACTTTCCTGCCTTCTCACACATATCTAGGACACTCACCTCCTTTTTTCCTCTCCTGCCAACTACAATCTGAAAGGAGGACTAGAAATATAAAGAAATGCTGTATTACAGAGCTTTCCGCACTTCTCATGTTGGGGACACACATTTTAGACATGCATCATTTTGTGACACAGCAATTCACTTTTACTAGCAAACCGGAGGTTAAACTAACCCCTTTCCAGCCCCGGGAAGAGCATGGGGAGCATTCGCACAACACACCTACACACTGCAGCTGACACGCTTAACGTGTCATAACACAAGAGTTTGGAAAGCTCTGCTGTATTAGTTAGACCAGGGGTAGGCAACCTAACGCCCATGGGCCACAAGCAGCCCACGGGGGTCATTTAACTGGCCCACGAGTCTCCCACGAACCAAGCCATCTTCTTGGCGAGTCCCTGCGCGCTGCGCTAAACCAGCATGGCGCGTGGACTCTCTTCTGCGGTGCTGGAAATCGCATCTGCGCATGCTCAGACGCCAAAAATTGTTCCTGTGCAGAAGTATACACCGGAAATCATGTCTGCGCAGATGCAGAGGCTGGAAATCGCTGCTGCGCGCACTCACATGTGCATGTGATCTGGCCCACGGAGGGATCTCCGCTGGAGTGAACCGTCCCAGGCGAGGTAAACCTTGCCGACCCCTGAGTTAGACAAATTGTCTGGCCTAGTTCAGGGCAATTACTTGGCCTCAACCCATCAGGCTTCGGGGCCAGAACACATGATGCTAGCACTGACTGAGCATGTGCCCATGTAAATGGTCTGCACAAGGTGCTTCTTTCTGTGTGTAAAGTTACCATGTGTGGCAGCCTATTGGCTTTTTGAGTTGTCATTCCCACAGTGACTGACCTGAGCCAGTGAAGTACTGTTGTGCTAACTCTACAGGTGAGTGGGCCTATCAGTGTGGTAAATACGCTTATGTGGTTAGCCACATGAGGGGACACTTAGGTTACTAATTGGCAGGGTGGATAAAAAAATTAAATTGGATTTTTAAAATAAAATGCTCTAAAGATAGTTTTCTATTTAAGTTACCTTATAGTCCAAAGGCCATTCATCAGGAAATAATAATTTGTTTTAAGTTTTTCATGTGTGCTAAAACTCAGTCTAAGGTTGTTGTTGTTTTTTTAAAAAATGCTTAACCACATCAGTTAACAAACATGGATACATATGCTATAATGTTATAGTTTTGGTTAAATAAATTGTGGGTGACCTGATGGGATACCTGCCAAAGTCTTCAAAGTGGGTAGAATTGAACTTGCACAACAACTTCACAAGCTCATCAAAAAAATCTGGGACAGAGAAGAGATCCCAGCAGAATTTAGGGATGCCAAAATCATCAATCTCTTTAAAAAAGGTGACAGAACTGATTGTGGAAACTACTGAGGCACCTCTCTATTAGCTGCAGTCGGAAATATTCTTCCAAGGATCTTAGCAAACCATCTCTTAACAATATCCAAGGTGACCCTTCCTGAGTCCCAAAATGGTTTTCGGCCTTCTATGGGGACAATGGACATGATTTTAACCGCTCGACAGCTTCAAGAAAAATGCAGAGAGCAAAACCAAGCCCTGTATATGGGGTTTATTGACCTGACTAAAGGTTTTTGACACTAAATCGTAATGCCCTGTGGACTGTCCTTCTGAAAATTGGCTGCCCAGATAAATTTGTGAACATCATTCACCTCCTCCATGATAATATGACAGCAACAATCACAGATAACATGGCTCTCAAAGTCCCATTTACAGTGGGATCAGGTGTTAAACAGGGTTGTGTTATCGCCTCAACTCTGTTCATTATTTTCATTGCCATGATCTTACACTTAGTCGAAGGGAAACTCCCCACCGGAGTAGAAATCATATATCAAACAGATGGAAAGCTCTTTAATCTGAGCAGGCTGAAAGCAAAGAGTAAGGTTACTGTGCTGATGACAATGTAGTTTGTGCATGCTCAGAGGATGACCTCTAAACCATCCTAAATATCTTCGCAGAAGCTTATGAAAAGCTTGGCCTATCGCTCAACATCCAAAAAACCAAAGTGCTTCACCAACAAGTACAAAATAACCCCTCTGCAGTGCCACAAATCCAACTCAATGGTGTAACATTGGAAAATGTCAATGACTTCTCCTACCTAGGCAGTTATCTTTCCACAAGGGCTGACATTGATGCTGAAATCCAGCATCGCCTGAGCTCTGCGAGTGCGGCTTTCTCTCAATTGAAGTGCAGAGTGTTTGAGGACCGGGACATTTGCAGGGAAACCAAAATGCTTGTTTACAAAGCTATTGTACTACCAACCTTACTGTATGCTTGTGAAACATGGACCACTTATAAATGCCATCTCCAACTCCTTGAAAGATTCCATCAGTGGTGTCTCCGAAAAATTTTACACATCACTTGCGAAGACAGGCGAACTAACACCAGTTACTGGAAGAAGCAAAGATCACCAGTGTTGAAGCAGTGATTCTTCAACATCAACTTTGTTGGACTGGTCATGTTGTGTGGATGCCTGATTATCATCTTCCAAAGCAACTACTGTATTCCAAACTTAAAAATGGAAAGCATAATGCTGGTGGTCAACAAACATGTTTAAAGACTCTCTCAAGGCAAATTTAAAAAAATGTAGTACAAACACCAACAATTGGGAAACACTTTCCTGCGAGCACTCCAATTGGAGAACAGCCTTTACCTAAAGTGTCATGGGCTTTGAAGACACTCAAACTCAGGATGCAAGGGAGAAACGTGCTAAGAGGAAGGCACATTTGGCAAATCCACACCATGATCAACTCCTGCCCGGAAACCAATGTCCCCACTGTGGAAGGACGTGTGGATCCAGAATTGGCCTCCACAGTCACTTACGGACTCATTGTTAAAACCGTGTTTATGGAAGACAATCTTACTTGGCTACAAGTGATTGCCACAGAAGAAGATGATTGGTGGATGAAGCTTGGATACCTCGGAAACCCTCTGTCAGTTGCTTGCTTGGTGCTTTGAGAGCAATCCTTCACCTCTGTTATGAGCTAGATTCCATGGTTGATGGAGCTCCAAGCCTGCTTTCCAGATAGTCGTCTCTTGCTTTGGATACCTTTCTGAAGCACTGGGAGACAGTACAATACCTGAGTCAAGAAAGAAGTGTCTCTTACATTGTAGAAATTTTAATGTCCTATGGAATGTGTTCCTAGAATGTATCAATCTTTGTGTACTTACTTAAATGTGTGTGTGTGTGTGTGTGTGTGTGTGTGTGTGTGTGTGAATAAATCTGGTAGTCCAAGTTTTCTTTTTTTAGAGATCAGTGATGGGGGGCTGAAAAATTTCCAGTGTTTTGTTGTTGTTATTATTGCAGAAAAATTCCCATTAGTATACATTAGTAACAATGAATGGATGTCAGTTGCAAATACCATACAATTAAAGTCCAATTTTAAAGTTTTTAGTTTGTTTATTAAATGTAAATAAACATTCCGGATTAGATCATTCTTGAAGGCATCAGGAAATTCTCTGATGCAAATTAACCTAACTCATTTTCTCTCTCCAGAAAATCTACAAATGGGACTTGGTAACTATTCTATTGTAGCTCTGGCCGACCTTTGCTCAGTATTGACCTGCCTGGGAGTTGCTTCTTCAAAGGCAGAGAGTTGTATCCCTGAACAAAGCAATGAAGTGATTATAGTCTATTTCTAAATGTAGGTCATGACTGCTGTCTGGAACGACATGTAGTGGGCAGTCAATGAGATGACCTCAGATTCCTTTCTGAGCTGTATTCTGGAGATCCTCATGTACAACCAGGAAGCTAGTGAGTTACTTAAACTCACATGTTATTTTTGCTTGAAAAATTTCTTATACATAAAGAAGTTAAGTGTCCCACAAAGGCATCAATGCATGTTCCCTTGGTGGAAAAATCCTAAATGGAAAAGTAGCATTTTATATTGGCACATAGCAACTGTGCAGAATTGTTGGCTGAAAAAAAGTTGACATCAGTTCCTAGCTAGCAGTCATTGTTCAACCCCTTCTCTTTTGGTCTCTTGTTCTTTGGGAACAAGTGTTCCTTTATCAGTGTCCCTGGCCCTCCGGAGAGAATGATACCCAACAGCTTGCATCCCTTTCTGTAAGTAATCCAATGTGCTCTGGTTTCAAGAAAGCAAGAAACAGCTGTACTCTGTCACAGCTTCCTAATTTCTCTGTGCCCAAGCACAAATGAGGGAAATTCTTTCCCTTCTTTAAGCCCTCTGCATGTGCCAGAGGATTTGGGGTAGGAATGAGTCAGGCTAGTAAATCAAGCTAATATCTGTAGGCCCCTGGTGAACAATGCCTCTTTCCAGGGAGATCCGTTGGATATTCCTTCTTGTGAGGTTGGATTGATGTTGGCTAAATACATTTAGTGACCCTTGCTATGAGGAGCATATTCCCACAGAAAGTTCTGGACAACTGATGTTCTAGAGTTGACTATAGTATACAACCATTTTGTGTATCTTGAGAGTATGTGAGGTTTAGTGATTTCAGGGTTTTTTGGAGTGATATATTTTATTGTAGTATGGTTTTGTCGGCTTTTTTAATTGGAAAAAGTTAAGTATTCAGTGTTTACAAGAGGGGCTGTGTAGAAATATAACTTTTGGAAAGTAAAAATATTTGAGTAGGAGGTTTTAAAGCTGATTTTTGGGGTGAGGAGGTAACATAGATATGAGGTTGGATTGAATAGATTGGAGACAGAATTCCTGGCATGGTGGATTTAATCAAGTCTCTTATATGAGCTCCCATTTAAATAGGGTGGCTTTAATAAGTGTCACATGCAGACTTTTCTGTAAAAAAATACTATGATTGCAGAAAGACCAGTCCATTAAAAACATGTTTTCGTTAATCACTTTGTTGAATAAAGATTAGCCCAACGCAATCTAATTTTGTGGTTTATTACAAATGTAAATAAAGTCTTGCTGAGCTTGTAGTTCAGTTATAATGATTACAGTTTACAGTACATAGCAAAAAAAGTGGTTACTGCGAATGTTATATTAATGTCATGAGCATATTGGAAAAAGAATAATGTGCATTTAAATAAACCTGGGGGCAGATCTGCATGCACATGCATAGGGAAACCAAAGATTTCAGAGAATGCAGATGTGGTTTAGGGTTGAAACATGTTTCTGCATAATTCATTACCTTCTTTAATCTGAATTTTGGTAACTAGGAGTGGGGATTACACACTGACTCCAGCTTTCCTGCGTGTGTACACATCTTTGACTGTCCCCCTCTCTTGCAGGTAGCACGGCTGAGTACAGCATGGTTCTGGAAGGAAGATGGGTTCTACTCGTGTGACTGCCAAGGAGCTATGTGAAATTGATGATCTAGCTACAACACTAATTCTCGACTCCTACCTCGGCTTTAAGACCCATAAGATGAACGTAAGGTGAGGGCCTAAGGTCTCAAAGACTCAAGAAGATTCCACTTGCAACACAGGGCAAAATAGAAATTGAAGGGGAGTGCTAAGGCTTGGGATTGAGGGGGATAAGGAAAGCAGTGTGTTTCAAAGCAAACCCAACTCCTCTCTATTTCTCATCCCTTCAGCCCACTCCCAGCCATCAGAAGAAAGCACCATTTGCGGGAAGCAGTAGAAGCTTTCCGGAAGCGCAAGGACCTAGACATGGCATATCAGGCCTTGATGCAAGGTGGATGGGCCTGCCAGTACTTTGCGAAGCGGAGCCGTCAGCAGGAGGCTGCCTTCAAGACTCATGTACAACTCTTTTACCTCTTTGCTATTTCGGGAGAGGGAGGGTGAGAAAGATGTCAAAATCTGAAAGTGGGCATGGGAGGGATTGTTTTTGCTTCAGATATGTGAAAGAGCCCTTGGGTCGTATTTCACATGAACCTTTACACCAAAAGGGATATGGAGTACAGACAGAGGTCATTAATTAGCAATGCTAATCCTCAAAATAGTTCTTCATGACACATACCTGCTGACACTGCTAGGTCAATTAGTCCAGACATTCCACAAGTGATAACATTGAAATTCTTGATGTATCCCTCCAGCAGTTTTATGTTGCAGTTTCCCTTTTAAATGTGGATTTTAAAAAAATAATATGAGTGGCAGTTTTGGCTGTCTGTTCTTCTCTGAAGCACTTTCTCTAATGCCCCACTCCCCATCAGATCCTTTTTTTGCTCTGGCTGATGGGTAGGAAGACTATGATAGCTCCTTGGTTCTTAGGAGAAGCATTGGCTAGACTTCTGATGAGGGGGTAAGCAGGGAGCCAGAATTACTAACTAGCAGCCAATTGTTTATCTCTTTTCTACAGATATTTCGTTACCTTCGCATCTTCCTTCCTGAGAGTGGTTTTGCCATCAAGCGCTGTACCCGGTATTCCCTGGAAATAAATGGTGCCCGTGTGGTCGCTACAAAATCATGGTAGGGTGGTGGTGGTTGGACACCCTTTCCATGTAACACCCTTCCACTCGCTAGTATTATGTAACCTTATATGGCTTACAGTAATGATGAAAACATTGAAATGCAATTTATAAATCATAAAAACAAGAACAAACAATGCAACAGAAAATAAAAACCATCTCAAACCCACAAGCAATATCAATAGTATTTTAACACAATTCTAAAAGTTTAAATTAAAACATTTTTTTTTAAGTCCTGGGAAAATAAAAAGCTTTCCAGCTGGCACAAAAAACCACCAGGAGGATCTTTTTGGCTAGCAGTTGCCCCAGCTGACAAAGTGTCAAAGTGACTTAAGCAGATGTGCAGCGCAAGGAGCCCAGGGGCACCCCACTCCATCCAATGAAATCCTGAACTCTTAGTAAACTAAATAGAGCAACAACAACAATAATGCAGGTAGAATGCAAGCAGGGGTGTAGAAACTTTCTAGTGTTTTGCACTGTTGGTAACATGTATGGCTATCTCCCTCTTGGACAGAAGTTGTTGGTGTTCTGGAGGCTCAATGAGCTGTTGATTCTCTGGGGAAAAGTTCTCAAAAAGGCCCTACAGTGGTACCTCGGGTTACATATGCTTCAGGTTACATACGCTTCAGGTTACAGACTCCGCTAACCCAGAAATAGTAGCTCGGGTTAAGAACTTTGCTTCAGGTTGAGAACAGAAATCGTGTGGCAGCGGGAGGCCCCATTAGCTAAAGTGGTGCTTCAGGTTAAGAAGAGTTTCAGGTTAAGAACGGACCTCCGGAACGAATTAAGTATGCAACCAGAGGTACCACTGTATTCCCAATCTATAATGCAGGGAGGGAACTAATATTCAGTAAAGTGAACTTAAATTTGCCCACCATCCTCACCTACTGTACACTTATGGGGAGCATGACAGCTAATCTATGATGCTTGTGTCTTTCTCCCTGCCTATAAGGAAAAAGAATGACAAACTGGAGCTCCTGGAGGGTTATATTACAGAGCTAACAGAGCCAGACGAGAGTCTCCTGCGGACTGGTGAAAATGACTTCAGCATCATGTATTCCACACGCAAACAGTGTGCCCAGCTATGGCTGGGGCCTGCAGCCTTCATTAATCATGGTATGTGGAAATGTGCAGCTGGTCCTGGCTCTGCCTCTGAATTGTTGTTCCACAGACCTTCTCATAACTTCTGCACCTCCCAGAGTTCTAGTGCCCTGCAGCCCTTTGACTCCATCTCTGCATTAAGTTTTTCCATTAATTTTACTGTTCATGTGGGCATACAATGTAGACTATGAATTACCATAATCTATCTGATGTGGGTGGGGGAATGAGGAACCAGGACCCCTGCCGTATTAGCAGTTTCCTACTTGGGGAACTTTTGCACACTTCCAGTGCTGATTTACATTTTGTTTAGGCAACATGGCTGCTTTTCTGCTGCTCTAATTATAATACCAAGGTCTCCATGAGTGTTATTAAAAGCAGTAAATAAATGTGCAAAGGTCCAAGTAGCTTCTACAGAAGAAATCCAGACATGGCGTAGTGTCATCCATTTAGATCCATCATAGTTGCTTTCCTGTGTGCATGAAACATACCATAACTGCTGGATGTGATTTATGTGTAGGTATAGCAGGTCCCAGATTAACACCAGAAAGTCCCTTTCAGTATGGAATGAAATTGCAACAAATTGTTTTTTTAAAATACTTTTACTGAAGAAAACAATTAAACCAATGTATGTCCGTAGAGTATCTCATTATAGTGCAAATTAAAATATTGAATTCAAAGGTGTCTGTTTAACTGCCTAAATCAGAAAGAACAGATATTCAATTCCTTCAGTTGAGTTTATCAAACTTCCATGTGTTTGTCTTGGAAGACAACACTTTTTGTTTCATAATTGTTTTTAAATTTTTCAATAAAGTTTGTAAAGGCAAACAAAAAAACCAATAACTTCAATCTTAGCAGCTTGTGGGACCCACCAGAAACCAATCCGTAATAGAGAGGATCGAATAAAGTTTCCAGTACTCATTCCAAGCTGCTTGTAAAAGGTTCCTTTTCTAAATCTGGTGCATACCGTATTTTTCGCTCTATAACACGCACCTGACCATAACATGCACATCGTTTTTAGAGGAGGAAAACAAGGGAAAAAACATTCTGAATGAAACAGTGGATGTATCATTTTTGTGCTTCATGCTGTGGCCACAGACATGTGATCTGATGGCGAATTTGGGGTGACCCAATGCAAAAATCCTGAGAATCCCTGTGGATCCATGCTTTGTAACCACGTTTTTGCACCATTGCAGCCCCAGGCAACAGTGGGTGCGTGATTTGGGGGGGGCAGGCTGTAGCCATGGACATGCTATGTGATCTGATGGTGAATTTGGGGTGACCCAATGCAAAGATCCTGAGGATCCATGTGGATCCATGCTTTTTAACCACATTTTAAGTGGGGAGGGAAGGAAAAACACAGAACGGACAAGGAGCACGAGAGGGGTGTGCAGAGAAGCAGCTGGCTAAGAATGCAGGAGAGGGGTATAACGGGAGGGAGGAAAGGAAGGCAAAAGTTTTCCCTCACCTACCCACCCAAGCCAGCCAGCTCGCGTGCTCTCTCTCTCTCCCTCTCCCTCCTGCATGTTTTCAGCAGCACTCTGCTTTCCCCTCTGCTTGCCTGGAGGGGAGGGGCTTTCCCTGCTCTTTGTTCCGTTTCAGCAAACACAGCAACGAAACAGAGGAGGGTGGGCAGTAAGACCCTGAGGCAGAATGCAGGAAAGCAGCGCTTCCTCTTTTCAGGTTTCCCTTCTCCGTGAAGCGCGATTTGATTTTTGCCTGATTTTTCGGCTCCAGGGACCACACATTCGCTCTATAACACGCACAGACATTTCCCCTTCCTTTTTAGGAGAAAAAATCTGTGTGTTATAGAGGGAAAAATACGGTAATTTGATTTTTAGTATACACTTCCTAAGGATTCTGTCTATTTTGGCGAGTACAGGAAGAATGTAAGGAGGATTGGGAATGAGTATTAAGATAAGTGGGGTGTAGGAACAGGTTTGCTTAAGATGTTATATGTATTTTTAATTAGCTTTCAAGTTGGTAGGCTTTTTGTTGGAATTAATTGAAAAGTAGTCATTCCAGTGAAGTCTAGGGTGCAATCAGTTGGTACATTCCATAGGAAGCTGACTTATAGCAGTCAGACTATTTGATCATTGGTCCCAGCATTGTCTACTCTGACAACAGTTCTCCAGAGTTCTTACCACCATCTACTACTACCTGGTCCTTCCAGCTGGAGGTACCAGGGACTGAACCTGGAACTTTCACTGAGCTATGTTGGGTCCCTTCATGAAAAGGCCAGTAAGAATTAGTTTTTTAGATTGCTTATTTTAGCACCCCATTTATGTGACCTCGAATGGAAACTTATTTCCCCTCCCCAAGAGTTATTAATGGCTGAAAAGCCTACCCTTTTCTGGACTTCAGGTAACTAAGATCATGTGATCACTGAAACTGGATTTAGTTCTCTGTAGAAGGCAAGAAAAATCCTACTCAGTGCAGTTGAAAGTCTCCTCCCTCTCTGAAGCACACTGTTTTGTTCAGCTCCCCATTTCCCAGAGGCTTTGGGATTTCAGCAGGAGCATCAAGCTAATCTTCACAACCTTAGAAGGCTAGAAAGCTTAGAAGCTTGCCTTCAGAAAAAAGTGAGAGCGCTTATTGGGGTACTACGTTTAGACCCCACACCTGCCAGGGCATGATTTGAGGGCACACGATGCAGTCACCCTCCTGAAGCGAAGCAGCTTTCAGTGTGACTGGTACATGGATTGGTGTCTGGCTGGGAACTTAATGAATGCTGCCGTGTTATTTCTTGACACTGAAGGCTGGAAGGAAATTAGGTTATTAGTGAAATGATAATTTACCCCAACTTGTAATTGCTTTGAGAGAAAGCAGGATGCATTGTTAAAAAGCAGCAGCATACTTTTTCTCTTCTAGCCTGTTGCTGAAATGTAAATAGTGTCTGAACAAGTGGACTATCTTTATAACTTGTCTCTGCTTTTTTTTGAAAATTTCTCTCCACTACTGCCTATCCCCCACCCCATATAATTTGTCCCTCACCGTGGAACCTCTCAGACTGCAGGCCCAATTGTAAGGTAAGTCATTTTGGCTTATTGCTAGTAGAGGTGGCACTCCTTGTTTAAAATTCTGAGGCTTCGCATTTGGTACATTGCTTCACCATCATAAAGGCTAGAAGCATGACCCTCATTCCCCATAGTTCAGGTCTAGAAAAAAATAAATTTCTTTGCCTCTTTTCATACTAGCGTGCTGTTTCTGAGAAGTGCCTAGAAGCCCAGTGTCAGGAATTTCTGTGTCTGCAAATAGAGTCTTGTGAAAATAAGAGCTGGGTCACTTGGGATTTCTGAGAGGGAGGAAAGAGGAGGAGTCTGCTTGTTGTCTCCCTCCACACACCCCCGGAGAGCATCCTGAACCTCTACATTTCTGGGTTTTTTCCCTGTTTCCTGCTGTTCCTTCCCCTTGTACATTGTTTGTCTCTGTACTGCAGTTTGTCCCAATGGATGGGAACACTGCCTGTGTCAAGGTGCTGCGGGACATTGAGCCAGATGATGAGATCACATGCTTCTATGGAGACGGCTTCTTTGGAGAGGACAATGAGTTGTGCGAATGCTACACTTGTGAAAGGTGAAGGCTGTGGGCAGTGAAGTCTTAAGGAATCTCAGCTGGGGAATGGGTGGTATTTCTAGTGGTTTGATACTATTACCGTGCCTGTGAGTTGCAGACTGCCCAACTGCTCAGAGAAGCTCCATCCTCAAGGGATAGGAGCGCTCCTGGGGTTGGTTGCTAGGTAGCACAGTTTGGATGGCAGCTATTTCCTACTGGGCCGTCACATAACCTTTTAAAGAGCAACAGCAGCACCTAAGGATTGGGGGAGGATATTATACATACTCTTCCACAGGAGATCAGTGAATGATCTCATTTGTCACCTGTCCCTTTTTCCTTCCTCCTTCCATAAAAGCCTATAATGGTTGCTATGTCTTGATTTTCTCTTATTGTTGGTTTTCTTGTAAAACCAGGCTTCAAGGGTGTGTGTGTGTGTGTGTGTACATTTATACACATACATACAAGCCAGAGTGAACTGCTTAGTAAATGCAGAGCTCCACTATTGTGCAGTTACACACCATATTGTGCAGTTACACCTCACCCAATTATCAACTGTTTCCTCTTTCAGGAAGGGGGAAGGAGCCTACCGCCTCCTGAATCAAACACCTCCACAATCTACCTCAATCAATGATAACTATCTGCTCAGAGAGACAGATGGCCGTCTACAGCGGTGGAAACGTCCGTCATACAAGCTGGCCCGACTCAGTGTGAAAGTGGGATGCAAGGCCCGGCGCAGGAAAGCAAAAATACATGGTGAGATGTATAAGGGTTGACTTGCTGAAACAAGATTTTGTGGGTTGCAGTTCTGTAAGGTAACATGTGGCTTGAGCATCTGCTCAATGTAGCCTTGCAAAAGAGATGAGCCTGCTAGTTTGCACCCATTTTCTCCCTCTCATGCCTCATCAAATTCAGCACAAGAAAAATTACTCCAGTGCTATTACAGTGATCTGTGTGGCGAGGAAAAAGAGTAGCGCTTTCCCCTGAGTTGAAGTGGTGTTAATAAATCTTCTTTGGTAGACACATGTTTCACATCCACACGTTCTGTGAGTCTCATGAATTAGGGCCTTTAGACAGTGGCAATAATGCATCTTAGTAGATTTACCCAGCAACTAAACATTCACACAGGTTTTTTAAATGGGGTGCTTAGTGTATTTGTGTGTGTGTGTGTGTGTGTGTGTGTGTGTGTGTGTGTGTGTGTAAACACACACACACACACACACACACACACACACACGGAGAATCAAAATATACAGTTGCAACACTTCAATGGGGAACACCTAATGATGTGTATATTTTGGCAGTGGGGAATAGCTCAGCAACAATATACACATTTTTTTTGGTTTGGGAGAATTAGCTAAGTATTCATGACTAAGCTAACACACACACACATGACATAGATACAAGAAGAAGCAAGGATACAGGGTGTAAGAGGAGGAGTGAGAAACTGGAGGTGCACTAGCCTGCTCTTTCTCTCTGGGCCCACTTGTCAGAGCAGGTCTCAGTAATGCATAACTGGGCAGGGAGTACCAGGAGGTGGCTTCTAAAACAGTCACACACAGCACTGAAGATAGGAAGAGGGAGCAAATGTGGAGGCTACATTTTGTAGAGGAAAGATCTCCAGATTATAGTATATGTAGCAAGAAATAAATTTCCCAGCCTTGGTAGACAATCCTGAAGAAGTGGAACTGGGCCATATAGCTCCTGGATTAGGTAGGAAATAAAGGGACAAACAGACAAGCCAGAACCCTGAAAAGGGACTTCTGAGCAGCTGGCACCAGAATCTCTACTTCAGCAAACAGGGTGATAACAGTCAGACCCTGGGTTCTGTGCAGGCAGCAAGAGTGATTTCAGCAAGTCAAGGTGACCGTGTAGTACCAGAAGTATCTGTGAAGCCTAGAGTTTATATACCCTCAAAAACAAGAGTTCCAGAGCAACTGCAATTCATGGATTTTGTTTTGCAGAGACAAGTGGTGACACTCACTCTTAAGCTAGTTTTAATTAGTGGTCACATTTCCAGAGGGGGCCCCTATTGTAATGATAGCTGATGGTATCGTATTGCCCAAACCCATGTACTGTGCATATGACTTGCAGCATCACCTCTACTGAGGTGTCCAATTTAACTCTTAAAGGTACTTTTCAGGCAAAGGGTCCAGTGGCACCACTGCTTAAATAGGTTACAGCTTGGGATGGATGGTGTGGTGGGGAGCATTGCTCTTAGGGCTGACCTCCCTTTTCTTCCTCCAGCTGCTCTCCGCAGATCCGCCTTTCGTTGGTACCTGAGGATACTAAAGCCTTTATGTATCCCCCTGCACAACTGCTTGGGCTGCACAGCACGTAGCTGCAAACTCAGTAAGCAGCCACTGGTGCATCTGCAACGCTGCCCTCCTTCCATGTTCCCTGCATCACATCTCCGCCGCTCTTCGCGCAGGAAGAGCAGCCACTTTGAGACCCAGCAAAGCTGCTTCTTCACAAGGACGTACAATAGACCTGAGAGCCCGAGCTGGGCAGACCAGAGCGACTTGGTGGTGAATCTTGGCAAGAGAGTTCCCCTGCACTGGGAAGGCTTGCGCAGAGAAGCGGTGCGTGGGATTGGTGAGAGAGAACCACATAGCAGCAACGGGGAGTTTAGCCATGGGGCTGAGGAGCACTACACAGGAGATGTGAAGATCCCTGCTGAGATCATGGGGTCTCATGGATCAGGATCTGGGGAACTATACTCAGGGGACCAAGAGATCCTTGGCTCTACAGGCTCTTCCTCCTCCGGCCAGGTCTTATGCAGAACAAGGAGCATGACCCGACGCCAAACTTGGGAGTTGCCCAAACCCCAAGTCTCACTATCAGCAGTAGACCCCAAACTTTCCCAGTATGCTCATGTCCGCTTGGAGACCCCCCTCTTTAGAGGCAGGCAGTACTGGCAGCAGCCCCCTCCAGACAAGGGGAAGGAGGAGCTGTCAGAGGAGCAGCATCCCCCAAAGCAAATTGTTTCCTTTCCCCCTTTTGTGCCACCCAAGCGGTTTCGACTGGTCGTAAGCCACGGCTCCATCAACCTTGAAGTGGCCTCCAACTCCTGTGAGGAGTTATCTTGATCTAGTTGGTCTCCAGGTCCTGCTAAGGCTCCCTCAGCTGCTTGCGGAAGCTTGATCCTTGATAAGCCAGGGCAAAACCCACCAACCAGAATTTGCCTGAAAGCATCTGTTGACTTTTTCATCTTTGTCCCAATCACCTTGTATGGGGGTGAGAAACCATCGCTTTTGTTCTGTTGTGATGCTCACAAAGGGTTCAAGGATATATCTGTGCTAACAACACCGTGTGTTCCATTTCCTCTTGTTCTAAAGCAGATTTACTTTCCGTTTTTCCTCCTTCCAGGGTGCTCCCTCCATCACACTTGTACTCTCACTTTCCTTTTTAGAAGCACCACAACCAGGCCAACCTTGATCCATTACCCCTGAAACTTAAGCCATATAGCAGGCTGCATGGATGTCTGGGATTGACTCTCCCTGTCATCTTACCATGGAACTCCGCTTGCTTTCTCCCAGGCTCCTTTCACCTTTTGACTCCAGGTATCCCAATGCTCTAGTTTGTAGCAGTTCAACCATGGAACTACAGACACACATGGTGCTTTTGCTGTTTGTTGCCCCTAAGGAGGTTGTGAGGCTGGTGAGAGTGAAATGACTGGCGGGTAAAGGAAGCCTACATCTAATCAGGGAAGCCTCTTTAATTCTTTGTAAGAAAACCAGCAACCAGAAGTGCACATGCTCATGCAACCCATGCCTATTCAGCCCATTTAGCCTGATGACTGCTGTTTGCTTAAACAAGTTTATCTAGGGAATTACTCTTTCTTCTCTCCTCTTTCTCACTTTCTACCCCCTCCCCCAAACTGCTTTTTAGGTGCCTACTGTTATAAGACATCCAATTTTCTAGTTTTTAAAGCTACTTTTGTATTAGTCAGGTCTGTCTTGTCTCTTCTCCCTGCTGGGGCTTTTCAATGAATGTGTACTGGGGCTTTTTACACTGTTACTGACCTTTAAGGTATTCATGTTTTTATACTTAGATATGGCTGGGGTTAAATGGTTTTTTTAGAATACCAGTGAGTTTGATAATTTTATGCAAATATTTCACACTGTAGTCAAGTGGTAGAGAATGAAATAATTGAACTTTCCTAGCTCTGATCAGAGGATTCCTTGGCTCAGGGGCATTGTGATAAAGGACCTTCCTTCTGTGAGGTGCTGGCTTGGACTGGATAAATGGTTCTTACTCGTCTAGTAGTGGTTGGGTTCAGTTCAAATGTCATTGCAGTACAGTAAATAGATCGTCTGTATTTTTGACCTGTGGTCCTGTCTGGCAGTTCTTGGGATTTCCAGCCTCTTTCTGAGCTACGTTCAGCGGGGTACTTAGAAATCTAGTTGAAGATTAGCTGAAGATGAGAAGCCAACAGGTGGGCTGTATTGCAGCCAGTCTTTTTTGGAGAATTCTTGCTTCATTTTGCAGCCATCTTCATAGCAAGATTTGTGGTGTTGACTTTGGAAAATCCATAGCCAGGAATCAGCAGGACCTGTTTAACTTTCTCTTTTCTCCCTTCTTTGTCAGTTTTGTTTCCAACTTGGTGCATTTCAGTCTTAATGCCTTTTCCATATAGCTTCTGAAAGAGATAGGTGTGCATCTGTGAGTCACCGCTGTTTAAGGCTGCAATTCTATGCACACTTGGGAGCAAGTCCTTTTAATTTGGTGAGAGTTCCTTCTAACTGTGGATAGGATCTGACTTCTGGATGAGTTTTTGAGCTCTGAAACAGAGAAATCTGTTTTTAGAGCTGCTTCTAGAGTTTTGCTTGGTATCCGTGTTGGATATATATTATAATCCAGACCTTCTGTTTTTAATTGTTCTGCCAAGTACCAGTACTGATTTTTTTTAAAGTGATATTTAGGCATTTGTAGGTGAGAGTTTCAAAAGCACAACTGCAGCTAGAAGGAGCTGTAGCTGCTCATTCTGTGACAATAAGGAAATTGTATTTATAGTGCAGGGATAATATTCTGAACTTGGTTGTGTGAGGACTTAGCTATGGAGAAGGGTATTTTCCTTCACAACAAAAAGGCTGAAAATCCACAGACATTCAGTCATGAGCATTTTCATTAATGGATCTGAGAGGGAGTCCATTATCTGTGTTGTGGAGAATGTTGGTAGATACTTGCAACTGCATATTCATGTGAAGGCATGATAATTTTGTTAAATAAACAAAAACATAAGAGAAACTTGCACAACTAGGTAATATAAACAACACTCTCTTTCATATACCCTCTTTATGCTGGTAATTTGAGCTGTTTCCACCATCATTCATATAAATCTGCAAAGTTGCCTTTGTGCACATTCTCTATTCCACTCAACTTGAACTTCACATATGTATATACAAAGTAGAGCTGTAAAGTGTTGGTCTGTCAAAGCACACTGATAGTGTGTTGCTCATTAAAACAGTTGATATACAGCTGAAATTGCACATCTTTTTCTGCTCTCTCCAGTTCACTTTATGTGTGTTAATACATATTTCAGACATTTCCCCCCATAACTTCTCTAGTTGTTTAATACCAGTTTTGTTTGTTGTGGACAAACAATCCCAGTAACTACCTGCCTTCTCAGTAGTCACGCCCACCCTGTGGAACGCCCTCCTGTTAAATGTCAAGGAAATAAACAACTATCTGACTTTTAGGAGACATCTGAAGGCAACTCAGTCAGATGGGCAGCTAATAAATTATTATCATCATCCTTATCCTTATCCTTAATTGTTTAGGTACAGTGACTTGTGGTGCAAGTTATGTGGTTTATGGTGCTCATTTTGTGCTGATATGTGATTCTGTGCCAATAGTCTTGACCCAAATTTTCACGTTACTATGAGATAGTAATCCTTTTGTTTGGAGAAAGAGTATTATTCATCAGAACAAACTACCAAACATTTACAGTAATAATACTGAGGAATATTACGAGACGTGTATTTTCACTTGTATATCACTGTTTGTGCTAAAAGGTGATCTTTTTTCTTGCCCCCTGCAGCTGATTTTGGCCCTTGCTGCTGGGAGCACCCATGCTTCCTTCCCTGTCTGCTACTCTTGTCAGTTTGTGTTGTTCCATGTTTGTTAATAGTAGCAGATTAGTGCACAGCCATTAGGTAGTACTGCTGGGGTGGGGTGGGGTGGGGAAAGAGAACGGAAGGGGGTGAGATGATCAAAGGCTTTGTGTTAGGGAAAGGTTTGGGGTGGGAAGGGTGGATGTTGCTAGCCAGGACACTGAATGCTCCTGTTGAAGGACAGGCTGGGGCTCAGTTTTCACCTGTTGGTGCCTCATGTTTACCCATCTTTTAAGGTGGATTTACTCTTTAAGCTACCTCGCTTTGAGAGGGGGAGCATCAAGTCATCCTTTTAGGCTCTGTCTGTGATCTTCTTTGCTTTCAGTCCTGTGTCTGTTGAGTCTTTTCTCCATGGCTTTCACACGGGTGGAGGGTTGCTTCTTGCCTTTAAACCTCAGAGTGGTGAACCCAGTTTTCTTTGACTCTTGCATCCCATCTTAAACAGCTTCTCTGTCTCATTCCCATAAAAAACTTTGTCATAGCCAGCCCTTGTCATTCTGCCTCTTCATACTTCGTTCTTCACACACACACCAACACACCCTTGTATGTTAGCATTGCTTCTTCCATCCTCTTTAAGGTTTATAAAGCATGCTTTTGGCCTGGAGCCAATCTGTCGTCTTTTCAAAAGAAGACCCCACCTCCCCTAAAATTGTGCTCAGGGAGGTGTCAAGGCACCTTGACCCTTGCCAGGAATGGAGGATGAATAAACTGTGTGAACTGCCCTGAAATCTTTTGATGAAGGGCAGTATATAAATTTAATAAATAAATAAGCTAGGCACTGGGAAAGGTCTCTGGATGGCCGGGTTCCTCAGGGAGTAGTGGGGTGGAGGGCTTTAGAATATCACCATCTGCTCTAATATTTGCAGTTTTGAACTGCAGTGTGTCATTTATAGAACTTATCTCTTGTGGCAAGAGAGCTGCTAACTCCAGCTCAAAATCTCCTTTATAAGGGAATGGATTGCTCATGCCATACTATACAGCAACTAAAGTGAAGCGTATGTCACTGCTCTACCTGCCTCCTCCTAATTTCCCCACTGCTTTTTAGGGCTTTTCCAGCACTTGTTCGTTTACTTTAGGATTAGAGTTTTTTATAATGAACTTGGGCAAGTCTGGATTTTTTTTTTATTTTCACAGGAAAGAAGATGCTGGAGTGTATTTAACAGGGCTATGTGTACTCTGCAATAAGACAAATATCTAGGCCAACATAAACCAAACTCTGAACCTGTATAAATTGTGAAGATCCCGTTTTCCTACTGTTACTTTGTTTCTGTTTTGTTGGTCTGGACTGTGTACGGTCACTGGAAATTTTGAATAGGCTCCCTCCCACCCACTCCACCTTTCTGGCTTTTGATACTTCACATACTTTCAAACCTGTCATCACAGCCTTAAGGGCTAGAAACTTCCATGGAAGATTTCGGCTTGCACCCAGTCTCAGATTTGGCATGTGCAGGATGATGTTGGAACATGTACAGTCCTGGCTTAGGAACTGGGAGTGGGTGGGGGAGGAAGGGGGCCTTTTTAATAGTGCTATATTGGAGAGGGTGGTTGGAGGGTGCTCTTGACTCCAGGAGTGGGAAGCTTGAGGCCTCAGGGTAGTTCCTATCCCCGTGATCAGGCCGGTATCCTGTAGGGGCGTGAAGGCAGAAACTTGTGGTTTTGTATTTTTCCTGGTGTGTGTATGTGTGTATTAGGGGAGCGTAATACTTTTTAAAATACTTGATTGGAATAAAGTCTTTTAAAGCTATTCCTCTGTCTTGGTGATGTGGCACTTAGTGCATGAGCAGGTCATTTGCAAGAGGAGATTGTAGTTGCACTTGCTGTTAACAGTTGTTTCCAGAGTATTGGATCATTTCAAAAGTCATGGTTCATTTGTCTTAAGCCTGGCATTCTCCAAGGGTAAAAATAAATAAATGCTTTTCTAAAAAATGGACTGGTTGATCAATGGAAGATCAATAAATGCTTTAAAAAAAAACACAAGAAAATGGACCCAGTAAACTAAGCTTGAATGACAAGAACTAGCAGGCTTGGCGTATTACTTCCCTACTTCCAGAAAACCCTGTAACTCTTAAGCACCTTTCAGTTTGTGGGCAATGGTGCGCTGGTTACAAGCCCAACAACACCAGACTCTTCTGCATTCAAATGAAAGAGGGGAAAAAGATAAAAATGGAAATGAGAAAAGCATCTTAAAATAAACTACCAATCATCTCACCACTTGCATCTTTACTCCATAAAATTCTAAGAAGCTTGGACTCTAAAAGCTTGGACTTTCCCCTTGTTTATAGATAAATGATTGTTCTATGTGCAGCCAAGGAAGTATCTTCACCTGCCTAGCTCAGCTGCGAGCAACAGTTTCTTTTGGCAACTAAGGCTGCTATATGAAGCAGTCCTTGATGACTTCTTAGCCCCAGGTCATAGGAACTGTCATTTCAAGTTAGGAATAGCAGAGTGGAGAGAGGTAGTTGTCTGCAGCATCTGAACTGTCTCCTCCATTTGGCTATTTACTGCCAACTCTCCTGATGCAAGGAGGAGAGGGAGGGGAAGACAATGTCAGATGCTGCCTTTTGCATTGGTTGGGCTTGTTCTGTTTTTTAAATGCTTGGTTTGCAGACACCATATTTACGTTTGATATGAGCTTCTTTGAGCGCTGCAGTTGAAAAGTGAAACATAAATCTTTGACATAGGTAAGTAAATAAATAGAAACCTAGTCCATTCCTAGCATGGCTTATATTTTAACACTTGGTGGATCCAGGAGTTCAGGAGGCTTGATTCATTTCTAACACTTGCTGGATCCAGAGATTATAGCTGTATGGCACTCACAAACTCACAACAATGCAAATATTTCTGATGCCTTTTCAACTTTCAGGTTTTAAATAAAATGTGCACCTGTAATACAGCCATGTTATTCCAGAGTAGTCCAGTAGAGGGTGCCGTTGGACCATTTGAAAAGCTGTTTCACTTTTCTTTGTTTCATGTACAAAAGTACCGTACATTGCTGCCAGAGAAGAGGTCTTTCTTCTGCACCAAAGCATCTTGTGAGTTTTTTGTTGACGACTGAAATTTGTAACCACACAATATGTGATTGGGAAAATGACATGGCAGGTATTTTATATTGGATGCTACCTAAACTACAACAAAATCACACTAAATTAAGCACTTTTTTATTGTATAAGAAAGAAATAGTCCATACTTATGAGACACAATAACTACCATGTATCTTGTGGCTCTGATTCAGTTTGGATAAGCGGAATTCCATTTTTGTGTGTTAATTTGGCTATGAAAAAGGTGGGTGTTCACTTTAAATGGAATTTGTGGGGAACTGGAATGGAGTCCAGCTGCTGTAGGCTCTTTCTCTCAGCCCAACACCCATATGTGGATCTTTCTCTGCTTTTAAATAACATAGACATATGTAATACAGCCGACTCTCAACTTACGCATGGGTTGCATTCCAGGGATAGAGCATAAAGTCAACATTGCAGAGTCAAAAAACACTCTGACCACTGTAACAGATGCCACAGCTTTTGACCCCTGGCTAGCTCCCCACGACACCTGACATCCACATTTGTGATTGTGTGGATAAAATAAGCAGCGCTTGTACACATGAAGCAGCCTTAAAATGTTTGACCCCAGAACTCGGGGCATATGCAGCATCTCTGTGAAGTCTTGCCTACCAACCCTCCCTGACTTTGTCATGGGCCAGTGTGGCATAGACACAAGGTTGGGGGACACTGGCAGGAGGAGCTGCTCGCTTGGTCCTTAGTGAGTTGTGGTTCAATACAGCGTAGGAGACTTCAGCAGGGTCTGCTTCTCGGTGAGGTTCTGGGGCCTACAGGGTGGGTCAAAAAAAAGAGAAGAGATTAAGCTTGCAATCCAGGGGTAGATGATCTGTGCCCCTCCACATCATGCTGGACTACAACTCCCATCATCCTGACTATTGTCCATGGTGCTTAGGGCTGTCAAAGGTTGGAGTCAGGCAGCATCAAAAAAGGGACCCATTGCATATCCGTGATGTAATCGTAGATTAGGTTACAAGAGACTTCGTGCCACTGACCATTACTTATTTACTAGGAAAAAGTGCCTGGCATTGCCAGGGAATTCTTAGAAACAAACCAAAGATTTTTAAATGGACAATATAATTTGTTAATTTTAAGACTGTGTAGAGGCCCCAACCTGATGCAGGAAACGTGATCCAGATCTTGCCCTGAATCAATATGTGGGGGGGGGGGGCAAAGGTTTAGGTTTTTAAGAAGGGGGATGTGAGAATGAAACACTGCACCTCCTTTCTCCTTCTACCCACCCACACTGGAACAAGAGGGTTCAGTCCTGCTGGGTGCCTGGTATCTCAGTGTTGATGAAAACAGTGTTGATTTCTCCGGCTAAGAAACTGCCATGCCCAGTTTGGCAGTGATACCTCAAGGGGTGTCTGAATGCATAGAGCGCAGGCAGGCAAACTACTTTCCAAAATGCATAGTAGATTGAGCACAGCCACAAAGGCAGCTATCAGGCTGAGTGAGACACGAGTCCAGCCTTCTACAGACTGTCCTCCAAATGCTTTGAACTACAACTCCCATCAACTGGATATTGGCTATGTTGACTGGGGTCTGTGGGAGTTATAGTTCAAGATAACTGGAAGGCTAGAGGCTGCAGAAGGTGTTTCCCATGTCTATTTCATCCCCAGTAAGAAGGATAGGTTGGCACTGAATAATTAAGAATGTGACAGCTCTGCTGAATCAGACCAAAAGCCCATCTAGTCTAGCATCCTGCTTCCACCAGTTGCCCATCAAATGCCCACAAGCAGAATGAGCACAATAGCCCTTTCCCACATAGGATACTGATGTTTTTACTGTACCCTGGCATTGCTTGGCCACGAAACATGGGCTATTAAAATATTTCTAAATACTGTATATAAAAAATGGAGACATATGCTTTTCTAATAATAGAGTTGGGACTTAACAGGAAGTTCACAATCATGATAAAGGTGTTTGTTCATAGGAATTTTTCTTACCGTGTTTATTGTTTGAGGCATTTCATTGGCAGTGGAACCTGTAGATCAGATAGATAATTATGAAATTATCTGCCTTGTCGATTTCAAATTAGAACCAGCAATATTGATAATTCCCCATCCCCCAAAATGTTAATCTTCCTCTTAGTGGAGGGAGCTTGTTGGGCCATAAATATTCTCCAAGATTACCAGTGAGGAATGCTATAAATTTTATGAAATGGAAAGTAACCCCCCCCATGGAAAAATAAACAAATTCCACAGCTATATTTCCCTGCAGCAATTTCCCATTTCTATAAATGAATTTGTTTTGTTAAAAAAAATAACGAATGCTAAAAATAAATAAATAAAAGCCAAGTCATATAATGCATGGATACAATATAAATATATTTGGGCAACAGGAATGGATTCAATGCCAGTCAAATTTAAAGTCAAAGTTTGCAATTAAACTTTCTTCAGGTGACTATTATACCCAGGAAGCACATATCATTAAGCATTCTGATTTATCATGCTGAAATCTGACTTGAATCTCAATAATGTAAGGGAAGTGTATGCTATTGAGTTATATAGACTTGAAAAAAATTACTGATGTGCCAGTAAAATAACTTTGAGTAGGGAAGGACTGTTGCTTAGTAGAAAAACACACAGTTACATATTACAGCTTAGCCTTCACACTTTCTGTCTTTCAGCCTTCCGGGCACTAGGGGGCAGTGGCCTCCTGTCTCCCTTCTTTCATTTAGCTTAGTGAGAAGGATGTCACAGTCAGCATGGCATGTTGGCTAACAGCTGCTTTCACCATGAGTTGAAAGTGCACAAATTTGGCAAGAGAAAGGAGAGGGCAAGTTTTACATTTATGCGGAAGCATGCATAGGATTAGTCTTTGCAACAGGTTGACTTCATTTCAAATGAGTTAAACCTTTAGAATTGACTAGTAATCACCGAATGGTTACTTAGTTTTGTTTCAGTTTAAACGTGCGCAGGATTGCACTTTGCACTGTAAGGCAAGTGCTGCAAAAGCTCTAGAATTAAAATTTCACATTTAAACTTTATTTGCAGGTATAACAAACCCCCTTTTAAAGAAGACCCTTCTTTAATATGGGGCCAAAAACACACATGTGCAACTCAAGGTAGCAACAATTTCCTGCATTCAGAGGTCCACTCACCTTTTCTTCTCTTCCTGTACAGTACAAATATAAGCAGGAGCAGGAGGGGGAGAAGGAGAAGGCCTGCTGCAATGCTGGCCCATATTATTGTCTTGGATTTCTCAGGCATATCTGCAAAATAATTCATGTCTTGAGTGCCAGCACTGCGGATGTTTAACTTAGCACCTGCAGGCCGTGTCAGAAGCTGAAACAAACCTGCTGTCAGAATCATAGAATTGCAGGGTTGGAATGGGCCCTGTGAGACAGCTAGTCCAACCCATGTAGGGGTCAGCAACCTTTTTGGACACAAATAAGAAACTGGCATGGGCAGCTCACAACCAAGCACACACTGCAACCTATTCTACTGGACACAGCTTTTGGAAGCCTAATTTCAATGGAGGGTGGGAAGGGATACTGCAGGCACCGTGTTGCTGACCCCTCATCTACAGGTGAAACTCGGAAAATTAGAATATCGTGGAAAAGTTCATTTATTTCAGTAATTCAACTTAAAAGGTGAAACTAATATATGAGATAGTCTCATGACATGCAAAGCGAGATATGTCAAGCCTTTATTTGTTATAATTGTGATGATCATGGCATACAGCTGATGAAGACCCCAAATTAACAATCTCAGAAAATTAGAATATTAAATGAAATCAGCAAAATAAGGATTGCAAATAGAGCAATATTGGACCTCTGAGAAGTAGAAGCATGCATATGTACTCAGTACTTGGTTTGGGCCCCTTTTGCATCAGGCGAGTTTGCTGGCCAATCAAGCACAGTAATTTTCTGAGATTCTTAATATTATTATTATATTATTGATATTCTAATTTTCCGAGTTTCACCTGTACTGCCACAAGCCTCCTCCAACTTCATACATTTGATTCCAGCTCCCATCATCCATGGCCATGCTGGTCAACAGTACTGAGCCAAAAGGACCAGTAATCTGACAATCAACTTTGTTTGGCTATCTCTTTCTAACTTCTCAGGCAGAGCAATGTCCTGAGAGTCTTTCTCCCGGTCAAGCTGGGACACTCTGTGCAACTAACATGGGATGCAAATGATAATAATGCCCTTTCGAACGCACTCCCGTTTCATTTCTGATCCTGCTTTTAGAGAAGTGGTGCAGATGGAGGCTAAGAAGCTGGTTCCCTCCTCCCTGCAGTGTGAGTCTCAGGCCCCTTGAAGCTCCTGCCTCCTACACAACAGGGAGCAAGACTTGGACAGCAGGGTAGAGACAAGTACGCAACCAATCTTCTCACCTCTTACAACCAGCTCCGTGGCATTACTTGCCTCTGACCAGGCAAAGGGATTTCCCCGGAGGTGATATTGGCAGGTGTAGTTTCCTTCGTCTTCCAACCCCACGTTGAAGAAAGGGAACTCGGCTCTGTTTCTCTCTGACTCCGTCACCTGCGATGTTATCAGTTCCCCGGATTTGTAGAGGGAGACGTTCAGACCCTCTTCTGGCCCCTGGCACTCTATGGTGATATTCTGTCCTGGGAAAATACGTTCGTCGGGTAGCACTTTGATGGAGGGTTTGGAGAGGCTGGGATCTGGGTGCAAATAAAACACTGTGAGAATGGTATGGAGGGAAGTGGCTTGATATTCTTCCCCTGCACTCTGCTGCTTTTGATCAGATCAGCAGAAATATCTGCAAACTAGAACTATGTCCTTTTAAAATGTGGCTCTTTTTTGGGGGGGGTTATTTGGGTTACTGTCTTTATTTTGATTTTATATGTGGTGATCTTTTTCTGTGAACCGCCCTGAGACCTCTGGGTATAGAGCAGTATATAAATTCAGTAAACAAACAAACAAACAAAACAAACTGACTTTTAACACATAATTAAAAAATGCTTAGAATGGCTCTTTGCTTATGAAAAAAAGGTTGTAAGTAGGGACTGCTACTGTTTTGTCTTTAGTTAAAAATGTCTAGAGCAGTTGTAGAAAATTATTGGTCCTCCAGATGTTTCGGACCTACATGCCATTGGCTACACTTGCTAGGACCCAGTAACATCTGGAAGGACAAAGGTTCCTTCCTAGTCTGCATCTATCTATCTATCATCTATCTATCTATCTATCTATCTATCTATCTATCTATCTATCTATCTAATCTATCATCTATCTATCTATCTATCTATCTATCTATCTATCTATCTATCTATCTATCATCTATCTATCTATCTATCTATCTATCATCTATCTATCTATCATCTATCTATCTATCTATCTATCATCTCTCTCTCTCTCTCTCTCTCTCTCTCTCTCTCTATCTATCTATCTATCTATCTATCTATCATCTATCATCTATCTATCTACCATCTATCCAAAGTAATAATCATAAATAAATAAGAATAAAAATGTGCACCCCACCACCGAGACCATTCCATTGTAACTATCCAACCTGCCAAAATTTCAACACCTCTTGCGATGGTTTGACCCCTTTCTGTTTTAACACGAGAACTTCTACAAACACCTTCCTGCAGCTTTCTTCAGAAGTTTCCAAGAGCCATGCACACCACACTCCCTCCTTCAATCCCAGACAATCTGGAATATTTGATTCTATGCAAATTCTCCACTGGATGTACAGATGTTGAAAACGCAGAACACTCCCATTTCAGACCCTTTTGTCACAATAGGAGGATGTATTTTGAACCTTACTTATTCTGTTGATGCGTCGGCTGTCACTGAAATCTGAGCACAGTTCAATGAAGGTTGTTTTGTAGCAATATCTACATTGGTAGAGACCCCCTTGGAATTCTTGGACACTGTCAAAGCCAAACACAGCCTCCTTTGTTGCTGTTTTCTCTGTCAGTTTTCTCTGCTGCCTATCTGCACCCACTTCAATATACAAAGAGAACAGCATTGGTAAGTTGTATTCTGCCTTGCAGCTGATTTTGACATTCCCCTTTTCGGCAAGCATTTCAGATGAATTCACTGCGATGGAAGGCTTGGAATGCAGATTTCCTGCACATGGAAGAGAACAAGGGTGAGATTTCAAAGATGCAGTTCAGCCTTCTCAAATCAGTCCCAGGCAACAATCTGTCATATGGGAGAGGTTTGCAGGTTCTGGGAGAATGCAAAATCCCGAGGATGTTTAATCCCGAGGGTAAATGTTTATAAGATCTTGATGCTTCTAAGTTTTTTGTTTACAACTTCAGTTTAGAGATGGGTGACCTTGCACCTTCCACACGCCTACAACACCCATCATTGGCCAGGTTAGGTGGTAATCTTATAAGCTGAGTTACTGTACTTTTCTGTTGCCTATTTCAATGAACGCTGTAGAAAGAGTTAAGAACCAAGTATTTGGGATCATTGGTCTTATCTGCATCTACACTGAATATCATGTGTATCTAACTGTGTGATTGCAATTTTTATTTAAGACTCTCAGTGCTTTTTCTGGAGGTACTTAAGGGCACGCAGTACTGCACCTTTTTGCCCCCTCAAAGAAAAACACCGGTTAAGAGATTTTGTTGAATTTATGGCATTTCTGTTGAATTTATGGCAATATCTAGTACTAGTGGAGAACTCTTGATAACAACAACAACAACAACAATATGTTTTTTATATCCCGCCCATCTGGCTAGGTTTCCACTCTGGGCAGCTCCCAACAGAATATTAAAGACACATTAAAACATCAAACATTAAAAACTTCCCTAAATAGGGCTGCCTTCAGCTATCTTCTAAAAGTCAGATAGCTGTTTAAGTCAGATAGTTCTCTCTTCCCAGCTGCTTCTGCTGTTCTTAAAGTCATGATCTGGAAAAGGCTGCTAGGGCTGGAGGGAGGGACAAGGCAGGTGCAAAAACCCATTGCCTGATGGCCAGCATAATGTCTCTCTCTCTTTCCTCCTCTTACATGTCAGTTGTGAAAATAGCATAAAAAGGCTAAGCCAGGCTCTCACCTTTTATGAAGACTTGGACAGGATCACTATGAAACGAGCACCGTGGATCATAACGTAAGCAATAGCTACACGTATAGGTTCCGCCATCTGAAGCCCTTGCATTGGCAATCTGAAATACAACTGCATCCCTCTCGCTCTTCCAAACTGCTAAATCAGTAATTCGTGAATCTTTGTGAAGATAGTAGAATGCATCTTGATGGTATTTACTTGAACACCGTAAGATGATATTTCCCCCTGGGCTGACCACATTTGTGGAAACCACTGAGATGGAAGGTTTAGGGTAAGTTTGTCCTGGACCGAAACAGGAGAACAAAGGTGAGATTTGGAAGATGGATCACCAAAGAGGAAGACAATAGAAGGCCCTGACTTTACCACATGCTAATTTATATGGGAAAATCCACATGTATAAATACAGTTGTAACTTGCTTCTCAAATGCCTTGCGACTCGAATGTTTTGGCTCCTGAATGCCGCAAATCCAGAAGTGAGTACTGTATTCTGGTTTGCGAACGTTTTTTGGAAGCCGAATGTCCAGCGCAGCTTCCAATTGAGTGCAGGAAGCTCTTGCAGCCAATCAGAAGCCATGCCTCGGTTTTTGAACATTTTTGGAAGTTGAACAGACTTCTGGGACGGATTCCATTCGAGAACTAAGGTAGGACAGTAACTACTAATTTTTAAATGAAAATGCATTATTTCCACCCTAGTGAGGAAGACTGTGGTCAGGTGAGCTGTGTGTCTGCTCATTCCACTGTTCAGCTGCTCATGGTGGGTGGGCAACTTCAAGACCCCCTCCTGCTTTCCTTTCTTATGGTTTTCAAAACTTAACTTGGACAGCTTTTCGAAGAGAGGACTGTCCTCTATAATGGCCACCTCATTGGCCTATCAGAATGAGTTGGTAGAAGGCACTCTCTTCTACAGCAGCTACTTGAGCTTTGTCATGCAAGTTCCCCCAGGAGCCAACCAGATGTCTGTGGGGAGTCCAAGAGCAGGACTGAGAGCAGCAGAGCATTCGCCATACTTGAGATTCTTAGCAACTGTTCTTCAGAGGTATCCTGCCTCTGGCAGTGCAGGGAGAAGGTTGCCATCATGTCTTATTGCTCAGCCTGAGGTTACACTGGGGGAATTGCATTTTGTGTGTAGATTGTCTAAAGGCAAAGGAATAGGGATGGGGTTCATACCATGGATAATATGGATTGATATAAAATATAGATTATGAAATAATATGCAGTTGTAAATGTTGAGAATAGGACCCATGGAGGGGGTGGGGAGAAATCTCGAGATTCAGAGTAGCCAAAAGAAATCCATTGCAGAAGATCGTTCAACTTCTGAAATGTTTGACAACCGATACGCAATTGCCAGTTGGCAAAATCCATTGAAAATTGGGAGAAACACGCCTCGGAAGCTGTTCAACTTCTGAGGTGTGTTGGAAAACCATTCACTTCAAGGTTGTTGTTTGAAAGCCAAAACGTTCAATTTCCGAAGCGTTCAGCAACTGAGGTTCCACTGTACAGTATATCAATATGCATTTGGATTGTTACAATTTTATTTTTGGTATAATCAATTTTTAAAAGTGTTGTTTTTTTAAAAAAAATTACCCAATTGAAAAATCAATAAATGTACATTTTGACCAAAAAAGAGAGAGAAAGAAATAGGGATGGGATGTTCCTGTACCTTTAATATTTGTATAGATCAAGGAACATTTGGTAGGCCTCTGTGGTTATGCAGATGCAGATGTTAGGAAATCGGATTTGGTTGGGGGAAATCATTGCAGTTTGCTCCCATTCTGCCCCCATCCATCTCCCCCTGGGCCCATGTTCATATTTATCACCCAAAGAGACTCACCCCCAGAGATCTGCCACTGTCCAGCCAGCAGGAATCCTGGAAAGGAGATGATCGCATTAGCGGCAATGTAGCTGAGCAGCAGGAACCACAACTGGGTCTCTGGTCCTTCCACCCGGCCGTTGCACAACCCTCAGTCCCTTCACCCTTTCATCTGAGATACCAACCGATAAAGAGGATGTTGAAAGGGAGCCTCATGATGAAAGAGCGCCCAGCCCTGTGGTCCAGTGTCCTGTGTCCCCCAAGATGTGTGCTGTCCCTGGAATGAAGATCTTGGAGGGAGGCTGCAACATGGCTCTGCAACACAGTTCTTCCCTTTGATGTACACATACTCTGTGATGCACAGTTGAGCAGCGCTGGAAGTGCCAAGCAAGCCACTTCCCTTTTTTCCCTTCCACGCTGCAGTCATATTCTGCAAAATCAGCTTGGAGGAGATCATGTGCTTTCATATATACTTGCAATATTGGAAGGGACCACTCGGGTCATCTAGTCCAACCCCTTGCAATGAAGGAGTTTCTTTGGGGGTTCTTTGCCCAAGTTGGGGCTCGAATCCACAACCCTGAGAATAAGAGTCTTGTGCTCTACCAACTGAGCTATCCCAGATGCTACTAGCCCAGAGACAGAAAGAAGAGAAATGGCAAATGAAGCTGTTAGCCTAGGCTGAAATGGCAAAACTGACCAGAAAACTCAGAGACCAAGAAGACAAGAAATTCAAGAAAGAATGGGAGAAGTTTTTAATTTATTTAGGAGACCACATCTGCAAGCGGATGAAAACATTAGCAGGATTTTAATCTCACTTGTAATGTAACAAATACACGGATGATATGGATAGATACAAAGCATAGACTATGAAATAATATGCATTGTAAATGTTGACAATAGGACCCATGAATGGGATGGGGGGGGGGGAGTCTGGAGGTTCAGGGAAATCTCATTTTATGGATATGTATTCGATATTGTAATTAATTTACATTTGTTAAATAAAAATGGTTTCAAAAGAGAGAGAGAGAAAACTAGATCACTTTTGGCTTTCACTGAGTTCGGTAATGCTATTTGCTCAGTTCAGAAAAGGATCGGGGTGGGAGTGGAGTGACTCCTCTATGTGGAAAGGTTGCAGCATTTGCGACTGTTTAAAGGGAGAGGTGACATAATAGAAGTTTATAAAATCACACACGGCATTGAGAAAGTGAGTAGACCCCCCTCTCACACACTGGAGCCCATGGACACCCAAGGAAGCTGAGTATTTGAAAATGCAGAGCAGATCAACTGCTTCACGCAGTGCAATGCTAAACTATGGAACTCTCTGCCACAGGAGGCAGTGATAGCCACCAACTTTGATGGCTTAAAATGCGGATTGGACACACTCATGGAGGACAAGGCTTTCAATGGCTACTAGCCCTTATGGCTGAGAGGATGCGGGTGGCGCTGTGGTCTAAACCACAGAGCCTAGGGCTTCCCGATTAGAAGGTTGGCGGTTCGAATCCCCATGACGGGATGAGCTCCCATTGTTCAGTCCCTGCTCCTGCCCACCTAGCAGTTCGAAAGCACATCAAAGTGCAAGTAAATCAATAGGTAACGCTCCGGCGAGAAGGTAAACGGTGTTTCTGTGCGCTGCTCTGGTTCGCCAGAAGCGGCTTAGTCATGCTGGCCACATGACCTGGAAGCTGTACACCGGCTCCCTCAGCCAATAAAGCAAGATGAGCACTGCAACCCCAGAATCGTTTGTGACTGGACTTAAGGGTCCGGGGTCCCTTAGCCCTTATGGCTATGCTGTACCTCTGCTGTCAGAGGCATTATTCAGACAGCTCATTACAGAATCCAAGCCAGCTTTCTTTGGAAAGAAGTGGACGGCGGGTATGCCTCTGAATACCAGTTGTTGCCAATAGCAAATGGGAAATTGCTGCTCCGCTCATTTCTGGCTTACGGGATTCCCACTGGCATCGGCCAAGGTAAGAGCAGGATACTGGGCTTGATGGGCTTGGCCTGATCCAGCAGGCTTGTCTTATGTGGTTCTGTGGCAGGGGCAAGACCAAGAGAGCGTGAGAGCCAGGATTCTCAAGATCGCCTCAGAAAATTAACCCAGAGTATGAGTGGCTGCCACAGTGGGGAGGGAGCCTGGAGCTAACAATGTTTCTCTCTGGAGTTTGCACATCCTTCTTTGACTAACCCCGGGCCTGTAGTTACAGGAAGACAAATGACTGCATGTGTCGCCTTTCATCTGCCACAGGCCCCGTTACCTAATCTTACAAAAAGAGGATCTCTTCCTAGGACTGGCGTTTGCGTTTCCCCTGCCACTCCTCTCCTGAGGCAACTTCCTTAATATTTGACTTTCCCCAACATGACACAGCATTGGAGATGTAACTTTTTTCCTTTTTTTTTTTTTAAAAAAAATGTATTTTATTAATTTTCAGTTACAAATGAATTGGATCTGAAAAAGGAGAAAAGAAAAGAAAAATCAGTAATAACAACAACAGTTTGGGAGTATAGAACCATCACAAAAATGGGAAAAATAAAACAGGAGCAATCCCAGATGTGGCTCACTGGATATATACATTAGTAGGATGAAAGTGATATTCCTTAATGTTTGGTGTGTTGCTGGTGGCTGGAAGCCATGCTTGATGGTTTGTGCATATTCAATCAAAGTTTGTAAGGCTGTTAGTTTGTCCTTAAATATAGAGTCCCATATCTGTGGCATCCAAGCTTCAAAGTGATTTACAATGAGAGTCCTCCAGTACATGACCATTCTTAATCTGGCAGCAGCTAACACATGGGTAATAACATTTTACACTTTCCTTAGGCATCTAAAGGAAAATAAGATAACAGTGCTATTGTGGGGTCTGATTCCATATTCTGGTTTATGGTCTGGAGAACCTTTTCCCCAAAGGGAACAATCTTTGGACAGCACCGCCACATGGTGCACAGTAATTCCAGGAAGTTTGCAATCTCGCCAGCATAATGGAATGAGATTTTGGCTGATTTTATACCGTGGGATCCATGCCTTGAGGACCAGGATCATAATTGGCTGCTCACATTTTGATCTTTCAAGATGTGGCTCCTCCTCCCCCCTCCCCCAAAAAACTAGAGTGGCCATCTATAAGAAAGGGAAGTTGTGGCTACCATAATGGTCACAGCTGTGTAAAACATGAGAACTTTGGTAAGCACACATCAAAAATTTAAAAAGAGAACTTTGGTAAACACACATCAAAAAAATGCTGCAGCTGCTGAAGTTTCCTCTTCTACACAACCACTCTCATAACCAGAACCCTGGTCTTCTCCTTTGCCAGGGGCTCCACAGCCTGACTATTGTTTCTAGGCAAAATGGCATTGAAAACATCTGTGGCAGAAGCCTCACGGTCTACAGATTTATCTGAAGTCAACAGTTGCCTCTGTGTGTGTGTTTAAAGACCACCTTGCTGTCATTTCCCCAATGGGGATAAAGTTAAATGAACCTAAGCAGAACATCCTGAGGGATTCCACTAAACAAACATCTTTCTTGATAGCTGCGATAATCTGTCAATATAAAACCTAGATATTTGTATATACAGTCGTACCTTGGATACCTAACGCCTTTGTACTCAGACGTTTGGGCTCCCAAACGTCACAAACCCAGAAGTGAGTGTTCTGGTTTGCAAACGTTCTTTGGAACCTGAATGTCCGATGGGGCTTCTGCAGCTTCCGATTGGCTGCAGGAGCTTCCTGCAGCCAATCAGAAGCAGCGCTTTGGTTTCCAAACGTTTTGGAAATTGAACAGAGTTCCGGAACGGATTCCATTTGACTTCCAAGGTACACCTGTAGTCTACAGTTCTATGTTTTGCATAAGGTAGTTTCGAGGTGTACAGTGGTACCTCAGGTTAAATACGCTTCAGGTTACATACACTTCAGGTTACAGACTGCGCTAACCCAGAAATAGTGCTTCAAGTTAAGAACTTTGCTTCAGGATAAGAACAGAAATCGAGCTCCGGCGGCACGGCGGCAGCAGGAGGTCCCATTAGCTAAAGTGGTGCTTCAGGTTAAGAACGGACCTCCAGAACGAATTACGGTATGTACTTAACCCGAGGTACCACTGTACTTGAAATGTGACAAATCTCTACTATCATTTCCCCCGGCAACCGATCCAAGTCTTTGTGTTTGCAGAGAAACATTCCATCTTCCAGTACGAGGGAGGATTCTCACCAATACGTAGTTTGGTGGGAGAGTGTGGAAGGAAAGTTACGGGTTGCCATTTGGCTAAGAAAGTCCATGATAATGGTGGACAAAGGATCCCCCCACACACATAAGAGCCAGGGAGCTGCAACTGGGAGATGGGGGTGAGATCCTTGGATGGTGTAGATTGAGTCCGATAACCAAACCGTTGGATACAGGAACAGGATCTGGAACAGGGTGATGATTTCTATGGTGTTCTTCCATTTTTGTGTTGATATCATTTTCTCACCCATTCAGTTTCAGTGATTTAATTATGTTGGCTTATTAATATTGTTTTATATAATGTTAATTTTAGGCCCTTAAAATAGGGTTGCTTTTTTTTGAGACATGTTTTTTACACTATGTTTTTATGGACAGATTTTGACGTTCTAATTTCTATTTTCTAATATGTTTTGGATGGTTATACTTATTGTTTGCTTGATATTCTGTGAGCCACTTTTGGACACAATCTTGAGGGCAGGTGGCCAACAACGGAACAGATGATTGTGAGGGACCAGGTCTGGCTGTTGCCACTCCCCTCTCTTCCCATCAGGCCTCTGAGGGCTTTTTGGTGCCTGAGGCATGTGAGATGCTTCAAAAGACTCCCCAGAAATTGGTGGCAGGGACTGGCTACCGTACATAAGTCAAATGAAAAGGACCTTTCCTGCAGGTTTGCTGTCTGAAAATATGGGGTGCAGGAAGGAAGAATGGGAAGGAAATGGCACACTAGGTTGGAGAGTAAAATATTCAAAGAAAGTATTCCTCAGAGCTCAATGCCGAATGACATAGGATGGTATTTCCTAAGGCTGGCTGTTTCCTTTTTTTTCTTCCTCTTTGAGCACTGACAGTAATTAATCTAAGAATAGCACTAAAGGAAACAAAAAAGAACAGAAAGGGCAGAAATGAAACGGAGAAAGAGAGAGAGAGAGAGAGAGAGAGAGAGAGAGAGAGAGCCCTATTGAACTGGGACAGAGGAAGAGAGAGTTGCACATCTAAGCGGATGCAAGACAGACCACACTCAAATACTGGGGATGTCCTCAGAGCAGGATGCTGAGGCTAAACATTGTGGCCCGAGACCAGAGCTTTGCTGTGGTCGCTGCTGCTGCTGCTGCACTTTCCCTTTCAAACAAATAGAAAAAGAGTTGCCTCTTCTATCGCTGCTGCCACAATACTTATGCTCCTCCTGCTGACTGGGTGCTGGTTTTGACCTTTAAAACCCTATGCAGCC
The DNA here is from genome assembly GCF_964106915.1 of Podarcis gaigeae. Lineage (NCBI taxonomy): Eukaryota > Metazoa > Chordata > Lepidosauria > Squamata > Lacertidae > Podarcis > Podarcis gaigeae. Next base: position 20,309,033 of record NC_139689.1, on the reverse strand, counting down.
TAGGACCCATGTACCTCCGGGACCGCCTCTCCTGGTATGCCCCGCGGAGGACCTTAAGGTCCACAAATGACAATACTTTGGAGGTCCCAAGTCGCAAGGTGGTTAGATTGGTCTTAACTAGGGCCAGGGCCTTTTCAGTACTGGCCCCGACTTGGTGGAACGCTCTGTCACAAGAGAGTAGGGCCCTGTGGGACTTGACATCTTTCCGCAGGGCCTGCAAGACCGAGCTGTTCCTCCTGGCCTTTGGTTTGGACTCAGTCTGACCCTTATGTTTCCCTCCCCTTATGGTTTTGATCTATGGGCTACTATTAAAATCAGGCTGCATTTTAAATTGTATTTTTAACCTGTATTTTAAATTGGTTCCCTGTCCCCCATTATGTTTTTATTGTAATTTTATTGGTGTTAGCTGCCCTGAGCCCAGCTCTGGCCTGAGAGGGCAGGGTATAAATAAAAATTTATTATTGTTGTTGTTGTTCAGTGCTCGCCCCACAGCGAAAAGTGGAATTGAAACTCAAGAAGAAAGTTGAGTCCCTGCAGATGTGAAGCACCCAATATATTATGTCAAACTGTGACTTGTTAACATACCAGGCCAAGATGAGCTAAAGAAACTCAAAACAACAAAATCTGAAGTGTTCTGGAGTCGTACTAGTGAGGTGAGCCTACAAGTGAAAGAGCAGTTTTCTGAAGGTGGATTAGAAGTCTAGCAGTTCATGTTTCTGGAGGCTGAGCGAGAGGAAGATATGTTTCAATGTTTCCCTGGAGGGTTTACAATGTCTATCAGCTTGGCAAATAAACATACATTTGTGATTTGCATGTGTTACAGTGACTTTCAGTTTGAAAATTAAGTTACTTTTATGATTCTATTCAAGACATAGTTGCAAATATCTATTATTGGGTTACAGGGTAGCTTCAGGGAGAAGAGGGATCTTTATCAGCTGCAAAAGTTCACAAAGGGAGTGGGGGCAGGAAAGAACTTCCTTTTTTTATATATAAAATTTTTTTATTAGATTTTTCCTTTACAAATTGGTCCATACAAGCATGTTTTCAAATTTCCAGTTTTTGAACTTCCACCAGCACCTCCATCAATCATCCATTTTTCCTATCTTCACACATTTTCTATATATAATATTGCAAATTAATATTATCCTTCCATCTCTGTTTCTTTTTTACAATGTACCTTATACTATCACAAAACCTCTTTAAAACCCACTAGCATTGTTTGTTCATCACATGTTTTTCAGATAATCCGTGAACTTTCCCCAGTCCTTGATGAATTTGTGATATTTCTGATATCTGATTTTTCCAGTCATTTTATCCAATTCTGCGTAGTCCATAAGTTTCATTCTCCACTCATTCAAAGTCAGTAGTTCCTCTTGTTTCCATTTTTGGGCCATTAATATTCTTGCCGCTGTTGCTGCATACTGAAAAAGTTTATAATCCCTTCTATTTATCTCTCTTCCTGTTATTCCTAACAAAAAGGCTTCTGGTGTTTTACAAACGTATATTTAAACATCCTTTTCCAATTCATTTTGTCATCTATTTTCCTCTTTAAAAAAATGTGTGTTTCCATTTATTGCATAGGAGAACCAGTGATAGAGCTTATCTGGCATAAATCAATACCTTCCTCTTTCAACTGGGCACCCCACAGCGTTGACAGACAAGCCAAGTTAGCTTGTTAGCGCTGTCAAATGACTGGGATGCTGTAAGGCTGGTGGCCTGTGGAGGCGCTGTCTGTAATGTAAATCAATGGCTTGGGATTTCATAGGAATAATACTCCAGGTTGTATAAAATGGGGTTCATGAGTGAATGGTGGAATTTATAGAAATGGCTATCTATTTCTGTGAGTGAGATGTATTTATCTACGTGCATCCCAATATGTGCATGCGGTATAGTGATTTTGTACAATAGCGACCCTACTCTACCAAACCAGCCATGCTACTATCCAAATACTCTTTCCACGTCCACATACAGCTCTTGATCCAAGTGCAACTCAACTCCAAACTCAGCCAACTCTCTAAACTTCTCCCATCAGCTTTCAAACTCCTTTGCAAACTCCTAGCCAATCACCATTCACTTCCAACATTCCAAGCACACTCCCTCCCCAACCCAACACATACCTTAATTCAACTATTATACTGACCTACACGTTTACCAAATATGAATTTCCCATAATTAATCTAATATTATTACATACATATGCAATATTATTTACATTAACACCAGAACACCAAAAGCTGCCCTGGGATTAAATAAGAACTTAACACAATAAATGCATTTATTGCATATGTTAAGGTTACCACATTTTTTCCCAATGAGTCCAAGGACACTTTTCAACTTCCTATTAAATAGATGGATTTTCTCAGGGGACTGATTTGTAAATCCGGGGACTGTCCCCAGAAAATGGGGACATCTGGTAACCTAAGTATATGTAAAAAAAATATTGTAAACAAGTAGAAACATTGGCAGGCTTTGACTAAACCAGGAGTCAGCAACCCTTTTCAGCCATGGGCCAGTCCACTGCCCCTCAGACCATGTAGTAGGCCGGACTATATTTTGAAAAAAATATGAACGAATTCCTATGCCCCACAAATAACCCAGAGATGCATTTTAAATAAAAGGACACATTCTACTCATGTAAAAGCACACTGATTCCTGAACCATTCGCGGGCCGGATTGAGAAGGCGATTTGGCTGGATATGGCCCCCGGGCCTTAGGTTGCCTACCCCTGGTAAACACTTGCAAATAGTTAAAATAAGGTAAAGTTTACGGAAGGAGATTTGAACTGAAACAATGAAAACTGATGGTATGTAATTCAGATAAAATAACAAGCATAAGGAAAAAAGTGGTTTAAGTCTGATTATGCAGAATATATATATATATTCAATGAACTAGGAAAGGAAAGGGAGGGAAGTCAGGAGGTTAAAGAGAACCTCTGAAAATATATTTTTTTTAAAAAATTCTTATATTTTGTATTTCTCATTCTTTTTCTTTCTTTTCTTTTCTTTTTTTTTTGGATGGAAAATAATTGTTGAATTTGAAATTGTAAAACCAATAAAATTTTATTTACAAAATAAATAAATAAAATAAGAACTTAACACCAGTTCTTTCAGGCATCTGGAAATGGAGTGACCAGCTTATGTGGAATGATCAGAAGCTGGTGGTGTACCTGAATGGGTTGCACTACATTATAATCTCATATGAACATGTGGTTTTATCTAAATTATTAACAAGAGAGGACTCCCAGAAGATCATACTGAAAGTGATCTGCCTAGAATTATTCTGATGAGTTGTAGGGAGACACATCTTTTGAGTCAGAAGGAAGAGAAACATCAATTTCAATAGACTGGGGAAAATGGCACCTGAGGAATGAATGGGGGTGATACTGGCAGACAAGGTTGAGGCTGAGGGCTCTCCCTCACTTCTGCAATCCCACACCTAGAAAGCGTGGGTTCAAGCAGTTTTCTGCATGTTTTGTGCTTTCTAGGCCTGCACTTCTCACCATAGACATCTCTTCCTTGGCAGAGGCTGAGAGAAGCTTCTGTCCCTTCACAAGTGAAATTATTTCCTAGCACTAAACCATATGTATATCCAAGACCTTCTGCAGATGAATGCAGGGCATGTCCGCAGCTAAGGTGCCTGCACATGACTTGGGCAATGTTCAGATGCAAGCCACCAGTGCTTATTCTCATCCTGTCCCAGTTGTAGAACAGCTCAGCCCTCCCACAGCAGATATTTGGCCCATTCATCAATCTGATCTCTCTTGGGTATGAAATGTTTAAAGACAGATTTGTTCCTTCACCTCCCAGGTTTCTCCTCCTATCTTTTTATTGCCCCTGCTTAGAGGAGCTCATCCAAACAGACTCTATTGAAACGGTGGCCGGTTGGCCCTTGTGAAAGGCGTGAGGAAGCCATGCCTGGATCTGAGCATTTCTCCAGCAATGTGAGATATTTGTCTGTTGCCCGTGCTTCTTACTGGGGGAGGGGCACAGTTTGCAATTTGTTAAAATAACTTTGTACTAACTCAAAGATTCATTTGGATTTCCCATCCACAATTTCTAGAATGGATTAAAAAATGGGGGGGGGGGGTTTACATCCCAAAATTCAGGACAGCAGAGGAATTTCTACCCCCTTTTTTCTTTCTTCACTAGTTTTTGCCAATGCGGCAGCAAGTGTAGCAAGTCTCCCAGGGCAGGCCAGAGTGTCTGGAAGGACACTCCTTCCCCTTGTACACCCTTCCACATGGTCACATACATCAGCTACATGATAAACTGTTTAGGACAAAAAAAACCACCACCTTGTCCCCTGCCTTTGCCAATTAAACTTGGGATACAGTGGTACCTCGGGTTACATACGCTTTAGGTTACAGACTCCGCTAACCCAGAAATAGTACCTCGGGTTAAGGACTTTGCTTCAGGATAAGAACAGAAATCGTGCTCCAGTGGCGCAGCAGCAGGAGGAGGCCCCATTAGCTAAAGTGGTGCTTCAGGTTAAGAACAGTTTCAGGTTAAGAACGGACCTCCGGAATGAATTAAGCACTTAACCCGAGGTACCACTGTATTTCATTTCATTTCCAGACTCAGGGCCGTCTTACCCATAGATGCTAGTGGTGCGGGGCGCCAAGGTGCCACGTTTTGGAGGGTGCCAGGTGAGAGTCCCGGGAACACTGAATGAGCGTGCTGAGTGAGCCTAGGTGCATGCCCAGCTTCCGCAGAGCGTCGGCTCAGTTTTTTCCCTTTTAGCCTGTAGGCGCCAAATTCTGTGGAGTGCCAGAAGGCTAAAAGGGAAAAAACCCAGCCAACGCTCAGCCACACACTCTTGCTCGCTCCTGTTAGCTGTCTTCATCTTTGAGGTGGGCATCAGGCGCCGCAGATCTCTACAGGGCTGGCTCCCCCGGCCTGCTCATCACCCTCACCTGCCTCCACCATGCCGCGCCCAAGCAGCGCCACACCCGGAGCCTCCACCTGCCGTGGCCACCGCAGCACGAAGCAGCCAGCTGAGCTGGGAAGTGCCTCATCCAGCCTCACTAAAAAAAGGAGGTTGATAACTCTGGGAAATGGGGGGGGGGGGTATGCTTAAGAAGGCCCTGTCCAAACTTTTTAAAAAAGCTCAAAAAAGCACAGAAAACAGAAGCCTCCAGTATTCTCACCCCACCCCAGCCCCTTCCAAAACGGTTCTTGGTGTTATCACAGAATAGAAATTTGGCCTTCAGATGAACCAGAAATGAAACCAGTCTCTATGGGATTCCTGTGGCTTTGCTTGTCTCAGATGCCTCATGGAAGGGTCTTGACTCGTGGAACTGAGTCAAGTCAGAGCTTCTCAGCCTTGCCTGCTGCACATGAACTCAGCCACGATCAGCACCAAGGAAAGCAGGACCAAGCCAGCAACTCCCAGGCGGATGTTGATCTCCATGGATGGAGAAGTCTTTGCTGCAGAGTGAGACAGAGAAGAGTTACTACTCAATTGTTGGTTGTGATGAAGGCAGGGTGAGGAGGGAGATGGTCTCAAGGCTGCGGCCCTCAGCATACTTAGCCCCATTGAGTTCAGTGGGACTTACTTCTGATTTCTAAGAACATAAGAACAGCCTGCTGGATCTACCTGCCAATGGAAGCAGTCTTCTAATCTACTCCACTTGCCTAAAACTAGACTAGAACCAGAAAGATGATACAAAGCATACTAGAATGCAAGCAGTGGACCTACTCAGAGTTCCACTGTCACAGTTGCTCCCTTTTGCTAATAAGATGGCAGGTACACATGTTGCGCTTCAGTTTTTTATGTCACTGCAGGAGCATCCAAAAGTAGTCAGTTTGTGATTGGTCATTTGCTGGGCGTTCCATTCAGAATTACTGGTCCATAATGTGGGCTTGAAATTTCATTGACCAATGGATTGGTTGGGTGGTCCTGGCTGAGGAGAGCAGAAGGTCAGGTTCAGCACTGCCTGGGGGTCAGCTGGGAGGCTCAGTAACTCAAGCCAAAGTCAGTTCTCATAAGAAAACCCGTTGTTTTTAAAAACAAGACTCTGTTAAAAGCAAAAACTTCACATGATTACACAATTTAGGACTGCTCAGAAGCCAAGAAAATAACAAAACTATCTTATCTAGCTGGCTGACACAAAACACGCAAATTGTAGCAGGCAGAGCAGGAAGGCAAAAGACAATCTAAGGTCCGAACAGGCACTGATCATCCCTTCAGGATGAAAGCTCCCTCATACCAGCCCCACCCAGATTTAAGAAATATCCGCAGATTTGTTGTTGAAGGTTGTAAATAAACAACAACTGCGTCTATATGTACAGATGTTACAGATGTACTAGATGATAAGACAATGTTACCATGAAAAGGGGGAGGATGTTAGTATTGTAATGTCTCCTTCTCACATTGCATAATGTTGTGTGTTGCCTTTAATTACTTAATTGATGTATGAGTATGGGAATCATTTAAATGTCTCCTCCCTCTCTGCTCTCTCTCTGCTCCTCTGCTGAAAAAGATGGATGTGAGAGTCGTCTTATTGTTTTGTTATTTGCTTTATAAATAAAAACTTTGATGTTACTATTCCAACCACAGTTGCTTCTGCTGTGTTCTGCTGTAAAAGACTGAGTTTACTATCTGTAAACAGGCATTTAATGCTCACAGGTAATACAGTGGTATCTCTGGTTACATACGCTTCAGGTTAGATACGCTTCAGGTTACAGACTCCACTAACCCAGAAATAGTGCTTCAGGTTAAGAACTTTGCTTCAGGATGAGAACAAAAATCGTGCTCCAGTGGCGCAGCAGCAGTGGGAGGCCCCATTAGCTAAAGTGGTGTTTTAGGTTAAGAACAGTTTCAGGTTAAGTACAGACCTCCGGAACGAATTAAGTACTTAACCTGAGGTACCACTGTATCTTTATAAAGACTCATGGACTGTCTGGATGCAGAGGAGAGATGGGGGGCACCAGCACTCCCCAATGAAGCCCCCATGGGAAGATGGCTCAGAGCCAGGGGACTGGTGGTGGGACAAGGATGAGTGGTCAGAGGGAGGAAGAGGGATGAAGAGCAGACTGTGAGAAGGAAGGGTTATATGCAGGGGAGGTGCCAGGTTTTAGGGAGCAGGAAGAGTTTGGGGCAGAGGGCAGTTCAGAATTAGAGGGAGTTGGAGAAGCCAGGTGACAGAGAGGCAGGATGCTGTAGAAGTAAGAGAATCCATCATTTGCTTCTTGCTGTTCTTCGGTCTTACAGTGGATGCTGGCATTTCCTTCCAGAGCAATCCCCTCACCTGGGCTCACTGAGATGGAAGGCTTGGGAGTAGCTTATGCAGGGGGAGAAAGAGAAAAAGAGGGATGCTTAATCCTTTGATCTTACACAATAGTCCGGCTTTGTAAAATGGGAAAGATTTGCATGCTATTGCGGAATATAGAAACCCACGTGCAACTCAGAGTGTGAATGTCGATGGGCTGCATTTATGCCATTACTCAGGAGATTAGTTGGCAGAGAACACAGGTGGGATGTGTCCCTTGTCAGGTAAGGCAAGCTGCACAGCATAGATGCCCTGGGATGATGAGAGGACTGGGCCTCACAAAGAAGGGAGGCTTTGGAGAAAGCTCTCCTGGAGAAGAAAGAGAGCTGGTATTTGGAAGGTGGAACATCTACAGCTGTATCACTGCAAAATAGGAAACTTTTCTCCTGCTTTTAGAGAAGTGGTGCTGACGGAGGCTAAGAAGCTGGTTCCCTCCTCCCTTGCAGTGTGAGTCTCAGGCCCCTTGAAGCTCCTGCCTCCTCCACAACAGGGAGCAAGACTTGGACGGCAGGGGAGAGACAAGGACCAAACCAATCTTCTCACCTCTTACAACCAGCTCCGTGGCATTACTTGCCTCTGACCAGGCAAAGGGATTTCCCCAGCGGTGATATTGGCAGGTGTAGTTTCCTTCGTCTTCCAACCCCACGTTGAAGAAAGGGAACTCGGCTCTGTTTCTCTCTGACTCCGTCACCTGCGATGTTATCAGTTTCCCGGATTTGTAGAGGGAGAAGTTCAGACCCTTTTCTGGCCCCTGGCACTCAATGGTGATATTCTGTCCTGGGGAAATACGTTCGTCGGGTAGCACTTTGATGGAGGGTTTGGACAGGCTGGGATCTGGGTGCAAATAAAACACTGTGAGAATGGTATGGAGGGAAGTGGCGTGATATTCTTCCCCTGCACTCTGCTGCTTTTGATCAGGTCAGAAGAAATATGGCCACACTTGCTAGGACCCAGTAACATCTGGAAGGACAAAGGTTCCTTCCTAGTCTGCATCTATCTGTCTATCATCTATCATCTATCTATCATCTATCATCTATCTATATCTATCTATCTATCTATCTATCTATCTATCTATCTATCTATCTATCTATCATCTATCTATCTATCTATCTATCTATCTATCTATCATCTATCATCTATCATCTATCTAATCTATCATCTATCTATATCTATCATCTATCTATCTATCTATCTATCTATCTATCTATCATCTATCTATCTATCATCTATCTATCTATCTATCTATCTATCTATCTATCTATCATCTATCTATCTATCTATCTATCTATCTATCTATCTATCTATCTATATCTATCATCTATCATCTCTATCTATCATCTATATCCATCTATCATCTATCTATCTATCTATCTATCTATCTATCTATCTATCTATCATCTATCTATCTATCTATCTATCTATCTATCTATCTATCATCATCTATATCTATCTATCTATCTATCTATCTATCTATCTATCTATCTCTATCTATCTATCTATCTATCTATCTATCTATCTATCTATCATCTATCTATCTATCCAAAGTAATAATCATAAATAAATAAGAATAAAAATGTGCACTCCACCACCGAGACCATTCCATTGTAACTATCCAACCTGCCAAAATTTCAACACCTCTTGCAATGGTTTGACCCCTTTCCGTTTTAACACTACAAATTCTACAAACACCTTCCTGCAGCTTTCTTCAGAAGATTCCAAGAGAAGAAGAAGAAGAGTTTGGATTTGATATCCCACTTTATCACTACCCGAAGGAGTCTCAAAGCGGCTAACATTCTCCTTTCCCTTCATTCCCCACAACAAACACTCTGTGAGGTGAGTGGGGCTGAGAGACTTCAGAGAAGTGTGACTGGCCCAAGGTCACCCAGCAGCTGCATGTGGAAGAGCGGAGACATGAACTTGGTTCCCCAGATTACGAGTCTACCTCTCTTAACCACTACACCACACTGGCTCTCAGATCCATGCACAGCACACTCCCTCCTTCAATCCCAGCCAATTTGGAATATTTTATTCTATGCAAATTCTCCACTGGATGTACAGATGTTGAAAATGCAGAAAACTCCCATTTCAGACCCTTTTGTCAGAACAGGAGGATGTATGTTGAACCTTACTTATTCTGTTGATGCGTCGGCTGTCACTGAAATCTGAGCACAGTTCAACGAAGGCTGTTTTGTAGCAATATCTACATTGGTAGAGACCTCCTTGGAATTCTTGGGCATTGTCAAAGGCAAAGACAGCCTCCTTTGTTGCTGTTTTCTCTGTCAGATTTCTCTGCTGCCTATCTGCACCCACTTGTATAAACAAAGAGAACAGCATTGGTAAGTTGCCTTCTGCCTTGCAGCTGATTTTGACATTCCCCTTTTCGGCAAACATTTCAGATGAATTCACTGCGATGGAAGGCTTGGAATGCAGATTTCCTGCACATGGAAGAGAACAAGGGTGAGATTTCAAAGATGCAGTTCAGCCTTCTCAAATCAGTCCCAGGCAACAATCTGTCATATGGGAGAGGTTTGCAGGTTCTGGGAGAATGCAAAATCCCGAGGATGTTTAATCCCGAGGGTAAATGTTTATAAGATCTTGATGCTTCTAAGTTTTTTGTTTACAACTTCAGTTTAGAGATGGGTGACCTTGCACCTTCCACACGCCTACAACACCCATCATTGGCCAGGTTAGGTGGTAATCTTATAAGCTGAGTTACTGTACTTTTCTGTTGCCTATTTCAATGAACGCTGTAGAAAGAGTTAAGAACCAAGTATTTGGGATCATTGGTCTTATCTGCATCTACACTGAATATCATGTGTATCTAACTGTGTGATTGCAATTTTTATTTAAGACTCACAGTGCTTTTTCCTGGAGTTACTTAAGGGCACGCAGTATTGGCACCTTTTTGCCCCCTCAATGAAAAGCACTGGTTAAGAGATTTTGTTGAATTTATGGCATTTCTGTTGAATTCATGGCATTTCTGTTGAATTCATGGGATTTCTGCAATATTTATTACTAGTGAAGAACTCTTGATAACAACAACAACAAAATATTTTTTTTATCCCATCCATCTGGCTAGGTTTCCACTCTGGGCAGCTCCCAACAGAATATTAAAGACACATTAAAACATCAAACATTAAATACTTCCCAAAACTGGGCTGCCTTCAGCTATCTTCTAAAAGTCAGATAGCTGTTTAAGTCTCTTCCCAGCTGCTTCTGCTGTTCTTAAAGTCATGATCTGGAAAAGGCTGATAGGGCTGGAGGGAGGGATGAGGCAGGCGGAAAAACCCATTGCCTGATGGCTAGCCTAATGTCTCTCTCTCTTTCCTCCTCTTACATGTCAGTTGTGAAAATAGCATAAAAAGGCTAAGCCAGGCTCTCACCTTTTATGAAGACTTGGACAGGATCACTACGATTTGAGCACTGTCGATCATAACTTAAGAAATAGCTACACGTATAGGTTCCGCCATCTGAAGCTCTTGCATTGGCAATCTGAAATACAACTGCATCCCTCTCGCTCTTCCAAACTGCTGAATCAGTAATTCGTGAATCTTTGTGAAGATAGTAGAATGCATCTTGATGGTATTTACTTGAACACCGTAAGATGATATTTCCCCCTGGGCTGACCACATTTGTGGAAACCACTGAGATGGAAGGTTTAGGGTAAGTTTGTCCTGGACCGAAACAGGAGAACAAAGGTGAGATTTGGAAGATGGATCACCAAAGAGGAAGACAAAAGAAGGCCCTGACTTTACCACATGCTAATTTGTATGTAAAGATCCACATTTATAAATAATTACTAATTTTTAAATGAAAATGCAGATTAGGAAGATGGAGCATGTACAAAAGGCTCACCAAAGAGGAAGACAAAAGAAGGCCCTGACTTTACCACATGCTAATTTATATGGGAAAATCCACATAAATACAGTCGTACTTTGCTTCTCGAATGCCTTGTGACTCGAATGTTTTTTTTTTTAAATAATATTTATTAAAAGTTTCCAATTACAACCAAATAAAAAACAAAACATCCAAATTTAAAATCTTGTTTTCCATAACATCTTTCCAGGACTTCCCCTCCCCTCCCCCTCTTGTATTCCAATTCTTACTTATAAATTCAGCAATTTCTTATCCCAAATTTTGAACTTATTGTCATTGACCCAATTTAAAAATATTTTCCCATCTCCTAAAATCGACCTGTTCCCTTCCACGCGTTCCCCCCTTTAACATACATTACAGATTAAAATATAATGAAAAAAAATGTAGTTTAACACCCTTTGGATTCCAAATTTCCCTCCCCCTTTTCCCGGTTGCGTTCCCAAAATTTATCAACATCTGATGTCTTCCTGGAGCTCCCACAATTTATTTAAGCCATAGTCCTTTACCAGTCATCTTTAATTTCGAATGTCCAATCTTGGAAGGAGTCTGTCTCAAAAAGGCCCATTTTTTCCATCCAGATTTTTATACATTAGGAGTAAAAACTCCAATTTTATTTCTTTAAACCTTTCAGGTCTGGATGTCCCAAATGTTCCCTCTTTCAACTTTATCCAATTCTTGTTATTCTTGTTATTCTTGTTGTTCTTGTTGATCTCTCTCCTTTTCTTTTCTTTTTTTTCCCTCCTGTTTTCCTGCACAAATGTTCTAATTCCAAAAGCTTCAAATTCAGCTGCAGAGGCTCTGTTATTCAGGAACGAAACATAATGCCAAGTCCCTTCCATTTTTCAATAGATAAGTCTATTGTCTTCTTTAGTATGTCAGCCTCTGTAGTCAAAATAGTGTTCCATTTCTGCAGTTTCCCAGGAGATAGAAAGTTCTATTCAAATTCCATGTCAACAACTTGTAATATCCCTCGGCTCCTCTAGGTGGGTTGCAATAACTCAGTTCCCTTCCAGATCACCCCAATCAGTCCAAATAGCTTGTTATTCCTTGTTTTAAACAATTTGTATCCAATTTATAACAAATGTAACCGGCAAAGTCATTGTAACAAAGTTCTCATTTTGTTCTTCTGCTTTGACCGCTCTTTGACAGCTGTCAAAACCTCTCTTTGTCTTCTCCCGGCGCTCTCACAAAACGCTCCCAGGGTTCCGGGGGGGGGGGGTTACTTTTAAATCAATTCCACTTTTCTCCTTCAGCTCAGTCTTATAGTTTTCCGTCGCTAAATTAATATCTTTGTAAAAATAGGGTTGCACTCGATCTTAGATGTCAAATCCTTTGCTTTAACTCCTCTACAACAGGGGGGGGGGCTGACTTCCTTTTTGCGCCTCCCCCGCTCACTCCGAATTTTTTAAAAATTTCTCCCCCTTTTTAGTCCAGGTTCCAATTACTCACGGGTTATTCTTTTAGGTCCAGATTTTCAATAGAAGAAGTCAGCGCTCTCCGTCGAATGGCATGCGGCTTCGCTCGGCAGGGGAAGCGGAGGACTCAAAGCACCCCCCCCTGTCACCCGTTCCGCAGCCTTTAAAAAGGCTCCTTCGCGGGCCGGGGGGGAGCGCAAAAGGTGCCAGCCGAGTCACCATGTCCATGGGTTTCAGCGCCCATGGTTTTTGAGGGTCCCCGCGTCGCCGGCGCGGTAGGACCCAGCCCCTGCCGAGCAGGCTCCCTCCAGAGCTCGGCAGGGAGTCCGCCATTCGGCGATGGCGCCAACCCAGAAGTCCTCTGACTCGAATGTTTTGGATCCCGAATGCCACAAACCCGGAAGTGAGTACTGTATTCTGGTTTGCGAATGTTTTTTGGAAGCCGAATGTCCAGCGCAGATTCCGACTGAGTGCAGGAAGCTCTTGCAGCCAATCCGAAGCCACGCCTCTGTTTTTGAACGTTTTCGGAAGTTGAACGGACTTCCGGAACAGATTCCATTTGAGAACTAAGGTAGGACAGTAATTACTCTTTTTTAAATGAAAATGCATTATTTCCACCCTAGTGGGGAAGACTGTGGTCAGGTGAGCTGTGTGTCTGCTCATTCCACTGTTCAGCTGCTCATGGTGGGTGGGCAACTTCAAGACCCCCTCCTGCTTTCCTTTCCTATGGTTTTCAAAACTTAACTTGGACAGCTTTTCGAAGAGAGGACTGTCCTCTATAATGGCCACCTCATTGGCCTATCAGAATGACTTGGTAGAAGGCACTCTCTTCTACTGCAGCTACTCGAGCTTTGTCATGCAAGTTCCCCCAGGAGCCAACCAGATGTCTGTGGGGAGTCCAAGAGCAGGACTGAGAGCAGCAGAGCATTCGCCATACTTGAGATTCTTAGCAACTGTTCTTCAGAGGTATCCTGCCTCTGGCCGTGCAGGGAGAAGGTTGCCATCATGTCTTGTTGCTCAGCCTAAGGTTACACTGGGCGAATTGCATTTTGTGTGTAGATTGCCTAAAGGCAAAGGAATAGGGATGGGGTTCATACCATGGATAATATGGATTGATATAAAATATAGATTATGAAATAATATGCAGTTGTAAATGTTGACAATAGGACCCATGGAGGGGGTGGGGAGAAGTCTCGAGATTCAGAGTAGCCAAAGGTAATCCATTCCGGAAGACCGTTCAACATCTGAAATGTTTGACAACCGATACGCAATTGCCAGTTGGCAAAATCCATTGAAAAAATGGGAGAAACACGCCTTGGAAGCTGTTTGACTTCTGAGGCGTGTTGGAAAACCATTCACTTCCAGGTTGTCGTTTGAAAGCCAAAACTTTCAACTTCTGAAGTGTTTGACAACTGAGGTTCCACTGTACAGTATATCAATATGCATTTGGATTGTTACAATTTTATGTTTTGTATAATCAAATAATATTATTTTAAAAAAACCTAATTGAAAAATCAGTAAATGTACATTTTGACCAAAAAAGAGAGAGAAAGAAATAGGGATTGGATGTTCCTGTACCTTTAATATTTGTATAGATCAGAGAACTTTTGGTAGGCCTCTATGGTTATCATTCAGATGTTAGAATATCCGATTTGGTTGGGAGAAATCATTGCAGTTAGCTCCCATTCTGCCCCCATCCATCTCCCCCTGGGCCCATGTTCATATTTATCACCCGAAGAGACTCACCCCCAGAGATCTGCCACTGTCCAGCCAGCAGGAATCCTGGAAAGGAGATGATCGCATTAGCGGCAATGTAGCTGAGCAGCAGGAACCACAACTGGGTCTCTGGTCCCTCCACCCGGCCGTTGCACAACCCCCAGTCCCTTCACCCTTTCATCTGAGATACCAACCGATAAAGAGGATGTTGAAAAAGAGCCTCATGGTGAAAGAGCGCCCAGCCCTGTGGTCCAGTGTCCTGTGTCCCCCAAGATGTGTGCTGTCCCTGGAATGAAGATCTTGGAGGGAGGCTGCAACATGGCTCTGCAACACAGTTCTTCCCTTTGATGTACACATACTCTGTGATGCACAGTTGAGCAGCGCTGGAACTGCCTCGCAAGCCACTTCCCTTTTTTCCCTACCTTGGATACGTGCCTTGAGGACCAGGATCATTATTGGCTGCTCACATTTTGATCTTTCAAGATGTGGCTCCTCCTCCCCCCTACCCCCAAAAATGAGAGTGGCCATCTGTAAGAAAAGGAAGTTGTAACTACCATAATGGTCACAGCTGTGTAAAACATGAGAACTTTGGTAAGCACACATCAAAAAATAAAAAAGAGAACTTTGGTAAATACACATCAAAAAAATGCTGCAGCTGCTGAAGTTTCCTCTTCTACACAACCACTCTCATAACCAGAACCCTGGTCTTCTCCTTTGCCAGGGGCTCCACAGCCTGACTATTGTTTCTAGGCGAAATGGCATTGAAAACATCTGTGGCTGAAGCCTCACGGTCTACAGATTTATCTGAAGTCAACAGTTGCCTCTCTCTCTCTCTGTGTGTGTGTGTTTAAAGACCACCTTGCTGTCATTTCCCCAATGGGGATAAAGTTAAATGAACCTAAGCAGAACAGCCTGAGGTATTCCACTAAACATATTTCTTTCTTGATAGGTGCGATAATCTGTCAATATAAAACCTAGATATTTGTATATACAGTCGTACCTTGGATACCTAACGCCTTTGTACTCAGACGTTTGGGCTCCCGAATGCCACAAATCCGGAAGTGAGTGTTCTGGTTTGCAAACGTTCTTTGGAACCCGAATGTCCGATGGGGCTTCCGCAACTTCCGAATGGCTGCAGGAGCTTCCTGCAGCCAATCAGAAGCAGCGCTTTGGTTTCCAAACGTTTTGGAAATTGAACAGAGTTCTGGAATGGATTCCATTTGACTTCCAAGGTATGACTGTAGTCAACAGTTCTATGTTTTGCAAAAGGTAGTTTTGAGGTGTACAGTGGTACCTCAGGTTAAATACGCTTCAGGTTACATACACTTCAGGTTACAGACTCCGCTAACCCAGAAATAGTACCTCAGGTTAAGAACTTTGCTTCAGGATGAGAACAGAAATCATGCTCCGGTGGTGTGGCAGCAGCAGGAGGCCCCATTAGCTAAAGTGGTGCTTCAGGTTAAGAACAGTTTCTGGTTAAGCACGGACCTCCAGAACGAATTAAGTACTTAACCTGAGGTACCACTGTACTTACTGTTTGCTTGATATTCTGTGAGCCACGTTGGGGCACAATCTTGAGGGCAGGTGGCAAACAACTGAACAGATGATGGTGAGGGACCAAGTCTGGTTGTTGCCACTCCCCTCTCTTCCCATCAGGCCTCTGAGGGCTTTTTGGTGCCTCATGTGAGATGATTCAAAAGACTCCCCAGAAATTGCGGGCAGAGAAAGGCTACCGTACATAAGTCAAATGAAAAGGACCTTTCCTGCAGGTTTGCTGTCTGAAAATATGGGGTGCAGGAAGGGAGAATGGGAAGGAAATGGCACACTAGGTTGGAGAGTAAAATATTCAAAGAAAGTATTCATTAGAGCTCAAAGCCAAATGGTATTTCCTAAGGCTGACTGTTTCCTTTTTTCCCTTCCCCTTTGAGCACTGACAGTAATTAACCTAAGAATAGCACTAGAATTAAGGAAACCAAAAAGAAAGGGCAGAAATGAGAGAGAGAGAGAGAGAGAGAGAGAGAGAGAGAGAGAGAGAGAGAAAGCTATTTCTTGAACTGGGACAGAGGAAGAGAGAGTTGCACATCTAAGCGGACAGACCACACTCAAATACTGGGGATGTCCTCAGAGCAGGATGCTGAGGCTAAACATTGTGGCCCGAGACCAGAGCTTTGCTGTGGTCGCTGCTGCTGCTGCTGCACTTTCCCTTTCAAACAAATAGAAAAGGAGCTGCCTCTTCTGTCGCTGCTGCCACAATACTTATGCTCCTCCTGCTGACGGTGCTGGTTTTGACCTTTAAAGCCCTATGCAGCCTAGGACCCACGTACCTACGGGACCGCCTCTCCTGGTATGCCCCGCGGAGGACCTTAAGGTCCACAAATGACAACACTTTGGAGGTCCCAAGTCGCAAGGTGGTTAGATTGGTCTCAACTAGGGCAGGGCCTTTTCAGTACTGGCCCCAACTTGGTAGAACGCTCTGTCACAAGAGACTAGGGCCCTGTGGGACTTGATATCTTTCCGCAGGGCCTGCAAGACAGAGCTGTTCCACCTGGCCTTTGGTTTGGACTCAGTCTGACCCTTATGTTTCCCTCCCCTTATGGTTTTGATCTATGGGCTACTATTAAAATCAGGCTGCATTTTAAATTGTATTTTTAACCTGTATTTTAAATTGGTTCCCCACCCCCCATATGTTTTTATTGTAATTTTACTGGTGTTAGCCGTCCTGAGCCCGGCTCTGGCTGGGGAGGGCGGAAAATAAATAAATACTTGTTGTTGTTGTTGTTGTTGTTGTTCAGTGCTTGCCCCACAGTGAAGGGTGGAATTGAAACTCAAGAAGGAAGTTGAGTCCCTGCAGATGCAAAGCACCCAATAGATTACCGGTAAGTCAAACGGTGACTTGTTAACATACCAGGCCAAGATGAGCTAAAGAAACTCAAAACAACAAAATCTGAAGTGTTCTGGAGCCCTACTAGTGAGGTGAGCCTACAAGTGAAAATCACTTTTCTGAAGGCATATTAGAAGTCTAGCAGTTCATGTTTCTGGAGGCTGAGTGAGTGGAAGATATGTTTCAATGTTTACCTGAAGGGTTTACAATGTCTATCAGCTTGGCAAATAAATGTACATTTGTGATTTGCATGTGTTACAGTGACTTTCAGTTTGAAAATTAAGTTACATTTGTGATTCTATTCCAAACATAGTTGCAAATATCATATATATATATATATATATATATATGCTTTCGTAGATTTTCACGGGTACAGGAATGCAGGTTTTGGTGTCCTCGGGTGTCTTCCCGTGTAAAAGTTGGGGTGTCTAGGCGACGTTTCGACGAGGTCTCACTCGTCATCTTCAGGCTGGTGCTTTCGGCTTCTTGTTACTGGAACAGAGCGGGATCTCAATGTTTGAGTTCCTATAAATACTGTAGAGGGGGTGTGGTGTCTAGCCTCCAATGTTCTGGGCAGAGAGGAAGTTCCCAGGCTAGTGTGCCTTTTCTTCTTTTGTTCCTTAATTACTTGAGAGATACCTTGAGTGATTTCTTGAGTGATATCCTGAGTACCACTTAGGTGGGTCATTAGGTGTGGATTAGTTGCCAAAGTCTTTGTGTCTTGACCTCTTGAACTTTGTGAAGAGTTTTCCTGAGAAGATGGCTGTATTGCACTTAGTTGTGCTTTGGCTTGGCTTCGTGTATAGGGGCGAGCTGTGGTTTTGTGGCTTGTGTCAGCCAGATCTGTGTAGGGATTGCAGGGGGGTGCAGCATCCGGAGGTGCCACCATGGACTGGCTACTGGATGGTGTCAGTAATTCATCTGTGGAGAGGGTCTGGGTTTGGGTCTGGTGTGGTTGATTGGTGTTGGCGTTCTGTGTGCCTCTGGATCTGGTGTCAGTTTTTGTGGGGAGGGCTAATTTCCAGATGTCTGGCAAGCGGGATGTGTCGTCACGCTTGTTCATGTTGTGAGGGTGTTTCTCTATCTCGATGGCTTCCATGATTATTCTCTTGTGGTGATGTTCCGTGTTAAAGAGCAATTTGGAATCTGCAAAATTAATTTCGTGTCCTGTTTCTTTCATGTGTTGGAAAAGAGAGGAAGTTTTTTCTTCTTTTTTGACGGCATTCTTGTGTTCTGCGATACGTGCATTTATTCGTCTGTTTGTTTGTCCAATGTACGTGGCTGGGCAGACTTTGCAGGGTATTTCATAGATCCCTTGGTTTTCCAACTGGATTTTATCCTTGGGGTTTCTGAGGATATTGGCTATTTTTTATATATTTATTTTTTTATATTATTGGCCAACAACCAACTTCCCTTCCTTGACGTCCTAATCTACAAAAAACCTGATGGCTCCCTAGGACACACTATCTACCGGAAAAAAACACACACCAACCGCTACTTACATGCACAATCACACCACCACCCTGCACAAATAAACTCCGTAGCCAAGACTCTCATCTCCAGAACCAAACGCCTGGCTGACAAAGACCACTTGACAACTGAGTTACAGAATCTCTCAAATGTGTTAATTGCCAATGGATACCAGCAAAACAGGATTACGAAGCTAATCCAAAAGGAAACACCCCCCAAAAACCAAGACACAGAAGAAAACAATGGCATGGCCCTCCTTCCTTATATCAAGGGCACTACAGATAAAATTAGCAAAATCCTCCATAAACACAATATCAAAACAGCCTTTTGCACCAACCAAAAAATAGCCAATATCCTCAGAAACCCCAAGGATAAAATCCAGTTGGAAAACCAAGGGATCTATGAAATACCCTGCAAAGTCTGCCCAGCCACGTACATTGGACAAACAAACAGACGAATAAATGCACGTATCGCAGAACACAAGAATGCCGTCAAAAAAGAAGAAAAAACTTCCTCTCTTTTCCAACACATGAAAGAAACAGGACACGAAATTAATTTTGCAGATTCCAAATTGCTCTTTAACACGGAACATCACCACAAGAGAATAATCATGGAAGCCATCGAGATAGAGAAACACCCTCACAACATGAACAAGCGTGACGACACATCCCGCTTGCCAGACATCTGGAAATTAGCCCTCCCCACAAAAACTGACACCAGATCCAGAGGCACACAGAACGCCAACACCAATCAACCACACCAGACCCAAACCCAGACCCTCTCCACAGATGAATTACTGACACCATCCAGTAGCCAGTCCATGGTGGCACCTCCGGATGCTGCACCCCCCTGCAATCCCTACACAGATCTGGCTGACACAAGCCACAAAACCACAGCTCGCCCCTATACACGAAGCCAAGCCAAAGCACAACTAAGTGCAATACAGCCATCTTCTCAGGAAAACTCTTCACAAAGTTCAAGAGGTCAAGACACAAAGACTTTGGCAACTAATCCACACCTAATGACCCACCTAAGTGGTACTCAGGATATCACTCAAGAAATCACTCAAGGTATCTCTCAAGTAATTAAGGAACAAAAGAAGAAAAGGCACACTAGCCTGGGAACTTCCTCTCTGCCCAGAACATTGGAGGCTAGACACCACACCCCCTCTACAGTATTTATAGGAACTCAAACATTGAGATCCCGCTCTGTTCCAGTAACAAGAAGCCGAAAGCACCAGCCTGAAGATGACGAGTGAGACCTCGTCGAAACGTCGCCTAGACACCCCAACTTTTACACGGGAAGACACCCGAGGACACCAAAACCTGCATATATATATATATATATATATATATATATATATATATATATAAATTTTCCAATAAAAACAAATTTATAACTCAATTAAACATAGAAACTCATCAGTTGCAAATATCTATTATTGGGTTACAGGGTATCTTCAGGCAGAAGAGGGATCTTTATCAGTTGCAAAAGTTCACAAAGGGAGCGGGGGAAAGAACTTCCAATTCGTTTTGTCATCTATTTTCCTTTTTAAAAAGGTGTGTTTCCATTTATTGCATAGGAGAACCAGTGATAGAGCTTATCTGGCATAAATCAATACCTTCCTCTTTCAACTGGGCACCCCACAGTGTTGAAAGACAAGCCAGGTTAGCTTGTTAGCGCTGTCAAATGACCGGGTGATATTTCTGATATCTGATTTTTCCAGTCATTTTATCCAATTCTGCGTAGTCCATAAGTTTCATTCTCCACTCATTCAAAGTCAGTAGTTCCTCTTGTTTCCATTTTTGGGCCATTAATATTCTTGCCGCTGTTGCTGCATACTGAAAAAGTTTATAATCCCTTCTATTTATCTCTCTTCCTGTTATTCCTAACAAAAAGGCTTCTGGTGTTTTACAAACGTATATTTAAACATCCTTTTCCAATTCATTTTGTCATCTATTTTCCTCTTTAAAAAAAGGTGTGTTTCCATTTATTGCATAGGAGAACCAGTGATAGAGCTTATCTGGCATAAATCAATACCTTCCTCTTTCAACTGGGCACCCCACAGTGTTGAAAGACAAGCCAGGTTAGCTTGTTAGCGCTGTCAAATGACCGGGATGCTGTAACGCTGGCGGCCTGTGCAGGCGCTGTCTGTACCGTAAGTTAATGGCTTGGGATTTCATAGGAATAATACTCCAGGTTTTCTACATGTTTTGTGCTTTCTAGGCACGAGTCAGTAATAATAATAATAATAATAATAATAATAATAATAATAATAATAATAATAATTTATTATTTGTACCCCGCCCATCTGGCTGGGTTTCCCCAGCCACTCTGGGCGGCTTCCAACAGAGATGAAAAATACACTAAAATGTCACATATTAAAAACTTCCCTGAACAGGGCTGCCTTCAGATGTCTTCTGAATGTCAGGTAGTTGTTTATCGCTTTGACATCTGATGGGAGGGCATTCCACAGGGCGGGCGCCACTACCGAGAAGGCCCTCTGCCTGGTTCCCTGTAACTTGGCCTCTCGCAGTGAGGGAACCGCCAGAAGGCCCTCGGAGCTGGACCTCAGTGTCCGGGCAGAACGATGGGGGAGGAGACGCTCCTTCAGATATACTGGACCGAGGCCATTTAGGGTTTTAAAGGTCAGCACCAACACTTTGAATTGTGCTTGGAAACGTAGAGTGGTTCTGCTCTTGTCCTGCCACTTTCCCCAGAAAAAAACCCCACATTTTGGGGCTAAATTTGAGCAAAAATCAATAATGGAAAACCCAATTGACATTTGCTCTAATTCGCTACTTAAGATTGGGTTTTCCAATTGGATAAGTCTAGATGAGTCCTGAGAGATTGTCTCCAGTCACACAGTGACAAAAAAACCCCAACAACAACCTTATCAAGAAACTTCCAGGACTATGTGCATAGTAATTCCTATGAGGGACAAACAGGAGTCTCTAGCAACCCCCAATAGTCCAGGGTCATTTAGAATTTAACATTGCACTAACAACAACTTGCACTAAAACCAGAAAAGGAGATTATTTATTTAAAATGTTTCTAGACCATTTTTCATTCTTATTATTCATACAAAATAGTCATGAATAAAATGAAACATGCCAAAAATACAACAAAGTAATATATTATAGTAAAACGATTAGAGGCATCTTAAAAGCATTATGTGATTATTGGGACAAATGTATTTACATGGGGAGGATATGCCTAATGTTACTGTTCCTTTATGGCAGCTGGTTATTGGTTATTAGTTCCTTCCTTCCTTCCTTCCTTCCTTCCTTCCTTCCTTCCTTCCTTCCTTCCCTCCCTCCTTTGAGTCTTTGGCTCTCAACCAGCCTCCATTAGGGAGGGAAGATGTATCGCCAGGGTTAGGGAATCTTTTTCAGTCTGAGGGCTGCATTCCTTTGTGACGCTTTGCCTATTGACCTTCCTTGGTTCTGCCTTTGGCCACTGTTGCATAAGTACACAACTCAGGGATCCCATCTGCATCGGGTGCTGGTTTGGTTTTCAGTGAGCTGTGGCTCAGTACAGCATAGGAAACTCCATCAGGGTCTTCTTCAGGCTCAGACTGCAAGGGCTATGGAAGGGAAAAGAAGGAGATGCAATCTGGCCATTCCCTCTGCTGGAGTTACAATAAAAACAAAGGAGAGTGCTGCCAAGCAGGAATAGGGCACCTGTGACCCTCCAGACATGATTGGACTACAACTCCCATCATCCCTGACCACTGGCAATGATGGCTGGGGCTGATGGAAGATGGAGTAAAAAATAATAATCTGGTATCCCATCCCTATTACAGAGAAACTTCAAGAATTTGGGAGAGCCATTTCAAGACATCCAAGGATACCAACCAATGATCTGGAGGTTGATATCTGGCCCTCTGCCCCGCCCCCAATCAAATAACACCTGTAAAGGTAAAGGTAAAGGGACCCCTGACCATTAGGTCCAGTCATGACCGACTCTGGGGTTGCGGCGCTCATCTCGCTTTATTGGCCGAGGAAGCCAGCTACAGCTTCTGGGTCACGTGGTCAGCATGACTAAGCCACTTCTGGCGAACCAGAGCAGCGCACGGAAACGCTGTTTACCTTCCCGCCGGAGCAGTACCTACTGTATTTTTCGCCCTATAGGACGCACTTTCCCTCCTCCAAAAATGAAGGGGAAATGTGTGTGCGTCCTATGGGGCGAATGTAGGCTTTCGCTGAAGCCTGGAGAGCGAGAGGCGTCAGTGTGCACCGACCCCTCTCGCTCTCCAGGCTTCAGGAAGCTATCCGCAAGCCTTGCAAGCCCCGTGGGAGTTGCCGTCAGGCTCGCAAGGCTTGCGGGCAGCAGCCTGCAGCCCGAAGCAAGGGGCTCGCTCTGGAGGGCGCCCCGTGCTTCACGCAGATGTCCGCAAGCCTTGCGAGCCTGGCGGGAGTTTCTGCCGGGCTCACAAGGCTTGCGGATAGCAGCCTGTTCTGGGGGCTGGGGTCAGGGGGAAGCTCGGGCTTCCCCTGCCCCAGCCCCACGGCTGGGGGGGGGAAAATAATTTTTTAAAATTTATTTCCCCCCCCAAAAAACGAGGTGCACCCTATGGGCCAGTGCGCCCTATAGGGCGAAAAATACGGTATTTATCTACTTGCACTTTGATGTGCTTTCGAATTGCTAGGTTGGCAGGAGCTGGAACCGAGCAACGGGAGCTCACCCTGTCGCGGGATTCGAAAGCAATATTTCTGCTTGTTAAATGTTTGGAAAAAGCCAGAAGCCCAAGGCAGTATAAGTTCCTCAACTATGTTTATTTAACATTTGTCAGTGACAACAGCTCACTCATAGGAAAACAAGAACCGAACTGACTGGACAACACAATAATAATGCCGAGCATGAACTGACCGTTGACAGTTGACAGTTGAAAGTGCATGCGCTTACTTGCCATTAGAACGTTCGTCTACCAACACTTATACGATTGGTTAGAATGCGCCTTGTAACATCAAATGTGTTAAACCCAATAGATAACACTGCTGAAGGAAGCCCTGAAAGTGGGCTGTCTTGAGGGTAAGGAGAGCTGAGCCAACCAGGCAGTCACTGAGAGGAAGTTAGATGATAAAGCTTCCCACAGATTGACTCCCAACCACCCAAGATTGAAGATGAACGAAGAGGCAGTGGGGGGTGGGGGAAAGAGTACTACTTCTACGGGATTCTACTACTACACTGATGGTAGTAATAATAATAATAGTGTGTGGTTGGTTTACATGGAAATCAACAGTAAAAGGACCACCATAAAACAATCCGGAAAGATCATCCAATAAAGGGGTAGAATTTATAACTCTTCTGTTAGATCACTGCATTAAATCCATTGTACTGGCACTTGGTGTGTGTGCTCTCAATTTTGTGCTATTATTTATCACAAGCATCTTACTTTTGTTTGTTCATTAGTTAACAAATATTACGTAAATAAATACGTAATAATAATAAGAAGAAATTTTGCTTCGCTCATGCCCACCCACAAGCTTTTGAGATTTCACCAGACATTGCCCCCAAACCTGCAAACCTATCTGCTCAACTATAAGGGATAAAAGTCTATGTTGTTGTTGTTTTTAAGAGAAGCCTTTTCTCCCTAACAGCAGCTTTGGGACATATTTAAATATATCTTCTCGTGTGGGACTTTAAGGGGCACAGGATGTAAAGATTTAGCAACCCACCCAGAAGCTCACTCACCCTTTTTCCTTTTCTTGGACAATATGAAGGCAAGTAACAGGAGGAGGAGGACCAGAAGGAAAACACTGGCAGCAATGCCTGCCCACAAGGCTATTGAATATCCACCTGTAAAACCATGAAAAGGATACCTCGAGTTGGAATGCTGCCGGTGCTTACCAAACCACACGCAGACACGTCCAGAGGCTACCCAAAATTATTGTTCTGCTATTTTATCTATCTCTCCAGCCTCCATGTAGCCCCCCCTTTCCTTTGCAGGCATTTCCATATCCCTTTTGGCAAAGCCCTTCCATTCATTCTACTACACATCACGATTCTCTTCTCTTCTCTGTCTCACTTTCTGCCTCTCATACACCTTCCCCTATATGCTAGCCATGTTTGACCAGCAACCAACCCATGGTGGGGTGACAGGGTTCACCCGTCACTGCTGCCAGGTGCGCCACCTTGCCCCAGTGACAGTGGGTGCCTGGGGTGTGCTGACGCCACCGTGGCATGTGTGCATGGGACATCAGCATGCCTGGTCATTCCAAGAGGAGGTTGTCCTACACAGCCATGGAATATAAGGCATCTCTCTCTGCCAGCCTTCAGCCAGCCTGCCCAAGATGGATCCCAGTTTGTTACCCTGTCAGCCTTCCAGACTCCTAGTCGCTGTTCACACCTCAGGGCAAGTGGGGGGGGGGGAGTTCTCTTGCATTGCCAATGGCTCTCCATGGCCCTGTATTGTTTCTTAATGGCCCTAGCTTGGCCAGGTCATTTTTGCATAGGCAAGCCCAGGAATTCCTCTGCACATTGTATTCTCCATTCATATCCCAAGTAATAAAAATCCTACCATTCATTAATTTCCAGGCTTTGAGGGGTTCCCCCCAAAAAAACCTATAATAATATTATTGGTGTATGTCAGGGGTCACAAACCTAAGGCTCATGGGCCGGAAGCAGCCCGTGGAGGTCGTTTGACCGGCTCATGACTTGCAGCGCTGCGCGGGGACTCACTTCTGCAGCACCGAAAAGCACATCTGCACACGCGTAGACACCAAAACACACATCTGTGCAGATGACGAAAATTGCGGGTGCGTGCAATCAGGCCCATGGAGGGATCTCCCTCGGAACTGATCTGGCCCAGGCAAGATAAACCTTGCTGACCCCGGTGTAGGTGGTGTGCTTTTGTTTGTAAATAAAAACTATACACAGCCCTGGAGATTTCCATTGCTAGTGTGCACAATCATATATAAGAATGGCAAAGGCCATTATATACTGTACATGTCCCAAGTAAACATTGAAATGGGCTTCCTTCCATCTCTGCCTACCTACATCTCAGCTGCAAGCATGTTCAGTTCTTTAATGAAGAGGAAGAGGAGGAGGAGGAGGAGGAGGAGGAGTTTGGATTTGCTATCGCGCCTTATCACTACCCGAAGGAGTCTCAAAGCGGCTAGCATTCTCCTTTCCCTTCCTCCCCACAACAAACACTCTGTGAGGTGAGTGGGGCTGAGAGACTTCAGAGAAGTGTGACTGGCCCAAGGTCACCCAGCAGCTGCATGTGGAGGAGCGGAGACGCGAACTCGGTTCACCAGATTACGAGTCCACCGCTCTTAACCACTACACCACACTGACTCTCTTGCTGATGCAGACTAAGCATCCTGTTCCTCCCAAGATTTATTTTCAGCTCCTCCCTCCCTCTACAAAAGCAGTGGGCACGCCTCCCTCAGATGTTGTGTCACCAAAATAAACAGAACAAGATGGAGGAAAAGGGAAGCAGAATGAGAGAGGAAGTGTCGGGCAGGATGAATATACAGTGGTGCCTCGCAAGATGAAATTAATCCGTTCCGTGAGGCTCTTCGTATAGCGGTGTTTTCGTCTTGCGAAGCAAGCCCATTGACAGCTTAGCGGATTAGTGCTATTAGCGGTTTAGCAGCTTTTAGCGGATCAGCTGATAAGCGGCTTATCAGCAGATCAGCTGATAAGCGGCTTAGGAAAAGGGGGGGGAGGGGAAAAAACCCGCAGGAACTCGCAAGCCCATAGGGAAATTCGTTTTGCGAAGCGCCTCCAAAACAGAAAACCCTTTCGTCTAGCGGGTTTTCCATCTTGCAAGGTGTTCGTCTTGTGGGGTACCACTGTAGATAATGATGGAGAGAAAGCAATGGGAGGCAGGCAGTGGTGGAGGAAGGGGATGCGGTCCGCCTCAGGTGTCATCACTGAGGGGGGAGTGACAAAATGAGTTTTTTTAAAAATAATAATTGGGCTCATGGAACTTTTTAGGAGTAACATGGTGGCTTAGGTGCCTGCAGGTTCCGCACTGCCTGAAACAGCAGCGTGGGACTTGCTTCTGCCTACTGCCTCTCCCTCAGCCGCCCTACAGCTGGGGGGGAGGTGGCAGAGAGGCTCCGCCCCCAGCTGCAGGACACGCCCCCACACCAGGCACCCGAGCGGCTAGCTACTCCGCTGGAGGCAGGGGAAATCAGAGAAAGACAGCAAAAATAGTGAGGTGCCTCGAAAATAATGGGGAAGCAAAGCAACTCTCTGTCGCAAATTGTTTGATGATGAAATTATTTTCCCAATAGTTGGATACTGAGGCTTCCTCTTACCCAAAGCATAACTAAGGGGTTAGACCCCACGCGGGGGGAGGGCAGTTTCTTCTATGCTGTTCTACCATTTTTATTTTACCATCTACGATGGTGCTTCTAATGTAGGGATGACAAACCTGATTTTTTCATATTCTCTCCCTTTTCCCAAACTTCATTTTGTGCTATTTCTGCATCAGTTGGGCTCACCGAAATGGAAGGCTTGGGATTAGCTGTCCCTAGGGGAAAAGAGAGGAAAAGCAATGTTTAATCTTTTGATTTTTATGCAGTAGTCTGGCTCTGTGAAATGGGAATGATTTGCAAGCTATGGGGGAAGAGAAAAGATGGAGCAGAGACTCCATTTTGATCTTTACCATGTATTATTGTTACAGATAGGTAGCCGTGTTGGTCTCCCATAGTCAAAACAAAAAAATTCCTTCCAGTAGCACCTTAAAGACCAACTAAGTCAGTTCTTGGTATGAGCTTTCGTGTGCATGCACACTTCTTCAGTATTTTTTGCTCTATAAGACGCACCAGACCATAAGATCGCAGCTCAGCAATCCCACTTGCTGTCCCGGCTTATGGGATAGCCGCGCACAGCCTCTCCCGGGCAGCGGGATGAAGGCTCCTGTTGCCCGGGAAAGGCTGAGCATGGCTAAGGCTCCCCCAAGAGCTGCGCTCCCTTTAAAGAGCGCATGGAGTGTGTGTGCAGCTCTTTAAAGGGAGTGTATCTGAAGAAGTGTGCATGCACACGAAAGCTCATACCAAGAACTGACTTAGTTGGTCTTTAAGGTGCTACTGGAAGGAATTTTTATGTATTTTTGTAACATACGAGTAGATTCTGCCTGACTTGCTTTCACTGCTACTGTCTGCTTCAATCGAGCCTGAAGCTTTATGTAAGTAAACTCTATTTTTATTCTTACATGACAGACTTCTCTGTGTTTATTTTGTGTAGAGGGATAAAAAGGAGAAGATCCAATCTGCTGAGGCATCCTGGATAATTACTAATAAGGTTAAGCAACCGTGTCCCAGAAGCTTCCACAGTTCATGCTGCAAAAGGTAAATTTAAACTCTGCTAACTAGATGTTCGTTGGGACATGGGTGGCGCTGTGGGTTAAACCACAGAGCCTAGGACTTGCTGATCAAAAGGTCAGCAGTTCGAATCCCCACAAAGGGGTGAGCTCCTGTTGCTCGGTCCCTGCTCCTGCCCACTTAGCAGTTTGAAAGCACGTCAAAGTGCAAGTAGATAAATAGGTACCACTCCGGCAGGAAGGTAAACGGCGTTTCCATGTGCTGCTCTGGTTCACCAGGACCTAATGGACCTAATGGACCTTTACCTTTACCTTTAACTAGATGTTTAACTCACACAAGTGAGCAAGAGGACAGATAACTAATAAGACAGTATCACATCCTGCCCTCCAAAGCCACCCAACACCCTGTCCCCAAAATCATGAACTTTCAGGAGGAATTCTAAAACATTTGGTGGCTGAAGAGCACTGTTACAGGCCAATCTTGAGATGAAATAATTGTGTTTAACTGTAAATGCCTTTCTTTTTATTTTTTAAGAATGCTTTGTAACACTTTTTCAAAGGCATGCATGCAAGACTGCTCCTGCTAAAACCAGCCACTGAGAATTGCCTTCATTCATGAAAATTGCCAAGACATGTAAAGTGGGATGCAAAGGAGGAGAGAGACCCTAAAGTCCACTGTATAGTTTAGTCCAGCCTTTGCCAACCTGGTGCCCTCCAGATGTTTTGGACTGAAACTCCAAGCAGGCTCTGCTGACTGAGGCTGATGGGAGTTTGTCTTGCCAAATGCAAGGTGGTTCTTTTAATTGAGATTCAGAGGCAAGACAAGCACAAGTGAGTGAGAAGATTAAAGATTTTATTCTAAACAGCAAGCAATATATACCGTATTTTTCACTCTATAAGACGCACTTTTCCCCTCCTAAAAAGTAAGGAGAAATGTGTGTGCGTCTTATGGAGCGAATGCAGGCAGGAGGCTCTGCTCAGCGCTCCCTTTAAAGAGCTGCACACACGCTCCATGCGCTCTTTAAAGGGAGCGCGGCTCTTGGGGGAGCCTTAGCCATGCTCAGCCTTTCCCGGCCAACAGGAGCCTTCATCCCGCTGCCCGGGAGAGGCCGTGCGCGGCTATCCCATAAGCCGGGACAGCAAGTGGGATTGCTGAGCTGCGATCTTATGGTCTGGTGCGTCTTATAGAGCAAAAAATACTGTACATACCAAGCAAGCACTTCGATCTGCTACTTGGAAACCCTAAAGAAGTGGGGAAGTGACCACCCCTCAAGGTAGCCGCAGGTTGCATGGCCCCACGGCCGTCAGTCCGTGCACAAGCTTCTCCCTAACACTATGCCCACAGTCGAAACAAAATAAAAAGGTCCTTTCCAGCAGCACCTTAGAGACCAACTAAGTTTGTTCTGGGTATGAGCTTTCGTGTGCATGCACACGTCTTCAAATACACTGAAGCAGAAGTCACCAGACCCTTCTATATAGTGAGAGGGTGGGGAGGGGTATTACTCAGAAGGGTGGCAGGAATGGGTGATTGGCTGATAGGTGTGGCAAACCTGTTAACGACTGTTGACGACTGCAGTTGGTCTTATAGGAAAAAGCAAGGGGTGGGATGGCTAAGAATAGCTTTGTCATGTATACAGTGGTACCTCGGGTTAAGAACTTAATTCGTTCCGGAGGTCTGTTCTTAACCTGAAACTGTTCTTAACCTGAAGCACCACTTTAGCTCATGGGGCCTCCTGCTGCCGCCATGCGATTTCTGTTCTCATCCTGAAGCAAAGTTCTTAACCCGAGGTAATATTTCTGGGTTAGCAGAGTCTGTAACCTGAAACGTATGTAACCTGAAGCGTATGTAACCCAAGGTGCCCTGTAATGAGATAAGAATCCAATGTCTCTATTCAGACCAGGTCTCTCCATGGTTTTAAGTTTGGTGATAAGTTGCAATTCAGCAGCTTCTCTTTCCAGTCTATTTCTGAAATTCCTTTGTAGCAAAACAGCTACTTTGAGATCTTGTATAGAATGTCCTGGGAGATTGAAGTGTTCTCCTACTGGTTTCTCTGTCTTGTGATTCCTGATGTCAGATTTATGCCCATTTATCCAATTTATAGATAGCTAACCTGTGTGATTTGCCTGACCACCTACGTGCTACTAGCTACATACAGATTATTCATTAGCCACCTCTCCCAATGCCGCACTTTCTTAAAGCAATGTCCAACATCAAAAGAAGGTACCCAGCAATATCACTTCCTTCCAACAGATTAGGACTAGGAAATTAAAGGATGTTCTTCAACCATCAAAGAGCTTAGAGAGGGGGAAGCAAACAGAGGCAGGAAAGGAAACCATGTTAGAGCACTATCTCCTTAAAATACAAATATCTTCCGGATAAATTGCCCATACAGAGTTGTAGACCAAAACACACGGAGGGCACCAGGTTAGCAAAGGTTGCTTTAGTAAAAGTAGTCGCCGCCCCCCCATGATTTATACATGTGGGAGATATAAAGTCTCATTTTATGTGTCATTTGGGGGAACGGCATATCAGGATTCAGCCTGGCTCTCACCTTTTATGTTGACTTGGACACCAGCACTGAAATCTGAGCACATGTTTTCGTTGTGGCAATATTTACATCGGTAGATTCCGGCACTTGATTCTTTGGCATTGGAAATGTGAAATACAATTGCATCCTTTTCTATCTTCTGAGTTGCTGAAGCAGAATGGTCTGAATCTCCTTTGTACAGAATGTGTCGTGCAGATTGATGGTAGCCACTTTTGCACTCCAAGTTGATATCTCCCCCCAGGTTGACATTTATGGGGCCCTTTGAGATGGAAGGTTTTGAGTTATATTGTCCTAGGTCAAAGAAGGAGAACAAGGCTGAGATTTGGAAGGTGGAACATCTACAAAGGTGGGAGACATTTGCATGCTCTGGGGATACCGAAGAGGGTCAAGGTCCACAAAACACCCGTTTTTGTTGAATAAATTGATTAATAATAATAATAATAATAATATTTATACCCCACCCATCTAACTGGATTCCCTCAGCCACTCTGGGCGACTCCCAACAAAATTAAAAGCACAATAAAACATCAAACATTAAAAACTTCCCTAAACAGGGCTGCCTTCAAATGTCTTCTAAAAGAAGATAGTTGTTTATTTCCTTGACATCAGAAGGGAGGGCGTTCCACAGGGTGGGCGCCACTCTGCCTGGTTCCCAGTAACCTCACATCTCACAGGGAGGGAACTGCCAGAAGGCCCTCGCAGCTGGACATCAGTGTCTGGGCTGAACAGTGCGGGTGGAGCTGCTCCTTCAGGTATACTGGGCTGAGGCCATTTAGGGCTTTAAAGGTCAACATCAACACTTTGAATTGTGCGTGAAAACATACTGGCAGATTTCTATGTCTCTCTCCAGGGTGACTTGCAGAAAAGAAGAAACAAACACCAGCAGTCTATATAACACAGTGCTTTTAAAATGGCAGGAATATAAAATCCTCCACATCCCTTCTAATCTCAGTCCTCAGTCCTCAGATACGTCAGCATGGCAGGAAGCATTCCTTCAGGTCCCGAGTCTCAAGCCATTGAGGGCTTTATTCCTACAAGTTAACCTCGAAATCAATTTGGATGGGATGTTCCTGGACATTTAATATTTGTATAGATCAGAGAACGTTTGGTAGGCCTCTGTTGTTATCATGCAGATGTCAGGAAATCGGATTTGGTTGTGGGGGAAATCATTACAGTTAGCTCCCATTCTGCCCCCATCCATCTCCCCCTGGGCCCATGTTCATATTTATCACCCAAAGAGACTCACCCCCAGAGATCTGCCACTGTCCAGCCAGCAGGAATCCTGGAAAGGAGATGATCGCATTAGCAGCAATGTAGCTGAGCAGCAGGAACCACAACTGGGTCTCTGGTCCTTCCACCCGGCCGTTGCACAACCCTCAGTCCCTTCACCCTTTGATCTGAGATACCAACCGATAAAGAGGATGTTGAAAAAGAGCCTCATGATGAAAGAGCGCCCAGCCCTGTGGTCCAGTGTCCTGTGTCCCCCAAGATGTGTGCTGTCCCCCGGAATGAAGATCTTGGAGGGAGGCTGCAACATGGCTCTGCAACACATACTCTGTGATGCACAGTTGAGCAGCGCTGGAACTGCCTCGCAAGCCACTTCCCTTTTTTCCCTTCCACGCTGCAGTCATATTCTGCAAAATCAGCTTGGAGGAGATCATGTGCTTTCATATATACTTGCAATATTGGAAGGGACCACTCGGGTCATCTAGTCCAACCCCTTGCAATGAAGGAGTTTGTTTGGGGTTTTTTTTGCCCAAGTTGGGGCTCGAATCCACAACCCTGAGAATAAGAGTCTTGTGCTCTACCAACTGAGCTATCCCAGATGCTACTAGCCCAGAGACGGAAAGAAGAGAAATGGCAAACGAAGCTGTTAGCCTAGGCTGAAATGGCAAAACTGACCAGAAAACTCAGAGACCAAGAAGACAAGAAATTTAAGAAAGAATGGGAGAAGTTTTTAATTTATTTAGGAGACTACATCTGCAAGCGGATGAAAACATTAGCAGGGCCTGAAATGCAACATGGCTCTGCAACACAGTTCTTGCCCATGAAGTTCATGTACTTAAAATGCACAACTTAGCAGCATTGGAAGTGCCTTGCAAACCACTTCCCTTTTTCCCCTCTACACTGCAGTCATATGCTGCAAAATCAGCATAGATATGATCATGTGTTTTCAGATACACCCAGGGAGGTAGGCAGAAGGATCTTTCACTACTTCTATTAACACTAAGCAAACACCCTGGCCAAAATGTTTTAGACACTAGGTAAAAAAACCTTCTCTATTTCAGCAAGAATATCCAGGCATATAATTAGCTATGTATGCTCATTTTATAAATATGCTTATTTTATCTGTATATCACTGATAATTATACTTTTTAATGTAAACTGCTGAGGGATTGGTTATACATTAACAGAGTTCATAATTTTTTCCAAAGAGATAAATCAAGTAGACTACGGCTTCGGTCCTGTATACCTGAAGGAGCTTCTACCACCCCACTCCCCTTTGGCAGTAGATAAGCAGAACAAAGAGAAAGAAGTCTCTTACCAGTTCGATATTTTAATGATCACAGGGAGAGAACAAAGAAGCCATTTCTCGGAATGAAGGTGCTCCCAATTAAGGGTCCCCCCCACTTCCTCCCTTGTCCTCAATCATGTCTTGTAACCAGATCTTGTGACCACTGTGCTTTCTGTGCTACCTTATCTGCTCTTCTTGACCTTGGGCTGAGCTGATGAACACTTTCCAGAGAAATTGAGTCTGTTAACTCTCTCTCTCCCAGTGTTTCTCCTCCTAGCTGTTCCCCATTTGGTATTTCCCAGCTTCTGCCTTCTGAACTAT
Organism: Podarcis gaigeae; assembly: GCF_964106915.1. NCBI lineage: Eukaryota > Metazoa > Chordata > Lepidosauria > Squamata > Lacertidae > Podarcis > Podarcis gaigeae. The sequence continues at coordinate 20,275,740 of NC_139689.1, read as the reverse complement.
GTCCCTCTGCAAACCACTCTTCCAAATCTATACTGTCCTCCTGCTCCTGGGAAGAGTCAGGATCCTGATCACTAGCAGGGGGAAGGGCAGGCTCTCACCATTTCTCCTCAGTGCAGCCCTCTTCAGCACGGTCCCTAACAACACCCCACTTCTCTAGCCCCAATTCTGGCAAGCAGGAGGCAATGTTACATCAAGACACCATCCAGCCAGGCAAAAGCCCTCAAGATGGTACTGAGGATCATTGCCCATGGAGAGCCCCAAGGGCCACACCCAGTCCCCAGAAGTGAGGTCCCCTCCCCTATTTTGGCCTCTTTCCATATTACCAACAGTTGGAAGGATGTGGTCTTCGAACACAGCCGTAAAAGCAGCTGCCCCATTCCCTTTTTTTTAATAATAATTTTTTATTAGTTTTTTTACACAAAACCTGATGTTATTCAATTCACTTTCAATATCATAATTTCTTACATTTTGACCGGCCTTTTATTTTCTATGGTATTATAACTTACATTACAATCATTTATTTATTCACCTTCCCTTGCCTATTATCCAAATCCGGCTTGAGATTTCATTGGGCTACAGCTTTTTCTCAGATAGTCCGAAAAGAACCTCCGCTCTCCAACAAAGTTCCCATCTTTTTGATCTCTTACTTTTGCTGTCAGCTTTGCCATCTCTGCATAGTCCATTAACTTTAAAACTCGTCTTCTTTTGTTGAGAATTCTTTCCACTTCTGCACATACAAGATTCCGGCTGTGGTAGTAACTTACACAAACAACTTAACCATCTTTTTAGGAACCTCTGCCCCTATAGGCCTCTTGGCAATAGCTATTTTAAACATCTTTTTAAATGCATTATGTATGGCCTGCCCAGTTCTTAGCTGTGAGCAATAGTTTCTTTCCGTGAATAAGGCCACCATATGAAACCCGTCTCCCATGTCGCGGAAGCTAGAAATAGGCAAAATGTCCATAACACTCGGGGATAAGCCAAGGTCCCAGAAATCTCTGCATTGCAAGATGACCTCCTTATTGGCCCCCCTTGGTTCTGTGTTGGGCCACTGTTGCGTAAGTACAGGGCTCAGGGATCCCGTCAGCATCGGTTGCTGGTTTGGTTTTCAATGAGCTGTGGCTCAGTACAGCATAGGAAACTCCATCAGGGTCTTCTTCAGGCTCAGACTGCAATGGCTATGGAGGGAAAAAGAAGGAGATGTAGCCTGCAGTCCTGCCATTCGGTCTGCTAGAGTGACATACAATGGAAACAAAGCAGGAATGGAGAAACTGCTACTCTCCAGATCTTACTGGATTACAACTCCCATCATCCATGGCCTCTGGCTATGGCTGATGGGGGATGTAGTCCAACAACATCTGACACAGGTCCTCCATCCCTGGTCCAGAGAAATTCCAGGAATTTGGAAGAGCCAGTTTAAAAAATGGGCATACCTGGAGATGGGCACAGAGCATGCGGAGGATGGTACCTGGCCCTCTACCCCACCCCAAATCAAATCAGCCCTGCCATCCCCTGTTACTTGGAAAGGTAGTGGCAGTTGCATCGAATTAGAGTCCTCCTCCCCCGGTTGGAATGTCAGGGCTGTAAAGTGTTGGCAGGAGGTTCACAGTCATAAAAGTTTTGGTTCATTGGAATATTTCTTACTATGTTTGCTGGCTGGATTCTTTCATTGGCCACAGAACCTGTAGAGCAGAGATACACACGGTGAGATTTTTCACCCAGTAGGTTTCTGAGTAAAGTTTTGGATGGTGTTTTTCTGTCCCCACTGGCCCAAATACAGTGGTACCTTGGTTGTCAAACTTAATCCGTTCTGGGAGTTCGTTCAACTCCCAGCACCATTCAGAAACCAAGGTGTGGCTTCTGATTGGCTGCACTGCTGGTTTACATGCAAATCAACAGAGAAAGGACGCCACAACAAAAACATGAAACAAGCCTGAAAAATCTTCAAATAAAGAGATGGGAGTGGTGGAATAACTCCATGGGTGGTAATGGCATTGTGTGACTCACAAGCGAGGAAGTAGCAGCAGCACCACTAATGTGGAATGGATCATACCTGAAATGGATGGTCAACTATCCCTTGAACAATTATATCCACCATGTGAATTTATAACTACTGTACAGTGGTAACTTGGTTCCCAAATGCCTTGATACTCAAACAACTTGGAACCCAAACACTGCAAACCTGGAAGTAAGTGTTCCGGTTTGGGAACTTTTTTCGGAAGTCGAACATGCTCCGTTTTGAGTGCCACACTTCCATTTTGAGTGTTACGCTTCGGTTTTGAGTGTTACGCTGAGGTCTGTCTGTTTTTGCTATTTATTTTGCGTTTTTGTGGCTCTTTTTTTGTGACCGTGTGGAACCCAGTTTCAGCTATTGATTGATTGATTGATTGATTGAGTGAGTGGCTGCAGTACATTGTTTATTGCTCTCATTTTATGGATCAATGGTCTCGTTAGATACTGAAATTCATGTTGAATTACTCTTTTAGGGGTAGTTTTTAAAAATCTGGAATGGATTAATCCATTTTGCATCACTCTCTATGGGAAAGCATGCCTTGGTTTTGGAACAGACTTCCAGAACAGATTAAGTTTGAGAACCAATGGAATGGATTAATCCATTTTGCATTACTCTCTATGGGAAAGCATGCCTTGGTTTTGGAACGGACTTCCAGAACGGATTAAGTTTGAGAACCAAGGTACCACTGTATTCTGTTAGATCACTGTATTAACTTGTGAGTATTTTAACTGATGAATTGATTTCTACTGGCACATGGTGTGCATGCTGTTGGCTTTGTGCTATTATTTATCACATATATATTGCATAGATAAATAAATACACTTTTTTTTTTTGCTTTGCTCAGGCCCAGCACCAGCTTTAGAGATTTCACCAGGCACTGCCCCAATACCACCAAGTCTGCCTGTCCAGCCATATGAACTTCAACCCTACTTTGTTTTTAAAAGAAGAGCGTTCTCTCTCTGAGATTGTAACCTGTCTTGACACCTGGGGCTTTAATCTTCTCGTGTGGAACTTGAAGTGGTACAGCTCCCACAAAGTGAGCATTTACAACCTTGGTTATGCATGCTTTCATCTCAGCTATTGCAGAACAACTGACCCAGAAGCTTACTCACCCTTTTTCCTTTTCCTGGACAATACAAAAGCAAGGGTCAGCAGGAAGAGGACCGAAAGGAAGACTCCGGCAGCAATGCCTGCCCACATGGCTATTGAATGTCTGGCTATTGAATTTCCACCTGTAAAACCATTAAAATGACACCTAGAGTTAGAATACTGCCAATGCTCACCAACCCCCCCCCCCCCACAGGCAGTGCCCAGAAGCTCCCAAGAAAGACCCTTTTATCAGTTCATGGAGCTTTCCATCCACCCTCTGCACAACCATCTCCCAGTGCTGTGAATGCAGCACATCTTGATTCCAGTAAAGCTTTGGACAAAGTTTCCCATAATATTATTGTGAGATGCTGGTAAAATGTGGGTAGAGGATGTTACTTTTGGGTGGATTTGTAGCTGGTTGACCGACCAAACCCAAAGAGCGCTCACCAATGGGGAAAAAAAAACCCACTGAGAAGTGTGGTGCTGTAGGGTCCAGTCCAGGACCCAGTGTTGTTCAATATCTTTATAAAGACTTGTGGACTGTCTGGATGCAGAGGAGAGGTGGGGGCACCAGCACTCTCCCAGGGAGCCCCCATGGGAAGATGGCTCAGAGCCAGGGGACTGGTGGTGGGACAATGAGGAGTCATCAGAGGGAGGAAGAGCCGACTGTGAGGAGGAAGGGTCATACCCAGGTGACAGGGTTTAGTGAGCAGGAAGAGTCTGGGGCAGAGGGCAGTTCAGAATTAGAGGCAGAAGAGGGAGTTGGAGAGGTGTGGGGCCAGGAGACAGAGAGGCAGGATGCTGTAGAAGTCAGGGAATCCATCATTTACAAATGTTGAAATGATACCCAACTGTGAATTGAAGAGATACCTCCTTTTAAAACTAAAGAATGGTGGAGCCAGCACACTTTCCCAATTTCATTTACAATTGCAGCAAATTCAAACCTGTATTAGTGCAATCTGCAAAAGATGCATACAAGGATTAAGACAGGATCTTCTTACCTGTTACTTTGATGTGTACTTCATCACTGTAGTTTGAGCATGCTTGAGTGTTCTCGAGCTTTAAGCAATAGCTACAGCGATAGATGCCCCTGTCTGATTCTTTGGCATTGATAATGGGAAATAGAACTTCTCCCGATCCCATCTTCTTGCTTTCATAAGTACTTGAAGAATTTTTTATGTGTAGAGTAAATTCTACTTCTTGGTGTTCTTCAGTCTTACAGTGGATGTTGGCATTTCCTTCCAGAGCAATCACCTCTTCTGGGCTCACTGAGATGGAAGGTTTGGGAGAAGCTTATCCAGGGGGAGAAAGAGAAAAAGAGGGATGCTTAATCTTTTGATATTACACAATAGTCTGGCTTTGTAAAATGGGAAAGATTTGCATGCTATTGCGGAATATAGAAAACGTGCAACTCAGAGTGTGAATATCGATAGGCTGCTTTTATGCCATTACTCAGGAGATTAGTTGGCTGAGAACACAGGTGGGATGTGACCCTTGTCAGGTAAGGCAAGCTGCACAGCAGAGATGCCCTGTGAGCGGGGCAGAACCGATTGGGGTAGGATTGATGTGGACCCTCCATTGTAGGCTTCAGATTTTATAGTAACGTCCATTGCCTTGGCCGTTGACTAGGACCTGGGTGTGTGACAAATGGCGTACAGAGCAGGGGATTATATAGTGTGCTACACAATCTGCATTCCATTACGACTTTGGTTACAGAGAATGCATTTTAATCTGGAATAAAATACTAATAATCAATTAGGGATAATGAATCCTTTTTGATAGGTACATATTTCGATCAGTGCAATTACAGTTCAGTTATATAGTTCAATCAGTGCACTCCCCCCCCCCCCATTTGGTTGGCAGATGGAGTAAACCCAACACCCATTTTAGCGTCATTTGTAAAAAAGTCACACAGAGACTAAGCTAAGCCCTCACCTGTTACGTTGATGTAAAGTCTGTCACTTAGATGTGAACATGAGCCATCAAAGCAATATCTACAATGATAAATTCCTCCATGTTCTAGGCTGGCCTCAGAAATGAAAAAATCCACTGTATAAGACGAAGATTTCTGAGATCGCACATACTCTGCAGGATCTCCCTTGTAGAGATCAAAGGTGGCTCCGTAATGTGGACTCTGACAACGGATGTAGAAATTCCCTCCAAGGGCGACATTAGGACTGGGAATCACTGAAATCGAGGGCTCGGTATATTGTCCTGATCAAGAAAGAGAATGGGAAGGTGGTTTGGAAGGTGGAACACTTGCAACAGCCTCCTTCTGTCAAGTAGGAGGCTTTCACCTGCAGCTGGAGAATCAAATAGAGTGAGTTTGTACAAACATTCAAACGGCAGTGCTGGATGAATCTGCTTTGACATTATCCAACAGAGCAGGGGTTATCAAGCTGTGGTCCATGAGCGGCTGGCTGCCCATGAGCTTCATTTAGGGGGGTCTGTGGCCTGTCTGAGAAAAAAACACACACCTACAAATCTTGCGACATCTGGCACAGTGTATTACAACAGCAACAACAGGCATAAAATGAATTAAGTCATCCTCCAAGACTCTCACTAATTTTCATCTGATGCATGACCGGAGGAGGGGAGTTTAGGATCTGCTACAACGCAGCCCATATCCATCGGTTTGTGTAAATTTCTGGTAAGCAAGGTTTTTTGTTTTAAAAAGCAGCTCTATCATCACTCAGAGATGCAGTAGCTTGAGGAAAAGTCAAAGAGAACCAAGTCCAAAAGGTAGCAGGTACCTTCCTTGGAAATGTGGGATGTAGACATAGAGCAGTCAAGTCCAGCATTCCTTGTTTCCTAGAATGGACACACAGAGGAAGGTGGCTCCAAAAAGGGAGGACTTCCTGCAATACCTGTTGGGAGCCACTCCCTCTGAGTGTGACCAGGTAGATAGGTGTGACCCAAATGAAGCCATATAAAAGGGCTGGGCACACAGCCATCTTCCTCTTTTGAATCTCTCCTTTGGATATCTTTTGACCTACTATTGATCCTGCTGTTCAAATGCAGCCTCATCCATAACAAAGCATGTAGGCCACATGTTGTATGTCTGAGACATCACTTCTCTTGTCTACATTTTTCTGCAAATGAGACCGAAGCTGCAGCTAAAGCCTGCCTTCAGATTGCTACTGAATGTGAGTCAACTTTATTCTTATTTTAATAAGATGGCTTTGTGTTGTTATTGTTTTAAGAGGGAAATAAAGGGGAAATGACCAGGAAGAAGCTTGTCTGTACAAAGGGCATCCTGGATTGCTTAGTTAAAAGGCTGAAACTAGCCATCAACAAGCTTCACTAGGCAGAGGGCCTTCTCGGTAGTGGCTCCCATCCTGTGGAACACCCTCCCATCAGATGTCAAGGAAACAAACAACTATCTGACTTTTAGAAGACATCTGAAGGTAGCCCTGTTTAGGGAAGTTTTTAATGTCTGAAGTTTTATTCTGTCTTTAATATTCTCATGGAAGCCTCCTAGAGTGGCTGGGAACAACAACAACAACAACAACAACAACAACAACAACAACAACAACAACAACAACAACATTCCTTGCAGTAAATAATTGTTGTTGTTGTTGTTTACTGCAAGGAATGTGATTTGCTCTATGCTCACTAGAATGAGCGAGGAAGGAGCATATCTAATAAATTTATCCTCTCCTACCTTCCTTAACATTCTACAGAAACTTCAGAGTGACACATGGACAGCTGAGATGGACACAGGTTGTCTAAAGACAAAGGAGAGTGGGACACTTGCACTTGTCATCCTTGCACACTACAGGGAAAGTGTGGGAGCTACGACTTATCATTCAGCAGTAGTGAGAAAATCAAGCTTGATTGTGGGAGGCCCTGGCATTGAACTCCCATTCTGCCCTATGCCTCTCTCCCACTCTTGGGATTATTTCGTTGACCCAAACTCACCTCTAGCCATTTGCCACTGCCTGGTCAGCCAACACCCTGGAAAGGAGAGATTGTGTTAGAGGCGAGACATCTGAGCAAAAGGATCTGAAGCTGGTCCTCTGAGCTCCCCACAGCGCCTTGGCCACTTGCTCTGCTCCCACCAGCCTGCAAGGTGGGATACTAACCAAGAAAAAGGATGCTGGAAGACAGCCTCATGGCGTGGGTTCTGCTGCTAGCAGGGAGTCCTGTTTGCTCCTATCTTTGCTGTGTCCTGAACGATGGTCTTGGTTGGCAGCTGTTGCTGCTGAAACCCGGCAACGTTCTGTTACACAGCGGATCCTCAGCACAAATCGCTTCTCTCTGATTTGATATTCTGATCATAGTCCCCTCCCTAGACTGCCTGATTAACCACATCTCCTATTATGTCACAACTGTGGGTTGCACAATAGAAGGAACAGAAGTGAACAGATGAAACTTCTGCATTTTTTGGAAAAATGGTTTAGCACAGATTGTATCCCCTGTGCTTTTTTATAGCTGTTGTCCTGAGACAAAGGCAGTGGTGTAGCATGGGGGGGGGGCAGAGGGGTGATTGCCCCAGGCACAAAATTGTATGGGGCACAAAATTTCAACACCCACTGCTGCCTTGATGCAGTCGTGTATTTCTGTTGCTGGGCTCTGTTGAAAATAGCTTCTGCATCCAAACCAGGAAGTGACCTCTCCAGACAATGGAAAAAGTCTTTTCTTATCTCTGCAGCTGCAATCTCCCAGGTGACATGGACGGTGTTAAGCAGTTGAATGCGCATGTGTCCTCTGTCCGTTTCTCTCCCATCCACCCCGCTCTGTACAGCTCTGGGCGCAAGCAACCCATGCTATGTCACTGGACAGAGGGATTCTCAGCAGTATTGTGAGGGCGAAAGGAATCTAGTACTGCCAGTCACACATCATTGCAAATTCAAGTCCCGAGCAGCCTCTGTTCAGCTTTTAGGTGTGGGATATTTACAATGCAGTCAAACCAATGATTCATGTTTGATAGATGGGTACATGATGGGAGCTGAAGCTCACAGAGTTTTCCTGTACGTTTGCTAGAGAGGACCTTCTGAGTGGCGATCCCCCTGTGCCCTGAGAGGGAGAGGGTGTGGCCCTATATATTCCCCTTACCTGGGCACCTTCTCTTTTCACTCTCTTCACTCTTACTTTTCATTTCATCTCCAAGGCAGAAATGAGAACTGCTAAGTCTGAGCTGTAGCTCAAACTCCATCTTAAGCTAGACTAAAATATGTCTAACTGAATTACCATTTTAAGCCCGCCTCTTGTATCTCTTATTCTGCAACAGATACTCTGAGTGAGTAAATGTTGCTTTTACCTTTTGCAAGACTGCTTGTGTGATTATTGTTTTAAGGGAGAGTAAAGGGGGAAATAGCAGGAGAATCCAGAGGCAACCTGCATTACTTAAACGAAAAGGCTAAAACTAGCCTAGCTAAGCTTCCATTTTAAGCTGTAAATGGATGTGCCCTGTTGAACTCACAAACATGAGAAAATAAGGATAATATCTAATAAACCTATCCTCTGCCAGCATCTATAGACATCCCTACATAAGGTAGCCCATCTTCCCATGAAGCAAGCAGCCTCTACCCAACCACCCCCTGATTCTTGTCTGCTGTTTCTTGGAAGTGTGTTCTTCAGAGGCACAGTTCTCAGTAGAATACAGAACTGGCTGGGGTCAGGAAAGCTGGGGGGGGGGGACATAGGGGTGGAAATTTCAAACACATGGGGGAGGGGGAGTGTCATAGGGCTGCCATATTTTGAAGAGCACAAAGGAGGAGACATTTGCTGACTTCTACTTTTAACTATGAATCGATCTGATGACTCTCATTTTGCATACACATGAAAATTAATAATAATAATAATAATAATAATAATAATAATAATAATAATAATAATAATAATTTATTTATACCCCACCCATCAGGCTGGGCTTCCCCAGCCATACTGGGTGACTTCCAAAAAAAATATTAAAATACTGTAATACATCAAACATTAAAAGCTTCCCTAAACAGGGCTGCCTTCAGATGTCTTCTAAAAAGAGGACATGTCTGGGGGAAAGAGGACATACAGCAGCTTAGCCTTCTTCCTGGTGAAATCTAAATTGACTCCCTCATAGTCTTTCACATTGCCTCCTGCTTGTGAAGTGCAGTGCAGGGTGGGGGGAAAATCAGGCAAAATTGCCCTTCTGCTCCATATGTTATCTCTACGACTATCACAATGAAGTAGAAGTATCAGGGAGCTGGCTCATGTGGAAACCAAGAGGGCAAAAGCAGGGCAAAAAATAAAACAGCTGTCACAAGCCGAATCTAAAAACACTCCAGACTAAAAGGGACGAAGTAGTGGCATCATCTGTCATCTGACTCATGAGTCAGCCAGAGGCAGCGACCAGGAAGCATTGTGCCAAATATTGCTATTCTGGATTGGATCCTGGGAACCTGTTCCAAACAAACAACCAAGTGGATTTCCTTCCACTCGTACATTCAACCGCCACTGTGGCACTGACTCTTGCACTGAAAGTTTTAATCTTTGTTCCTTATAACATACTTTTTTAAAGAATAAGGGTATGCATAATATGTGTGAATAGATACATGAATGGCTCTGCAATATAAATTGTTTAGATATTCATTGATATATACTGGTATCCACCCCCCCTATTTTTCTGAAGTGTATTTTGTTGCCAAAGGCATCCTATATCCATTAGACCTGCACTCCTAACTACGTTATGCTAACCTAAGAAATAAATCCTAATTCATTCAGCAAGGCCTACTCCCAGGTAAGTCGGGTTAAGATTTCAGTCTTAATCTGCTTCCTATTGTGAATTTTAAACAGTGACTAAAAGCAACATTCACCACAGTGGTACCTCAAGTTAAGTACTTAATTCGTTCCAGAGGTCCGTTTTTAACCTGAAACTGTTCTTAACCTGAAGCACCACTTTAGCTAATGGGGTCTCCTGCTGCTGCCGCGCCGCTGCTGCGTGATTTCTGTTCTCATCCTGAAGCAAAGTTCTTAACCTGAAGCACTATTTCTGGGTTGGCAGAGTCTGTAACCTGAAGCGTATGTGTCAGGGGTTCAGAAGGAGAGACACAGGAGGGGGAGCAAATGGAGAGTGAGGAGGAGGAGTACGAGGGGGGCGCAGGCAGTGACAGTGGCCAGAGTTATTCCACAAGCCTCTCTAGCGAATCGGAGGACTCACAGAAGGGAGCGCCGGTGGCCAGAGCAAGGGAGATTCCAAGGGAGAAACCTCAAGAGGGAGGGGCCAGCGGGGAGTCTCTGAACAGCAGCTGGAGATCAGGGCCAGCGTCTCCACCAGAGCGCAGTGGGGAGGGGGAGTCCCAGGAGTCGGGACCAGTGTCCTCACCACCAGAGGGAGGAGAGGAGTCAGGTTTGGCAACACCCACATCAGGAAGCGGGGAAACGGTCAGAAGGAAAGTCACCGGCTGGGCGCGCGCGCCAAGTTCAAATGTACAGGAGCGCGGCACAGCGGGGAGCCCGGGAAGGGAGCCAGGTCCTAAAGCCCGCCGGAGGGAGGGGCAAGACTCAGGAGGCTCCGCGTCAGAGGAGTCCAGGAAGGAGGGAACCCCAGAGGGCAGAAGGACCCAACGCAGGAAAGAGCAGCGCAAGAGGTGGAGCCAGGCTAGAATCTTAAACTGGTGTGGGTGGAGCAGTGAGTCAGAGGGGACTTAGCCGGTCTAGCGTTAAGACGTGGGCCTGCGCGCCCAGAGCTTGGAAATGGAAACTAAACTTCAATAAAGACTTTTGTATATAATATCCACTGGGCGTTGGTCCTCTGTGAGCTGGGACCTAGCGGCAGTCCTGACAGTAAGTCCCCTCACTCTTTTCACCAATTTTGCAACCTCGTGGAGTGCGGGAAAGCAGCGAGGGGTGAAGATTGGTGCTTCGCGAGCTCACGAAAAACAGGGAAATGACTACCGAAGAGAGGATAGCGAGTTTGCAAAACGCAGTGACGCAGTTGACTGCAGAAATTGCGGCTTCCAGAAAGAAAGAACAGGAAGCAGCTGCTGCCTGCCAGGATCTGCGAACCAGGTTAGAAGTGCTAAGTACACAGAGGCTCCCAGCCACCAGACCAGAAGGGATTGGGCTGGGAAACAGAGGAGGGAGCCTGGTATCTCACTTCAATGGGGACCTGCAGGAGTATCCTAACTTCAGAGCAGATGTGATTTATACATTGCAGCTGCTTGACAAAGACTTTAAAAATGAGGGAGAGAAAGTGGGATTTATTATTTCGCATTTGCGGGGGGAGGCAAAATCGTGGCTGCGCAATCTATGGAGAGACAAGGATCCAGCCCTCCAAAATGCGGCTGCCTTCATTAAAGTGATGGATGCGTGTTTTTTATCTGAGATTGATGTGGATATCGCTAGGAGGGAGATTCACGGACTAAGACAAGGTAAAGCCACTGTGAGGCAATATCATGCACGTTTTTTCGGATTGGTGAATGTACTAGCCTGGGAGAAAGAATCGCCTGCCGTCAGAGACCTGTTCTGGGAGGGGTTGAGCGGAGCTGTGAAAGATGAGATCGCAAGGGGGGGAAGACCCCAAACCACCAAGGAAGTGGTGGAACGGGCACTCTCCATTGGGGTTCGGTTGGAAGGACGCCCTTGGGGCAGGGAGGAAGGGCATTTGGGACGCACGCCAGCGAAAGGACTGCCTCCCTTCCCCAAGGAGGCGGCGCGCGCTCGATCCATGCCTCCGCTGGGAGGGGGAGAGGAGCCGATGGAGATAGGTGGTGCTAAGGCTCACTCCACAGTCGGAGCCCTAACTCCGGGAGCAGTCAAGATGAAGCCTCCTAGAGGAACCAGGAAGTGCTACATCTGCGACAGTGCTCAGCATATGGCAAAAGAGTGTCCCCAGCGGTTTCACAAGCATACTGCAGCCGCAGCGACAGTAACAGACGCAATTCAGCAGAGGGAGTCGCAGCAGGAAAACTCCACTGTCTGGCTGGAGATGGCATCTCTGGGGACCAGCCAGACAAGTCAGTGAAGCAATCCCCAGGGATCTTACAGCCCACCGACCCCCTCCCACCCAAACCAGTAGTGCAGCTCACCGCATCCCTTCAGCTCCCCAATGGGCTACTGGTGGAAATTCCCATCACCGTAGACTCGGGGAGCAATGCAGATTTTATAGACATGCAGTTCCTCCAGCAACATGGCATAGCCCTTCTGCCAGCGGCGGTACCTCTGAAAGTCGTCACAGTGGACGGCAGGGAGCTACTGGGAGGGCAAGTGCTACAGCAGACGCCGCCAATGGTGATGCGCATTGGAAACCACCGTGAGGTCATCAGCTTCAACGTCACCCGCCTGTCAGACACGCCCATAGTGTTGGGAATGAGTTGGCTGGATAGGCACAGCCCAGCATTAGCTTGGTACCAGCGGCAACTGACCTTCGGCTCCTCTTACTGCGCAGAACACTGCATCCTGGCGGACTTGGAAGATGAGGGGCACGAGGATGGACCACAGCTGAACTTGGGCATGTTGCAAGCGGTGCCTAACAAATACAAGGAGTTTTTGGAGGTCTTCTGCGAGAAAGAGGCGGATAAGCTGCCACCCCACAGACCCTACGACTGCAAGATCGACCTCCTGCCCGGGGCGACGCTCCCGACGGGGAAACTGTACTCCATGTCTGAGGATGAATTGCAAGAGCTCAGGGAGTTCATAGATCACAACCTGAAGCGGGGATTCATCCGGGAGTCCAAGGCGGCAGGAGGCAGTCCCGTGTTCTTTGTAAAGAAGCGGGACACGCCCCAAAAGAGGCTGGTCGTTGATTTCCGCTTCTTGAACCTCAAGACCAAGCCCTCAGCATTCCCTATGCCCAAGATCGATGACCTGCTGGCGACGGTGAGGAAGGGTCGCATCTTTACCAAGTTGGATCTGCGCGGAGCGTACAATCTCATTCGCGTACGGGAAGGCGACGAGTGGAAAACAACCATGTTTACGCCGCTGGGCACTTATGAATACAGAGTTATGCCTTTTGGATTAAAAAATGGTTCCCACTGCTTTCAAGCCTTCATGCATCATGTCTTGGCGGGTCTCCTCTACAAGAAGTGCGTCTGCTTCCTGGATGACATCCTAATCTTCTCGGAATCGCCGGAGGCTCACGAGAGAGATGTTAGGGAAGTTCTGCAGAGGCTGCGGGAGCACAGGCTGTACGCCAAGCTGGAGAAGTGCCAGTTCGACAAGACGGAGGTGGATTTCTTGGGCTACAAACTGTCCGACAAGGGACTGGCTATGGACGGTGCCAAGGTACGTGCAGTACTGGATTGGAAGAGCCCACGCAATAGGAAGGAAGTACAGAGGTTTGTCGGTTTTGCCAACTTTTATCGCAAGTTCATCAAGGGTTTCGCCATGCAGACAGCGGCCATCACCGACACCCTCAGTTCCAAGAAGAAGAGGTTCATCTGGACGGAGCAGGCAGAGCAGTCCTTTCAGAAGCTCAAGCAGCTCTTCGCTTCCGAAGAGAACCTACTGCACGTAAATCCCAGCAGGCCCATGAGAGTGGAGACGGACGCCTCAGACAGGGCCGTGGGAGCCGTTCTGTTGCAGCAAGACCACCAGGGGGACTGGAGGCCGTGCGCTTTCTACTCCAGAAAACTCAGCAAAGCGGAGCAGAACTACACCATTTGGGACAGGGAGTTGCTGGCCATACATGCAGCCTTCAAGGCGTGGCGGCACTTCCTCGTCGGAGCCAAGCACACGGTGCAGGTCCGCACAGACCATAAGAACTTGGAGTACTGGCGCACGGCGAGGTTCCTGAACCAGCGACACATCCGCTGGGCGGAGTTCTTTGCAGATTTCGACTTCAGAATTGAGTACATCCCAGGAAACAGCAACGTCTTGGCGGACGCGCTGTCCAGAAAACCGCAGTATCTGGAGGCAGAGGCACCGGCGGCGGCCAAGCACATTTTCACACCACAGGCGTGGGCATGCGCGTCAGCCACGGTGGACCTGGACGCGGTGCGCCGCGCGCTGCGAACAGACTCGTTCGCCCGAGCCAAGATGGAGGAGGTGTGCAGTGGCAAGGCGAGGGGCGACGAATTCCAAGTGCGAGACGGCCTGCTCCTACGCAAGGGAGTCCTCTACGTACCAGGAGACAGCCTCCGCGCGAAGGTCCTGCAACAGCTGCACGACGCGCCCAGCGCGGGGCACTTCGGCAAGGAGAAGACGGTGGACTTAGTAGCCAGAGACTTTTGGTGGCCTAAGATGCGGGGGGATGTCGCGGACTATGTCAATAGGTGCGACACCTGCCAAAGGGCTAAGCCTGTGCACCAGCCGCTGGCGGGCCTGTTGGAACCGCTACAGACACCGTTCGTACCGTGGGAGAGGGTAGCCCTGGACTTTGTCACAGATCTACCCAGCTCAAGGGGCAAGACGGCAGTGCTCGTGGTAGTGGACCTGTTCACCAAGATGGCCCACTTCATTCCGTGCGCGAAGGTGGCCACGGCCGAGCAGACCGCTAAGATGTTCATAGACCACGTGTTCAAGGTGCACGGCCTACCACGGTCTATTTTGTCCGACCGGGGGCGCCAGTTCATCTCCAACTTCTGGCAAAAGCTGATGGGATTCCTGAACGTCAAGGTCAGCCTGGCGTCGGCGAGACACCCGCAAACTAACGGGCAGGCGGAAAGGGTCAACGCCATCATGCAGCAGTACCTGAGATGCTACGCGAACCAGCAGCCATCGACCTGGGTGGACTATCTACCATTGGCCGAGTTTGCCTACAACAACACGAAGCACGGGTCCACGGGGGTGACCCCATTTTTTGCCAACTACGGGAGGCATCCCAGAACCTTCCCGGGTCTGGACACAGTGCGGGAGGGGGAGCCACAGGGAGCAGAGGAAGTGGCAGCGGAGTTGCAGGAGATCCACGAGCAGCTCAGGAGGCAGTTAGAGTTGGCAAAACAGGCTTACAAAGTGCAGGCAGATCGACACAGGAGGGTTGGGGAGGACATCCAGGTGGGAGACTGGGTCTGGTTGGCAGCACAAGCAGTTCCAGCCAGATCGTTAGCCAAGAAGAAACTAGGGCACAAGCAGCTAGGGCCTTACCAAGTAGAGGCGCAGATCAACCCAGTGGCCTTCCGGTTGACACTCCCGGAGGGTTCCAGAATGCACCCGGTCTTTCATAGATCAGTGCTCACGCCCTACAGAGAGCCCCACAGGTTTCAAGCACCGGGGAAGGCGCCAGACCCGCTCAGAGAAGCGCCCAAAAAAGGGGGGTCGCCGAAAGGGGAGCCACTTAATGAAGCCACTGAGATTTTAGATTCAAGGTGGGGGGAGGACGGGATTGAATATCTTCTCGCCACGGAGGACACCCCGGCCAGCGCCAACAGGTGGGTGCCGGATTACGCAGTGGAAGAGCAGTTGCTCAAGGAAGAATTCCACACACTTTTCCCGCACAAGCCTATGCCGGCGGGCTTTTTCGAGGATTGTTTGTTCACACCCACACTCTCGGCCAGCACTTTCCGGGGTTTCTCGTCAGCTGAGGACTCGGCTCCGGGAGGCAGCTCTCCGGAGGGATCACTTTCAGGTTTTAGCACGGGGGGATCTTATTGGTGGGAGGACCAACCCGAGGTGGGCTGGCGCAGAGACATGCCGAAGGGGCCCTGGGAGGTGGACCCCCATCAAACAACAGGGGGAGGAGGGTTCTTGGGTGATTTGGGGTCGAGCGCAGATTTCGAGCACACCGCGCAGGAGATGGAAGCGGAGGAGGTCGTCGTCGACGAGCCCATGGGGGACTTCCCGGACTTATCTCGATGGTTGCAAGCCTCAGGGGACGAGCTGTATCCTGGACTCACCCCTACAACAATGGAGCACCCGGAACCCGCACCGGAAGAGGGGGAGGGGGGAAGGGGGGGCTTCGAGGGGGGGATGGATGTCAGGGGTTCAGAAGGAGAGACACAGGAGGGGGAGCAAATGGAGAGTGAGGAGGAGGAGTACGAGGGGGGCGCAGGCAGTGACAGTGGCCAGAGTTATTCCACAAGCCTCTCTAGCGAATCGGAGGACTCACAGAAGGGAGCGCCGGTGGCCAGAGCAAGGGAGATTCCAAGGGAGAAACCTCAAGAGGGAGGGGCCAGCGGGGAGTCTCTGAACAGCAGCTGGAGATCAGGGCCAGCGTCTCCACCAGAGCGCAGTGGGGAGGGGGAGTCCCAGGAGTCGGGACCAGTGTCCTCACCACCAGAGGGAGGAGAGGAGTCAGGTTTGGCAACACCCACATCAGGAAGCGGGGAAACGGTCAGAAGGAAAGTCACCGGCTGGGCGCGCGCGCCAAGTTCAAATGTACAGGAGCGCGGCACAGCGGGGAGCCCGGGAAGGGAGCCAGGTCCTAAAGCCCGCCGGAGGGAGGGGCAAGACTCAGGAGGCTCCGCGTCAGAGGAGTCCAGGAAGGAGGGAACCCCAGAGGGCAGAAGGACCCAACGCAGGAAAGAGCAGCGCAAGAGGTGGAGCCAGGCTAGAATCTTAAACTGGTGTGGGTGGAGCAGTGAGTCAGAGGGGACTTAGCCGGTCTAGCGTTAAGACGTGGGCCTGCGCGCCCAGAGCTTGGAAATGGAAACTAAACTTCAATAAAGACTTTTGTATATAATATCCACTGGGCGTTGGTCCTCTGTGAGCTGGGACCTAGCGGCAGTCCTGACAGTATGTTACCCGAGGTACCACTGTATTGTTCTTTTTTGCACGGAAAGAAATGTTATCATGAAGCTACTGGGAGAGGTCACCTGGACTTTGGGGGGGGGGGTGTTGTCCCCAGCAGCCTGACGACACCCAGCTCTATTTCTCCTTTCTGCCCAAGTCCAAAGCAGCTTTCTTGCTTCTCAACTCAGTCTGTCATCACTAAAGGACTGGATGAGGGCCAACAAATTGAAACTTAGCCCAGGCAAAACTGAGGCGCTCTTGCTCAGTGTCAAGGCTTCAGTGAATCCCCTGGTGGCAGCAAAGAAGCAGATAAAGGAAAAGAAGAGTTCTGACCAATTAGTTTATTCAACAATCACAGTGAGAGACAAAGGGATGTGTGTCTCTCTATAGAAATGGTGTCGCTCCAAGTCAATTTCCACCCCCTTCATCTCTCTCATACTACGTCATCCTCGTGACGGTTGGTCTGGGCTTTCTGTCTCTCTGCTTTCTGTTCAGCTACTCTCGCAGCACGCCTAGTCCTGGGGGAAGGGGGCTCAGGAATGCTTTCCAAAGATAATGAGTCTGTCGGCTGCCTCTCTCCTGCTGCTTCCCTTTCTTCCTGCTGTTCCTCTTCTAGTATTTCCCATCTTCTTCCCTCTGTAGACTGTGAACTATGCCTTTCTGCAAACCACTGCTCTAAATCGACACTGTCCTCCTGATCTCGGGAAGGTTCAGGAGAAGGGGGAGCAGCCCCCACCATTCCTCCCCAGTCCAGCCCCTGACAGTCAGTCAGAAGGCAGGACAGGGAATAGGGATTCGGTTTGTACTAGATGGGGTAACACTGTTGGTTTCTATTTCCCTCACTGAGCAGCAGATGCAGCCACAAGGCATTGTTTTGCATTCCACAGTCAGAGTTACTGTTGGGTTCCCACGGGAATGGGAGACTGGATGTGACGTTTACTGGTTTCCTGTTTTTCACTGTTCTCTCGGTGTTCTTTGTTTCCGAGAGGAGTTGCTTCTCCGCTCTCGCAGAGGCAAGATGCATGTTTGTATTCTCTCAGCATAGAAGTGTAAATAAAATTAAGAATGTGGCACATACTGCTTATCCTTCCACTGTGCGTGTGACGACGCTCTGCTTGGGCTCAAGATAAGACGAGCCGGTATCAGCTTCAGCTTCAGATAGGCCAAAGCTGGTCAAAATCTCACAAACACTCCCCTTGAAGATGCAGGTTTGCAGTTTGAGTGTGCTTGTGATGGCCTGGGATTCGGACTTGGATGCTGAACCTGAGGAATCCCAGCCTGCACAGGATTCCCTGCCTCCAGAACCAGCTGAGCTTGACCAGCTGGGGCTTGAGCCTGAAGGGTCCTCACCTGTGCTGGATCCTCAGGTACAGGCACCAGCTGAGTCTGCTCTGGCTCCTGAGGTGATGGAGGACCCATTGCCTGCAGGTGCTCCACTCTCACTGCTGAGGTTGCCTCTGGGTCCGGTAACCCTCCAGCCTCTCCTGAGCTGCAGAGGCTTAGGGCAGAGAGGCGGAGGGAACTAAGTTCCCGCAGGAGGAGTGCTCGCCTCTAGGCCAAGAGAGGCGAGTCACCTGAGGATCGGGGCCGCCCTATGCCTCGGGGCAGATAAAAGCCAACCAGCCCCAGTCCCAAGTTGCAGGAGTGACATTGTTGATAGTTCCTGCCTGAACCCTGTCCTGCTTTCTTGCCTGAGCTCCTGACCTGCCCTGGTTCACTGCTTGCATGCCTGTTCCTGACTTCACCCGACTCCCTGCCCTGCACCCGGCTTCAGCTATTACGGACTGCCCCCTCGTTGCACCTTTGACCATGGGCTGGACTTGGACTTCGCCTCTTGGGTAACCCACGGGACCAGCACAGTGCTCCTGGCTCAGACCTAAGCATAGATACACAGGTTTCAATAAAAAGACAATTTTAAAAAGGCTAGCAGTGTAAACATGCATTTGGGAATTTGAGTACAGAATATTCAATCCACAGAGTTGAAGATTCTCTTTTTTGAAAAATTTTTTAATTGATTTTACAAATATAGAATTACAGTGGTACCTTGGTTTGCAACCATTTTGGATTACAACCACATCAAACCCAGAAGTGTGTGCCCCTTTTGGGGGGATTACAACCCTTTTTTTTTTTTTTTGGAGGCCCCATTAGCAAAAGCACGCCTTGGGATACAAACTGTTTTGGTTTACAACTGCTCCGGAACAGATTATTGTTGTAAACCAAGGTACCACTGTATAACAATCCAAATACATATTCATATATAGAGATTACTCTGAATCTCATGGCTTCACCCCACCCCCTCCATGGATGTTAATATCAACATTAAAATCTGCATATTGTTGCATAATCTATAATTTGTATCAATCCATGTTATCCAAGATATCTGTTACATTACAAGTGAGATTAAAATCCTGCTAATGTTTCCATCATCTTACACTGGTTTCCTAAATAAACTATAATTTCCCCCCATTCTGTTTTTGAAGTTTTTGTCCTCTTGGTTCCTGAGCTTTCTAGTCAGCTTTGCCATTTTGACACAGTCCATTCATCTCTGGTAGAGACTTTGTCTTCTTCCCATCTCTGGGCTAATTGCATGCGAGCGACTGTTGTCCCGTACGTAAAAAGTCTTTTCTGATCTTTTGAAATGTCGGTACCTATCATTCCTAATAGAAAAGCTTCTGGGGTTTTTTTTAAAGCAAAAGTTATTTTAAACATTTTTTCCCCATTTCATTATATATCATCTCCCAGAAAACTTTTATTATCTTAGACGTCCACCACATATGATAAAATGTAGTGCTGAAGATTCTCAACCCTGGATTAGAAGATGGTCTCAACCGCAGGGGCAAACCGCCTTAGTGAGCCAGGAGCCTAAGGAAGAACTCTACAGAAAGGAGGTAGTCAGTGGTCAAAGAAGAAGAGTTCATACATATTTGGAGTGCCCAGCTCTTTGGCGGGAGCAGCAGGTTCTCTCAGTGAAGAAGGCTCTACTAGGAAACATTGTCCTGCTAGAAATGTCCCTGCAAACCAAGGATCAGCCGAGGTCCCAGAAGTCTCTACGTCCTAAGAGGTCCTGCTTGTCTGTCCTACTTTGGTCTGCCTTGGGCCAATGTTGCGTAAGTACAGCTCTCAGGGATCCTGTCAGCATCGGGTACCTGTTTGGATTTCAGGGCCCCGTGGTTCAGGGCAGCGTAAGAAACTCCATCAGGGTCTTCTCTGCTGTTGGATTCCAGGGACTATGGAGAGAGGGAGATATTTAGCATGCAGTCTCTGCAACTACAGAGGGGGGTAGCAAAATCCCCCCCAGAGGATCGCGCTGCTGCTCTGTGAATGGAACCCCCCACCTGAGGATTGTCCCACCCTGTGGGAAGTATCGTCCTACCCCGGCGCTCTGGGTGCAGGAGCGGCAAACTCCGCCACTGCACCTGGGGCTGCCACTCAGCTGTCAAGAGGATGAGTGTTACCTGGCACTCTGCACATGCCTGCACACCCACAGTCAAATGAGCCCACTGCTGAAAAATAAATAGAATATACATAACTCTGCCACCCCTAAAGCTAAAGGGATACATTTGCAATGCAGCTTCCCTTTCCACAAACGTCTGGTATAAAACTGAGCTGCTTTATACACTGTTAGTGAATCCTGACAGTGCCCTAGGACTTTCACATAGAGATGTATGAATAAAACCACACCCCTATTGGGATCCAGAGGTTATAATTGCCAATGGCAGCTTTCGGTCTGACACCTGAAGTGTTTCGCAGGCTGTATCTTTTTCTGTCTCTATGGTCTGTTTTCTCTACCAAATTGGTTAGAAGGAGAAGAGGAGGAGGGGTTTGGATTTGATATCGCGCTTTATCACTACCCAAAGGAGTCTCAAAGCGGCTAACAATCTCCTTTCCCTTCCTCCCCCACAACAAACACTCTGTGAGGGGAGTGGGGCTGAGAGACTTCAGAGAAGTGTGACTGGCCCAAGGTCACCCAGCAGCTGCATGTGGAGGAGCGGAAACGCGAACCCAGTTCCCCAGATTACGAGTCTATCACTCTTAACCACTACACCACACTGGCAGAGATGCACTTTTTTCCTTCTTAGATTGAAGGGCCTGGAGTGTGGGAGGTTGGCAGGATGTCCACAGTCATAAAGGTTTTTGTTTACAGGGAAGTTTTTGTTGCTAGGAAAGCTTACTATGTTCGGTGGTTGGCTTCTTTCGTGGGCCGTGGAACCTGCAGATCAGAAAGAGAGCATGAGATTCTTCACCCAATCTGTTTCAGAGCAGCTTTGTGGGTTCTGCTCCCTCCCCATGTAGCCTAACTCTTAAGACCAGCCTTCTCTAACCTGGTGCCCTCCAGGTGTTTTAGACTACAAGTCCTATCAGCCCTGACTATTGGCCATGCTGGAGTTGTCATCCAAAAACTTCCACAAGAAGGACATTGAGGTGGGAAAGGCTGACTAAGACCTTGCTCTTCATGGATGGAGAAAACTTCTTGCTTCGTTTCTGTGAGGCTGTGTGTCACTGCATTGGAAAAATTTCCACCAAGGTAACCCATAAAATAAATTTAAATAACACACACAGAAAATTTTTCGTCTGCTAGAGATAACTTTCTGTTCAGGTCACTGAAAACCTATACTGCTACAAAAACAGTTTTGCATGCTTTAATCTCAGCCATTGTAAAGCAGTCCATTCAGAGGCCCACTTACCCTTTCTGCCTTTTCTGTACAACATAAAGGCAAGTACCAGCAGGAAGAGAATCAGAAGGAAAAGTCCAGCCGCAATGCTTGCCCACATGATGACTGCAAATCTGTCTGTAAAACCAGGTGACAGTTAGAATGCTACTAATGCTTATTGCGCAGTGTCCAGTAGCTATTAGGAATGATCCTCTTATTGGCTTTTGGATCTATCAATCAACCTCCACAAGACCGCCTCCCAGTTCCCTTACATGCATCCATTAACCCCTGCATGACCACATCACTCAGGACTAGTCATGATGGCCATGCATGTGCTATACCTCCATCATCACAGCCAGTATCCCTCTGAACATCTGTTGCTGAAGATCATGCGCATGAGAGGGCTATTGCACACATTAAGCTGCTTGTGGGCTTCCCATAAGCTTCTGGGTGGCCACTCTGAGATGGGAATGCTGAACCAGATGGGCCTTGGGTCTGATTCTGCAGGGGTCATTCTTACGACAAAAGCTTTCTATCTACTGCACAGTATGGACACCCACCGTGCTTTCCCATCAATAATCCTAGGAAAGCCTTGGTTTCCACAGAAGCTACTCCTTACAGACTTACGATTCCCACCATCTTTACCAAACCACACTTCTCTGGATTCTTTTGAATGAGTCATGTGCTTTAAATGGTGTGTATGCCATCCATCTCTCTCTCTCTCTCTCTCTCTCTCTCTCTCTCTCTCTCACACACACACACACACACACACAGAGAGAGAGAGAGAGAGAGAGAGAGAGAGAGAGAGAGAGAATTTCCTCTACACTGGGAATATATGTGCAGATGAAATAATCCCGTGAGCATGGCAAATTGGTTGGGGTAACTGCTGCCATGCCAGAAAGGAGAGCACCAGCTTTGAAGTTGGAATGATCCACATGTCTGGTCCCAGCATCATGGTTGATTAAATCACACGTATTCTCCAACAGGATGCAGGGCCAGCCCAAGATATTTTTCTGCCTGAGGTGAGTGACAATGGGGTGCCATTCCTCCCTCCCACTCCATGTACTAAAACTGACCAGCTTCTCTAGGTTGTGCAGAGCTTGCACTGTGGGAGGTGGTATGGCACCCAACTCTGTCCTCTAACACTTCTCTCCAGCTGCATCTTCTGTCTCAGGTAGGGCAGCTGATTTACTCTGCCTAACAGTAGGGCTGGCCCTGGATTCTGTGGGGAAGCAGTTCTTTCATACTGCCCTATGTCTATGAAAAGGTCATCCACCTGACCTTTCAGCTTCCTCCTTAAGTTCTACAAGTTACCACTCCAGCACCTGCCTCCCATCTGTCTTATTCAAGAATGTACTTTTACACATCTTTATAGTTCAAACATCTTTCAGTCAAGTGGTATCAGTCCCTTCATTCCCTAGACATACAGAGATATGGATCTCATTGCTGGATCTCATTTATTTCCAGGACCATGCATATCCTTCCAGCCAATGATTACATGACACAAGTGCAGAAAGCCATATCACATTCCCATATATGCCCGAAGTAAAGGACATGGGTGGCGCTGTGGGTTAAACCACAGAGCCTAGGACTTGCCGATCAGAAGGTCAGCGGTTCGAATCCCCACAACGGGGTGAGCTCCCATTGCTCGGTCTCTGCTCCTGCCAACCTAGCATTTCGAAAGCACGACAAAGTGCAAGTAGATAAATAGGTACCGCTCCGGCGGGAAGGTAAATGGTGTTTCCGTGCACTGCTCTGGTCCGCCAGAAATGGCTTAGTCATGCTGGCCACATGCCCAGAAGCTGTACGCCGGCTCCCTCGGCCTGTAAAGTGAGATGAGCGCCGCAACCTCAGAGTCGGTCATGACTGGGCCTAATGGTTAGGGGTCTCTTTACCTTTACCTTTAAGTGAATATTGAGATGGGCTTCCTGCTATCTCCATGTACCTCCATCTCCCATGGACCTCACCTCGGATGCAATCATCTTCATTTCTGATCTTGCCTCTAGTAACCCGTTGCTGACGTAAGACCAAACGCCCAGTTCCTCCTTTCCTTGTAATGTGGCTCAAGGCCTCCTAGGGTGGTATTTGGCTTTGACAGCCATAATCCCTAGAGCTCATGCACAGAGAGTTAGAGTCAGAAGAAAGGTGGGAGAAAGAACTATGGAAGCTCCTCACCTGTCACAACCAGTTCCATGGGGTCACTGGACTCTGACCAAAGAAAGGGGTATCCAATGCGGTGATATCGGCAGGTGTAGCTCCCTCCATCCTCCAACCTCACTTCAGAGAAAAAGAACTTGGTTGCATTTCTGTTCCCTTCCGCCTCCTGTGATGCTATCAGGTAGTTTGATTTGAGCAAGGAGAAGGTCACATAATTCCTTGCCCCCTGACACTCAGTGCTGACATTCATCCCAGTAGAAATCTGCTGTGTTGGTGTCAGAGTGATGGAAGGTTTTGAAAGCCAGGGATCTAGTGTTAGGAAAAAGAAAAGAAAAAAACAGCCAGGAAAGGACTGAGACATGTTGCTTGTGATGCATTTAATGCATCCTGCTAATTTGCGTCAGATCAAAAGACCTTTTTGCTATGCACAAAATCACCTTCAATAGACATGTATTGGATATAATGTGCAGGTATACTGTGCAAAGAGAGTAGCATCCAAATACTTTATCTTCCAAATTATTTCAGCTTCATTTCCCCTCCCCCATCTTTCTACCCCTTAATGGTTCAAAGACATGTTTGCAAGTATGGGCAAGGTGAACCACAATCTCTGAAGCTAGAGGGCAGGAAGGGAGGCTGAAACATATGCTAGTTCCCTGAATATTATCCCTGCCCCATCAAAACCAGTAGCTAGGAAACTAATAATGCAGAGCGCATAAGGAAATCTGCCTTATACTGAGTCAAACCATTGGTCTTCACCAGAGGCCTGAGCCAATATGTGCCAATGCCATATAATCGGCCAAAAAAATTAACAATTTCTCCTTTATTTTCAGGTGATGGAGTGAAGGAAAGGCAGATGAGAAATTTGATTTAACAGAGACTTAAAGGCAGATCTATCTAAGCTGCAGCTTCCAAAATAATGCATTGCAACCCTAACAAAAATATGTTAACTTGGATTATTGACTATGAACCTGAGTGCCTCTGCTTTTCAAAATATAAAACAGCATATAAACATACATCTTCTCAACAGTATATTAAGATACTGTATATTAAGACATGTAATTAGCTAATTAATCATTATTTTTTCAACTATATCCCAAGACACTCAAGCCAGGATAATGGTTCTTTACTTCATTTTGTCCTCACAACAAGAGTGTGCTTGAATCTCATCCAATGAGCCAGAACCATCAACTGCTTCATCAGGCTGCCAAAAGACTCTCTGACAGAAACTTTAACCTTTTGGTTAAACTCCAGTTCCCAAACTACACGGAGGAAGCCATGACTGCTAAAATGGTATAAGAGTCTTTGGTGTGGATGCGACCCAAGACAGAATCTCACTGCTAAAGTGGTATAAGAGTCTTTGGTGTGGATGCGACCCAAGACAGAATCTCACCTGTTATGTTGATGTATACTCTGTCACTGTAGTTTGAACATTGCTGATTGAAGTCCAAGACTGATTGGAAGCAATAGGTACAAAAGTAGATCCCCCCATCAGTTCGTTTAGCATTGAGAATGGGAAATAAAATACTGCCTGGTTCCATCTTCTGGATCTCACGGTTACCCCAAGAATCTTCTCTCAGCAGAGTGAATTCTGCCATTGGGCTCTCTTCACTCTTACAGCGGATGGTTGCATTTTCCCCCCAGGCAATAAACTCATGCGAACTGACTGAGATGGAAGGTTTGGGATAGGAATGCTCTGAATGGGAAAGAGAGGAAGAGGGATGTTTAAGGGGTGGTGCAACTCCAACATTCAGCAGACGGCAGAACTACAATCTTCTAGGAATGTAATATAGAAAGAGAATGAGAGAGAAGATGCATCATTTCCTTCTGGTTGAAGATGCAATAAATTCAACCTGCACTTTAGTATCATTTGTGAAACTGGCACACCAAGACGGAGCTGAGCCCTCACCTGTTATGTTGACGTGAACTCTGTCACTGGAATCTGAGCATTTTTTAACTTGGTCTTGAATGAAGCAATATGAACACAGGTAGATCCCTCCATCTGTTTCCTTGGCATTAGGAATGTGAAATACAGTTCTAAATGAATCAGTCCTAGAAAACAAATGCCCCGGAGTCCCTTCCTTGGAGAAATAGAAAGTTGCTTCTTCACGGTATTCATTTCTACAGTGGATGTAGAATCGTGTCCCTGGGATGACGAGAGGACTGGGACTCACAAAGATGGAAGGCTTTCGATAAAGCTGCCCTGGGAAAGAAAGAGAGCAGATATCTGGAAGGTGGAACATCTGCAACTGTATCACTCTAAAAAATAGGAAACTTTTCTCCTTCTCTTGGAATATCTGCTCACCTGGGACAGAGAAGATGAGTAGCAATGCCATATGCAACGGCCTGACTCTTGTCGCATTTGGCAAGAAGGGAGGGGGCATTCTGGCAGGAACGGAAGTGGGGGGGCACGGTGGGGTGTGTGCAAGGAGTGGCACATTCCCATTTTGCCTCAAATGGCAACACAGGGTGGCCCCCTCCTGTCGTTATGCAGCACCCATGTGCTCCGTGGGGTTGTCTGCAGAGACATTCCCACCTAGACATATGTAACCAGCCGCAATCACGCAGAATCCTTACATGTGTGTCCACGCAGTGGATTCTCTGCAGACAACCACATGTAGCATGTGACTGTTGCCTGAAGGAGTGGGGACATTAGGGTTAGGGCATAAAACAAGAAACTGCTTTGCTTTCAATGTAACCATGCCCTGCACATGAATAGGTCTAAGGATAGAACAAAATTCTCACCTGTTATGTTGACATAAACGTTATTGCTGAATTCTGAGCATGTATTTCCCGTAAAGCAATATTTGCACTTGTAGACCCCACCATTGGGTTCTACATGTTTGGCATTAGAAAGAGGGAAATCTGTATAATATAAAGCAGTCTTAGAATCCACAGCTGCTGAACTCCCTTCCTTGACAAGGTAGAAAGTTGCTTTTGAGTTAAGTTCATTCCCACACCGAATATAGAATTTTTCACCTAGGATGACCCGAGGACTTGGTATCACTGAGATGGAAGGCTTTGGACGAAGCTGTCCTGGGAAAGAAAGCTAACAGGAGTGAGATGGGAGACTTGTAGTAGACTTGTATCAGGGTACTAAAATCCACGAAAGTGTGGTTCGTATATTAATCTGTAACATTTTCCAATTGAGATATATCTATATTTTCACATATTCCTCATCACCAAGCTGTTTTCAAAAGAAGTAGGAATCATATTTTGAACTGAGCAACAGCTGTAGGGCCAACAATATAGCCTTCAACCAATGACTCACTTCTGAGGTAGCAGAGAGGGGGGGAGGGCTCTTTAACTTCCCCTTCCCTGTTGACATTGGAGGAGGACAGGGTGGAGAGGAAGTACTGTAGAAGAGTCCAGAACCTGAGGTCCTTGATTTGCTCACTCTCCTGCATAAGCCAAAACACAGGAGACAGGCAGGACAGCGTCAGTTGCGATTCATGCACCCAGGAGGCATTGAAAGAGAAGATTCTCCCTTAGTATCTGATGATGTTTACAGTGGGAGGGGCAAGACTAAGGATCGCTGTGTCTAAACAGCCCTTGCACCCAAGAGAAATAAACTGAAGTGGATAACTGGGAGGACGGTTTACTTGACAGGCTATATAGAGACAAATAAATATGAGCTGTACAACTTTTCTAGAAAAAGAGGTACCGGAACTCACCATGAAAGCCTCCCTTGTTCTCTGATAATGGCAATTGCTCCCACCTAAAAGGTGCCGGAACTGAGTTCCGACTGGAAAAAAAGCCTTGAATATGAGACAGAGAAAGTCTACCATGGTTGGAGGAGTCTACGGCATTTAGTTCCCATTCTTCTCACCCCCTATTTTTTATCACCATTCTCACGGCTGGCTGACACTCACCTCTGGAGATTTGCCACTGGCTGGTCAGCCAACACCCTGGAAAGGAGAGGATCCATTTAGAGTCAAGATATCTGAGCAACAGAAATGGAAGCCGGGCCTCCAATCTCCCAGGCCTGCTCTTGCAAACACTCTGACCCCACCGCCCTCCAAGGAGTGAGACCAACCTAGAAAGAGGATGCTGGAAGGGAATTTCATGGCGTGGCTTCTGTAGCCCGTTGTTTGTTCCATTCACTCCTAATTCTGCTGTCTCCCGAATGAAGATCTCAGCTGGAGGCTGTTGCTGCTGAAACCCAGCAATGTTCTGTGCTGCAGCTCTTCCTCAGAACAAATGGCTCCTCTCTGATCGGCCAGTTCTGTTGTCCTTCTTCTGTTCTCACGGCTGCCTGACCAACCACATCCCTTATTAGTTTGCATCTATCTGTTGGTTGCAAAACCAGAGGAAGTGAAGGGCTGAGTGTTTGGCGTGGAACCCAACTCCTATTTTTAATTTTTCTAGTTCTCAGAGAGAGAGAGCATCTCAGTAGTATTGTTGGGGCAAAAGAAATCTAGTATGCCCAGTTGTACATCATGGCAAATTCAAGCTCTGGTCACTTACTGCCTCCTCGCCAAAGATATTGTGCCTATGCTGTCACTTTGGACCCTCTTGGTCAAAAAAGCACATTTAAGGAACAATTAAGGAGACCTGGTGGTGTGTCCCTCTGTACAGACTCACAGATACATCGCGAGTTGTAAATTTAAGCTCCATAGAGGCATTGGGACTGCAGTTATGGTGGCTCCCCACTGCAGAGGAACGACCAGCCCCCAAATACAGTATTTGGCCCATTTATCAATCTGATCTCAGTTGGGTGTGAAATGTTTAAAGACAGATTTGTTTCTTCACCTCCCAGGTTTCTCCTCCTATCTTTTTATTGCCCCTGCTTAGAGGAGCTCTTCCAAACACACTGTATTGAAGCAGTCGTTGGTAGGTCCTCGTGAAAGGCGTGAGGAAGCCATGCCTGGATCTGAGCACTTCTCCAACAATGTGAGATATTTGTCTGTTGCCCGTGCTTCTTTCTAGGGGGGCACGGTTCGCATTTTGTTAAAATAACCTTGTAGTAACCCAAAGATTCATTTGTATTTCCCATCCACAATTTCTAGAATGGATTAAAAAAATTGGGGGGGGGGTTACATCCCAAAATTCAGGACAGCAGAGTAATTTCTACCCCCCTTTTTCTTTCTTCACTAGTTTTTGCCATTGCAGCAGCAAGTGTAGCAAGTTTCCCAGGGCACGCCAGAGCGTCTGGAAGGACACTCCTTCCCCTTGTACACCCTTCCACATGGTCACATACACCAACTACACGATAAACTGTTTATGACCAAAAAAAATAAACCTTGTCCCTTGCCTTTGCCAATTAAACTAGGGATATTTCATTTCCTTTCCTTCAGGGGATATGCACTAGCATTCTTCCATGCTGGCTCCACACAACAGTCTTCTGATCCCATACCCCGAAAATCCTCTCATTTCCCCCGCTGGATTTCAGGAGCTGCTTTCTCACCGAGGATGGGCATTTCGGAGTTTGCTACTCCTGCCAATCACAGTTCAAAGCAACAGAAAAGCAATTAATTCACAGTCACATTTGTGTTTGATGGACAGGTATGCTTTTTACTGTTTTTCATTTGATACAAGAGATAATAAAGAGATAATAAAAAAAACAAAGCAAAACACCCAGACAAGGAATAAAATCATAAGTTACAGAGTTAATACACATCATTCGCTTAGTTATTTCAATGGGTTTTCTCTGAGAAGAGCTTAGCTGAAGAGTAAGTTAAGTGTTCCAAACTCAGGGCCGTCTTACCCATAGATGATAGTGGTCCGGGGCGCCAGGTTTTGGAGGGCGCCAGGCGAGAGTCCGGGGAACACTGAATGAGTGCGCTGAGTGAGCGACGGTGCGTCTACTGCTCCTGCTGAGCGTTGGCTCAGTTTTTCCCCTTTTAGCCTGCAGGCCCCGAATTCTGCAGAGTGCCAGAAGGTGAAAAGGGAAGAAACCAAGCCGATGCTCGGCGAGAGCAGTGCATGCACCTTTGCTCGCTGGGTGCAGGCCCGCTCGCTCGCCTAACGGGTTGAGGTGCAGGAACGCGCGACACCCCTCCTGCTAGCCGTCTTCTTCTTTTTTATAAAATATTTATTAAAGATTTTCTTAATACAGTAAAGAAGAAAAAACAAAATAACAACAAAAAAGAAAAAAGAAAAAACACTTACATCTTATAATAGCCATATTTTCTTCACTTTTTTGGACTTCCTCACATCTCTCGTTCCTGCGTTCCTGGTTTATAAAACTTTAACCAGCAATTTATCACCTTGTTTCAATTCTTATTTTACAATTTCCAATATTGTGTCCCTAATTTTAGATATTTTTATCCAAACCTTAAAAACTTAATTTTAACATAATATTTATCCAAGATTTATCTTTTCTTAAATTTCACTTGTCTTCATATTCCTTTCAACTAGCTTAGTGGTGCCATGTTATTTACAATCTTGCATCTTTCTTAACACTCATACAATTTGCAATGTTTTTGTAAATAGTCCTTAAATTTCTTCCAGTCCTCTTCCACTGCTTCCTCTCCCAGGTCTCGGATTCTGCCAGTCATTTCTGCTAGTTCAATATAGTCTATCAGTTGCATCTGCCATTCTTCCAGTGTGGGCAAATCTTGGGTTTTCCAATACTTGGCGACAAGTATCCTTGCTGCTGTTGTTGCATACATAAAGAATGTTCGGTCCTTCTTTAACACCCTCTGACCAACAATGCCCAAAAGAAACCTGCTAGCCGTCTTCATCTTCAAGCTGGGCATCAGGCACCATGGATTTCCACACGGCTGACTCCCCCAGCCCGCTTGCTGCCCTCACCCACCTCCACCATGCAAGCGCTGCACCCAGAGCCTCCGCCTGCCGTGGCCACCGCAGCACGAAGCAGCCAGCTGAGCTGGGAGGTGCCTCATCCAGCCTCCGCCTCTTCCCTGCCGGAGAAGCTGCCCCCCAACCATTGCCCTCCTTCAGCCCCATAAAGCTGGGTGTGTCACAGGCAGTGCCGTCCCGTCCCAAGAGGCTCCCTCCGCTGCTGCTGGTCTTCCCTCCCTAAAAAAAGGAGGTTGGCAACTCTGGTAAATGGGGGGGGTGGTGCAGGGATCTTTGCACCACGGCGACGGATATGCTTAAGATGGCCCTGTCCAAACTTTTTTAAAAAGCTCAAAAAAAGCGTAGAAACAGAAGCCTCTAGTATTCTCACCCAACCCCTTCTGAAAAGATTCCTTGGTGTTATCACAGAATAGAAATTTGGCCTTCAGATGAACCAGAAATGAAACCAGTCTCTATGGGATTCCTGTGGCTTTGCTTGTCTTTGATGCCTCATGGAAGGGTCTTGACTCGCGGAACTGAGTCGAGTCAGAGCTTCTCAGCCTTGCCTGCTGCACATGAACTCAGCCACGATCAGCACCAAGGAAAGCAGGACCAAGCCAGCAACTCCCAGGCGGATGTTGATCTCCATGGATGTAAAAGTGTTTGCTGCAGAGTGAGACAGAGAAGAGTTACTACTCAATTGTTGGTTGTGATGAAGGCAGGGTGAGGAGGGAGATGGTCTCAAGGCTGCGGCCCTCAGCATACTTAGCCCCATTGAGTTCAGTGGGACTTACTTCTGATTTCTAAGAACATAAGAACAGCCTGCTGGATCTACCTGCCAATGGAAGCAGTCTTCTAATCTACTCCACTTGCCTAAAACTAGACTAGAACCAGAAAGATGATACAAAGCATACTAGAATGCAAGCAGTGGACCTACTCAGAGTTCCACTGTCACAGTTGCTCCCTTTTGCTAATAAGATGGCAGGTACACATGTTGCGCTTCAGTTTTTTATGTCACTGCAGGAGCATCCAAAAGTAGTCAGTTTGTGATTGGTCATTTGCTGGGCGTTCCATTCAGAATTACTGGTCCATAATGTGGGCTTGAAATTTCATTGACCAATGGATTGGTTGGGTGGTCCTGGCTGAGGAGAGCAGAAGGTCAGGTTCAGCACTGCCTGGGGGTCAGCTGGGAGGTCCAGTAACTTGACCTAAAGTCAGTTCTCATTAAAAAAAACTTTATTTTTAAAAACAAGACTTTGTTAAAAGCAAAAACTTCACATGATTACACAGTTTAGGACTGCTCAGAAGCCAAGAAAATAACAAAACTATCTTATCTAGCTGGCTGAAACAAAACACGCAAATCATAGCAGACTGAGCAGGAAAGCAAAATTTGATCTAAGGTCCGAACAGGCACTGATCATCCCTTCAGGATGAAAGCTCCCTCATACCAGCCCCAACCCAGATTTAAGAGAGTGCTAATTATGGTGCTCACCCCCTCCATCCCAAAGGAATCAGCACCTGTTCCCACCACAGGTCTTTGATTAACATTCAGCACTGGTCTTGAGACCTTAATGAGGAACATCTGCATTTGAGCTCAACATTCCAGAATTTCTAACAACCTCCCATACGACCCACAAGCTAGCCTTAAAAGGGACTATATCAACAAAGGAAGTCCCATAAAGCATATAATACGTATTGTAAAAAAAGGATCAACAGCACACGTACCATATTCTGATGGAAATTTGACCCCAAAAAATGCAGTAAGAGTTAGGCAAATCATATACAGTGGTACCTCGGGTTACAAACACCTTGGGTTACAACACTTCGGCTTACAGACTCCACTAACGCGGAAGTAGTACCTCGGGTTAAGAACTTTACCTCTGGATGAGAACAGAAATCGAGCGGTGCGGCGGCAGTGGGAGACCCCATTAGGTAAAGAGGTAGCTCAGGTTAAGAACAGTTTCGGGTTAAGAACAGACCTCCGGAACGCATTAAGTTCGTAACCAGAAGTACCACTGTATAATATATGCAAGACATGCATTCCTATTTTGCACAGCTAAGACTGCTATCCTAATCCTTGATCTCATGGATGGGTTTGGATCGAACAGACATCCCTGTCCACTGGCCTCCTCTGCAACCATGAAAATGTTGTGGAAGCAAAACTTTTGCCAGAGAAGGTTCCTAAAGCAGGCTGTTTAGAGGGTGGGGCAGAACTGAGCCAATCATGCAGTCACTAAGAGGAAGCTGGACAATAAAGCTTCCCATAGATTGACTCCCAACCCCCTAAGATTGAAGATTAATGATGAGACAGTGGGGTGAGGTGGGGTGAGGAAAAATCACAAAATGAATTATTGGAATCAACCCCAGAGAAAATAGCAGCAATAGTGTATTGCTGGTTTACATGCAAATCACCAACAAAAAGACACCACAAGCAGTAAACAACAAAAACCTGGAACAAGCCTGAAAAATCTTAGAATAAAGGGATTTAAATGGTGGAATAAGTTCATGGTGGTGCTGGCATTGTGTCATACACTGGGTCATACACAGGTGACAGGGTTTAGTGAGCAGGAAGAGTCTGGGGCAGAGGGCAGTTCAGAATTTGAGGCAGAAGAGGGAGTTGGAGAGGTGTGGGCCCAGGAGACAGAGAGGCAGGATGCTGTAGAAGTCAGGGAATCCATCATTTACAAGTGTTGAAATGATACCAAACTGTGACTTGAAGAGGGAGAGATACCTCCTTTTAAAACTAAGGAATGGTGGAGCCAGCACACTTTTCCAATTTCATTTACTATTGCAGCAAATACAAACCTGGATTAGTGCAATCTGCGAAAGATGCATACAAGGATTAAGACAGGATCTTACCCGTTACTTTGATGTGTACTTCATCACTGTAGTTTGAGCATTCTTGAGTGCTCTTGAACTTTAAGCAATAGCTACAGCGATAGATGCCCCCATCTGATTCTTTGGCATTGATAATGGGAAATAGAACTTCTCCTGATCCCATCTTCTTGCTTTCGTAAGTATTTGAAGAATTTTTTATGTGTAGAGTAAACTCTGCTTCTTGCTGTTTTTCTGTCTTACAGTGGATGTTGGCATTTCCTTCCAGAGCAATCACCTCTCCTGGGCTCACTGAGATGGAAGGTTTGGGAGAAGCTTATCCAGGGGGAGAAAGAGAAAAAGAGGGATGCTTAATCCTTTGATCTTACACAATAGTCTGGCTTTGTAAAATGGGAAAGATTTGCATGCTATTGCGGAATATAGAAAACCACGTGCAACTCAGAGTGTGAATATTGATAGGCTGCTTTTATGCCATTACAGTGGTACCTCAGGTTAAGTACTTAATTCGTTCCGGAGGTCCGTACTTAACCTGAAGCTGTTCTTAACTTTAAGCACCACTTTAGCTAATGGGCCCTCCTGCTGCCGCCACGCCGCTAGAGCACGATTTCTGTTCTCATCCTGAAGCAAAGTTCTTAACCTGAAGCACAATTTCTGGGTTAGCGGAGTCTGTAACCTGAAGCGCATGTAACCTGAAGCGTATGTAACCCGAGGTACCACTGTACTCAGGAGATTATTTGGCCGAGAACACAGGTGAGATGTGACTCTTGTTAGGGAAGGGCAAACTGCACAGCAGAGATGCCCTGTGAGAGGGACAGAACCTATTGGGGTAGGATTACTGTGGACCCTCCATTGTAGGCTTCAGGGTGTATAGTAATGTCCATTGCCTTGTCCGTTGACTAGGACCTGGGTGTGTGACAAATGGCGTACAGAGCAGGGGATTATATGGTGTGCTACACAAAGGTCGGCGGTTCGAATCCCTGTGGCGGGGTGCGCTCCCGCTGCTCGGTCCCAGCGCCTGCCAACCTAGCAGTTCGAAAGCATCTCTGGGTGCAAGTAGATAAATAGGTACCGCTTACCAGCGGGAAGGTAAACGGCGTTTCCGTGTGCGGCTCTGGCTCGCCAGAGCAGCGATGTCACGCTGGCCACGTGACCCGGAAGTGTCTCCGGACAGCGCTGGCCCCTGGCCTCTTGAGTGAGATGGGCGCACAACCCCAGAGTCTGTCAAGACTGGCCCGTACGGGCAGGGGTACCTTTACCTTTTTACGACTATGTTTACAGAGAATGCATTTTAATCTGGAACGAAATACTAATGATTAAATAGAAATGGAGATAAATAATCCCTTTTGATAGGTACATATTTTGATCAGTTCAGTTATATAGTTCAATCAGTGAACTCCCCCCCCCCCCGAAATTGATTGGCAGATGGAATAAACCCAACACCCATTTTAGCGTCATTTGTAAAACTGTCACACAGAGACTAAGCCAAGCCCTCACCTGTTACGTTGATGTAAAGTCTGTCACTTAGATGCGAGCATATGCCATCGAGGCAATACCTACACTGATAAATTCCTCCATGTTCTAGTTTGGCCTCAGAAATGAAAAAATCCACTGTATAAGCCGAAGATTTCTCAGATCGCACATAAATTGCAAGTTCTCCCTTGTAGAGATCAAAGGTGGCTCCGTAATGTGGACTCCGACATTGGATGTAGAAATTCCCTCCAAGGGCAACATTAGGACTGGGAATCACTGTAATCGAGGGCTCGGTATATTGTCCTGATCAAGAAAGAGAATGGGAAGGTGGTTTGGAAGGTGGAACACTTGCAATAGGAGGCTTTCACCTGCAGCTGGAGAATCAAATAGAGTGAGTTTGTACAAAAATTCAAATGGCAGTGCTGGATGACTCTGCAGGGGTTATCAGAGCAGGGGTTATCAAGCTGTGGTCCCTGAGCGGCTGGCTGCCCCTGAGCTTCATTTAGGGGTACTGTGGTCCATCTGAGAAAAAACACACACCTACAAATCTTGCGACATCCAACACAGTGTATCACAACAGCTACAACAGGCATAAAATGAATTAAGTCATCCTCCAAGACTCTCACCAATTTTCATCTGATCCAGAGGAGAGGGGGTGTGGGATCTGCTACAATGCAGCCCATATTCATCAGTTGGTGTAAATTTCTGGTCAGCAAGCTTTTTTGTTTTAAAAAGCAGCTCTATCATCACTCAGAGATGCAGTAGCTTGAGGAAGAGTCAAAAGAGATCTGAGTCCAAAAGGTAGCAGGCACCTTTCTTGGAAATGTGGGGTGTAGACACAGAGCAGTCAAGTCCAACATTCCTTGTTTCCTAGAATGGACACACAGAGGAAGGTGACTCCAAAAAGAGAGGACTTCCTGCAATACCTGTTGGGAGCCACTCCCTCTGAGTGTGACCAGGTAGATAGGTGTGACCCAAGTGAAGCCATATCAAAGGGCTGGGCACACAGCCATCTTT
Organism: Podarcis gaigeae; assembly: GCF_964106915.1. Classification (NCBI taxonomy): domain Eukaryota; kingdom Metazoa; phylum Chordata; class Lepidosauria; order Squamata; family Lacertidae; genus Podarcis; species Podarcis gaigeae. Next base: position 20,240,178 of record NC_139689.1, on the reverse strand, counting down.
CTCTTTTGAATCTCTCTTTTGGATATCTTTTGACCTACTATTGATCCTGCTGTTCATATGCAGCCTCATCCATAACAAAGCATGTAGGCCACATGTTGTACGTCTGAGACATCACTTCCCTTGTCTACATTTTCCTGCAAATGAAACCGAAGCTGCAGCTAAAGCCTGCTCTGAATGTGAGTCAACTTTATTCTTATTTTAATAAGATGACTTTGTGTTGTTATTGTTTTAAGAGGGAAATAAAGGGGAAATGACCAGGAAGAATTGCGTCTGCACAAAGGGCATCCTGGATTGCTTAGTTAAAGGGCTGAAACCAGCTATCAACAAGCATCACTAGGCAGAGACCCTTCTCATAGTGGCGCCCTCCCATCAGATGGCAAGGAAATAAACAACTATCTGACTTTTAGAAGACATCTGAAGGCAGCCCTGTTTAGGGAAGTTTTTAATGTCTGAAGTTTATTCTGTTTTTAATATTCTGATGGAAGCCTCCCAGAGTGGCTGGGGATAATAATAATAATAATAATAATAATAATAATAATAATAATAGCAGCATTTCCTGCAGTAAATATTTGTTGTTGTTGTTGTTTACTGCAAGGAATGTGATGTGCACTAGCATGAGGGAGGAAGGAGCATATCTAATAAATTTATCCTCTCCTACCTTCCTTAACATTCCTACAGAAACTTCAGAGTGACACATGGACAGCTGAGATGGACACAGGTTGTCTAAAGACAAAGGAGAGTGGGACACTTGCACCTGTCATCCTTGCACACTACAGGGAAAGTGTGGGAGCTACCACTTATCATTCAGCAGTAGTGAGAAAAAGAAGCTTGATTGTGGGAGGCCCTGGCATTGAACTCCCATTCTGCCCTATGCCTCTCTCCCACTCTTGGGATAATTTTGTTGATCCAAACTCACCTTTAGCCATTTGCCACTGCCTGGTCAGCCAACACCCTGGAAAGGAGAAGATCCATTTAGAGTCAAGATATCTGAGCAACAGAAATGGAAGCCGGGCCTCCAATCTCCCAGGCCTGCTCTTGCAAACACTCTGACCCCACCGCCCTCCAAGGAGTGAGACCAACCTAGAAAGAGGATGCTGGAAGGGAATTTCATGGCGTGGCTTCTGTAGCCAGTGGTTTCTTCCGTTTGCTCCTAATTCTGCTGTCTCCTGAGTGAAGATCTCAGCTGGAGGCTGTTGCCGCTGAAACCCAGCAATGTTCTGTGATGCAGCTCTTCCGCAGAAGAAATGACTCTGCTCTGATCGGCCAGTGCTGTTGTCCTTCTTCCGTTCCCACGGCTGCCTGACCAACCACACCCCTTATTAGTTTGCATCTATCTGGTGGTTGCAAAACCAGAGGAAGTGAAGGGCTGAGTGTTTGGCGTGGAACACAACTCCTATTTTTAATTTTTCTAGTTCTCAGAGAGAGAGAGCATCTCAGTAGTATTGTTGGGGCAAAAGAAATCTAGTATGCCCAGTTGTACATCATGGCAAATTCAAGCTCTGGTCACTTACTGCCTCCTCGCCAAAGATATTGTGCCTATGCTGTCACTTTGGACCCTCTTGGTCAAAAAAGCACATTTAAGGAACAATTAGGAGACTTGGTGGTGTGTCCCTCTGTACAGACTCACTGATACATTTTGAGTTGTAAATTTAAGCTCCAGAGAGGCATTGGGACTGCAGTTATGATGGCTCCCCACTGCAAAGGAATGGCCAGCCCCCAAATACTTATTTCTGTCTTACTCTGATGCTGTCCTAGGATTAGCTCTGACATCCATGGTTTTCTTCTATATAAACGAACCACAGCAAGCCTCAGGCTCATGTGCCTCCTCTTTTGTCAGGTAGGCTATTAGAAGCTTCCATTTCCATTTGGATTAACCAGAGTTCTCCCTGACTTCCAAATCATGGTTTGATTGTGGTGAAACCTTTCCATTAAAATAAAATTTGAAAAATAAAATGAAAGTCATATTTTAAACTACTTCCTTCGATTTTTCTCCGTTAACAAAAGTAGAAGGTTACTGAGAGACCTCAGACTTGGCAAAGCAAAGAGCTCAGGAAGCTGCCTCAGAATGAGTGAGTCAGTTGGTCCATTGAGACCAGTATTGTCTGCAATGACTGGCAGAAGCCCTGCAGGATTTCAGGCAAGATTCTCTCGGTATTGTACTTGGAGATGTCAGGAATTGAACTGGGAATCTTCGGCATGCAAAATGGATGCTCTACTATCAAGCTACACTTGTTCCGCACTAGAAAGGCAGGCAGTCCCTTCCCTTGAAGATCATGGTGTCAACCACTATGTGCAACATCTGACTCTGTGTTATACTCCATTTCCTCCAAAAGCAGAAGAAACAGAAGTGATACAAGGGGACTCTGCAGAGCTCCTCTTTCTACAAAGTAAGGGTCTATAGTCATCTTTTAATTCAGGCTGAGCGGACGATGAGGCAGGCTCCCTGGAACTCCTCTGAGAATGACTTCATGTCAGGAGTGGCCTGAGATGTTTTGATGCCTGAAGCCAAATGCCGGTCAGCTGCACTGTAATAACAGGGCAGGGCACCAGGTTCTGAAAGGGCTTGCTCTCATTGCAAAGCCTCACTGCCAGGCCAGGGGGCAAACCTTGCAAAGGCTTCCAGAACACCTCACTCTCGCCAAGACTCTGAGAGAGGGAGGTAGTATTCTGCAGAGCTTTGACAATGGTCTCTCTCCACCCCAGTCCCTAAAATAGCACCCCCACAATAGCTTTGGACATTTCCACCCTTCCTATAAACACTGCCCCCTGCCTTTGCCACCCTTGAATTAAACTAGGCATCTTTCATTTACTTCAGGGGAGTTGCACTAGCATTCTTCCATGCTGGCTCCACACAACAGTCTTCTGATCCCATACCCCAAAAATCCTCTCATTTCCCCCGCTGGATTTCAGGAGCTGTATTCTCACTGAGGATGGGCATCGTGGAGTTTGCTACTCCTGCCCAATCGCAGTTCAAAACAACAGAAAAGCAATTACCTAACTCACAGTCACATTGGTTTTAGATGGACGGGTATGCTTTTTATTGCTTTTCATTTGATACGATTACTATTAGAGATAAATAATAATAATAATAAAAGCAAAACACCCAGACAAGGAATAAAATCATAAGTTACGCAGTTAATACACACAATTCTCTTAGTTATTTCAATGGGTTGTCTCTGAGAAGGACTTAGCTGAACAGTAAGTTAAGTGTTCCAAACTTACATAAAAAGCTCAAAAAAAGGTGCAGAAAACAGAAGCCTCTAGTATTCTCACCCAACCCCTTCTGAAAAGATTCCTTGGTGTTATCACAGAATAGAAATTTGGCCTTCAGATGAACCAGAAATGAAACCAGTCTCTATGGGATTCCTGTGGCTTTGCTTGTCTTTGATGCCTCATGGAAGGGTCTTGACTCGTGGAACTGAGTCGAGTCAGAGCTTCTCAGCCTTGCCTGCTGCACATGAACTCAACCACGATCAGCACCAAGGAAAGCAGGACCAAGCCAGCAACTCCCAGGCGGATGTTGATCTCCATGGATGGAGAAGTCTTTGCTGCAGAGTGAGACAGAGAAGAGTTACTTGGATGTGAAGGCAGGGTGGGAGGGAGATTACCCCAAGGCTGTGGCCCTCAGCATACTTATTTTTTAAAAAAATTAATATTTATTAACATTTTCATTTACAAAAAACACCGTACATTTTTTACATTTCTTTTCCTATCTTTTGACTCTCGAGTTGTCGAGTTCCTCCCATCCCTCCAAACTGACTTTCTAACTTCCAGCCCTCAGCATACTTAGCCCCATCGAGTCCAGCGAGACTTACTTCTGATTTTTAAGAACATAAGAACAGCCTTCTGGATCATGCCAATGGAAGCAGTCTTCTAATCTCCTCCATTTGCCTTTTCCTTCTGACTAGAGTCAGAGAGATGATAGAAAGGATACTAAGTCTGCATGCAGTGGACCAACTGACAGCTCCACTAATAAGATGGCAGGGATACATGCTGCGTTTCAATTTTTATGCAAATGCAGCAGCATCCAAAAAGTGGTCAGTTTGTGATTGGTCATTTGCTAGGTGTTCCGTTCAGAATTACTGGTCCATAATGTGGGCTTGAAATTTCATCCACCAATGGATTGGTTGGATGGTCCTGGCTGAAGAGAGCAGAAGGTCAGGTTCATCACTGCCTGGGGGTCAGCTGGGAATGCCTTGGCAGATTGTGCTGACTTATATAATGAGGAACTCAAGAAGAGGACCTGGAGGAACCTGAGCCTGAGTCTGAAGCTACTAGTGGAGATGGTGGCAGCAGAGGAAGGCAAAAGGGGAGGATATTAAGTAAATGAAAAAGTTTAGTGGGACTGCATATATTAACACATGCTGTGGGTTAGCCACCCCCGATACATCAGAATATCAAAGAGGGATAATGTGTATGTCAGTTTAGCCAGTTCTGCATAGTTCATCCATTTCTCTTGCCACTGCTCTTTTGTCGGGGCTGAACCCACACTTACTTAGCCATTGCCAGTGGAGTCAAATTACCTGGATACTCCATTCTGTGCAATGCTGCCATGGTTCCTCCATAGAGGTGTTTGGCTTTGGTTGTCACAATTCCCCAAACCCCTGCCGTATACACGGAAGGAAGGAAAACAAAGGCACAAAACCAGGCTCCTCACCTGTCACAAGTTCCAACCCCACTGCGTCACTTGGCTCCGACCACTGAAAGGCATGTCCTCTGCGGTGATACTGACAGGTATAATTCCCTTCATCCTCCAGCCTGATCATGGAAAGAGAGAACTCAGATGTGTTTCCATCCGATTCTGCCATCTGCCATGCTATTAGGTTGCTGGACTTGTGCAAAGAAAAGTTCAGGCCATTCTCTGGTCCGTGACACTCAATGGTGACACTGAAGCCTTCAGCAAGTGGGTCCCGAGGTCTCATTCTGATGGATGGTTTGGAGAGGCTGGGATCTACGTTTTGGAATAAAAGAGGAGGCAAGGAGTAGCAATGTTTACGGTAACCAAGGAATATCTCCTGCTAATGACCATGTCAGTCAATTCATCTCCTACTCAGCCAGTCTCATTCTGCTACTATAATACAGGCATATCTCAGAGATATGTTGTGGGTTTGGTTCCAGACCACCGCAATAAAGCAAATATCACAGTAAAGTCAATCAGACATTGATTTGTTTGTTTCCCAGTGCATATAAAAGTTATGTTTACATTATGGTCTAGTCTATTAAATTTGAAATAACATTATGCTTTAAAAAAATAAAAACCAGCAACAATGTACAAGTGTAAGTGTGGGTTCAGGACTGAATAAGGATATACAATGTACAATGTACTTTTTAATTAAAAAAGACTACATTGCTGAGAAATGCTATCACCTGACCCTTCAATGAGTTGTAAAAATCCTGGGAATCTCAGGTTTTGCCATGTAAAAGTGAGTTTCCAATTCACTTTGATACATGCATTTGATATGTTTGGGGCAATGTCAAGTCCCATCTCAGAAGCCAAAGTGCTAAACCAGAATTCTAATGGCTGGGATTTCAGTGGCAGCCATTCATACCTCTTCCCTGCCACCGCCCCCCATTATTTACAGCAGAATTATATGCAATAAGGAAGCATGAGCACTAGTCACAAAATTAATGCAGAGAAAGGAAGTATATACATATTTGCATAATTCAATCAGGTTATAGAGTTCCATTCATACAAAAGTTTGGCTTTCAAACCAATTTTTTTAAAAAAATTTCTCCCCATTCTTGCATGCATCACAGTGTGGTTGATCTCCATTCCATTTTTGGTAGACGTTTGCCACCTGATGGTCAGAAGGTAGAATTGAAGCCTGTCCCATCTCAAGACTTTCAGGGGCTTATGGGCAGCTCTGGGAACCACTGCAAATAAACTGAATGTGTGTAGTATTTAGAAGGTTCCTCCGTAGCCTGTAATTCTAGTATTTCAGAACCTCAAGCTGCTCCAAACCAGGATTTATTTTCACAGGGTGGACAGGCTCTCACTAAAAAAATCTTGAAAGGCCTAATCCTACGCTTCAGTTTCAACCAGAGTTGCTTAAATGAAACAAGCCTTTGTTTGCTGTCGTTCTTCTTCATATTCCTATGTCCATGACCAGATGGACCACAGCTTACTGGGAAATGATTTGCAGAGAGAAGGTGCCAGGTTCAGTCCTCAGCATCACCACATAGGATTGGGAAATACCCCCAGTCTGAAACCTAGGAGAGGTCAGTGTGTAGGCAGCCTGTGTCTACATATCCTGCTAAATTCAGCAGCAAATAATGTGTTTCAGCCTGGAATGCACCATTTGAGAAGATTGCTAATGATACTCCAATGCTGGCATAGCATGGGAAAGGGCCTATTTTAAAAACACCTTGCATGTTTTAGCTAATGCAGCTTCTCCCTTTGATATACAGCTCCCTTTGATATACAGCTACAGGGAATACAAAATTCATGTTAGTACCATTATTTTTGGGGGTGTGGGGTGGTAAAGCACACAAACAGCCTTACCTCTTATGTAGATATATATGCTCTTGCTGAAATTTGAGCACAGTTCACAGAAGGTTGACTTGAAACAATATGTACACCGGTAGATTCCTCCGTGGAACAGTGTGGCGTTGGCAATAGCAAATACGACCAGTTTTTGCTGGTCTTCCTCCATTACAACATGAAACAAAGATGAACCCACTTTTTTGTAGAGTTGGAACTCTACATCCTGGTTGCCTTGACTGTTACAGTGGATCGTGACATTTCCGCCCAACTTGACGATATTACTGGGGCTCACTGAGATGGAAGGCTTGGGGAAATGCAGAGCTGGGTGAGAAAGAGAAGAGAACTCTTGAAGAATGGGAAAGGTTGTGGAATGAAAGGATAAAATTTACAGCCTGTAATGCTTTGAAAGAGAATATGATGAAAATGATGTATAGATGGTATATTACACCAGTGAAATTAGCTAAAATGTATAAGACAAATAATAAATGTTGGAAATGTAAAGAAAAAGAAGGAACATTTTATCATATGCAGTGGGAATGTAAAAAAGTAAAGAATTTATGGGAAATGATATATAATGAGATGAAAAAGATGTTGAAATATACTTTTTTTTTTTAAACCAGAAGCATTTTTACTTGGTATTATAGGTCAGGACATTAATAGGCAAGATGTTAAATTGTTTTTAATATGCAACAACTGCGACAAGAGTATTGTTAGCCAAGAAATGGAAACAAGAAGAAATTCCGACGAAAGAAGAATGGCAGATGAAATTAATGGACTACGCAGAATTGGACAAAATGACAGGAAGGATTCAAAACCTGCGGGAACAGAGATTTACAGAAGATTGGAAGAAATATATGCATTAGTTGAAGAGCAACTGTAATCAACAAATTACACTAGTAGGACTACAAGAAGTTTTGTAAGGAGAAATATACAAAGTGTTACAAAGTAGAAAAAGATAGAGATATTGGTTATGAGTTTGAAATGTAATAGGGAATATAAGAAATGCATACTGAGAGATTAGATTGGAAAATTTTCAGACAGGATTGATGGAAGTCAAAAATTTGAATAAGATGTAAAAGTATGTTTAATTACTGTTGAAAATGATATGTTAAAAAAACATATAGATAGATAGATAGATAGATAGATAGATAGATAGATAGATAGATAGATAGATATGAGAGAAAGAGAAGAGAACTGAGATTTGGAAGGTGGGGAATCTGTCACAGGTTCCCCATCCTGGTTTAACGTATCGCTGGAGAAGGAGGTAGAGCGAAAGAGGAAGGACCCTTCCACTCCTGACGGTACCCCTTGGGAGAACTACACACACACACACACACACACACACACACTGTGTACATATATATGAGAATGCTAGAATTTGTGGGCTTCCCATGAAGCTGAATGGTGGGAGATTCAGCACAGGTAAAAGAAAGGACTTCTTCACACAGTGCATAATCAAACCGTGGAACTCACAGAACCCGCAGGAGGCAGTGATGGTCTCCCACTAGGACAGCTTCAAAAGAAGAGTGGACAGATTCATGGAAGATAAGACTATGGCTATGGTCTGGGGCAGATGCTACAAATCACAGGAGAGGAGAGGGCTCTGCATGTGGATTGCCCATTAAGACATCTGTTTGGCCACTGTGAGAACAAGTAGCTGAACTAACTAGATGGCCCATTGGTCTGATCCAGCAGGACTCTTCTTTAGTTCTTATGCTTTTTAGAAGAATGTGTATAAACTGCCACTGAAAGAGAATCAAGGTGGTGTACAGTAAAATCATTCAGAAACACCATAAAACTTTCAAATCTTAAAGTTATAAAAGCATAAAATCCAGAACAAATGACCAACACTGAGTCAACTTAAGGTAAAGCTAAAGGGACCCCTGATCATTAGGTCCAGTCATGACCGATTCTGGGGTTGCGGCACTCATCTCGCTTTATTGGCCAAGGGAGCCGGTGTACAGCTTCCGGGTCATGTGGCCAGCATGACTAAGCCGCTTCTGGCAAACCAGAGCAGTGCACAGAAACACCATTTACCTTCTCGCCAGAGCGGTACCTATTTATCTACTTGCACTTTGACGTGCTTTCGAACTGCTAGGTTGGCAGGAGCTGGGACCGAGCAACGGGAACTCACCCCGTCGCGGGGATTCAAACCACTGATCAGTTCAGAAACACCATAAAACTTTCAAATCTTAAAGTTATAAAAGCATAAAATCCAGAACAAATGACCAACACTGAGTCAACTTAATTCTCTAAAAAGTTTGGTGAAACAAATGTGTTTTCAGCAGACTGAAATCTATCGAGATTATAGGTGCCTGTCTGACATCAGTAGGAATAGTGTTCCAAATTACTGGTGCCAGTACACTAAAAAGCCTTGGTTTGCATAAATTAGAAACTATACTGCATTTTCCATAGGCCATGACATCTTTTGTCTTGGCACAGTGCACAGTTGCATAAGGACCCAGGAAGGAGACACAGACAGACTCTCTTCCCCTCTCCTTCAGCCTCCACAGCTGGGCTGCTGCAGTGGTGCTGCTGCCACATGGTAAGGCTTCAAAGGGAAGGATGACAGGATATTTGTGAGCTCAGAAAGGCTGAGAGGGAGGATGAGAGGGAAGACAGGAATTATTCCCTGGCTTAGATTTTAGTCTGAGCCAGAGAAGAACTTAGGTTTCATAAATTCTTCACTATTTTTATTTTCCCTCCAAAGCTCATTTCCAGACTCAAGTTTAGAAAACTTCATGTACATCTCTAAATTTGACTCAGACAGCTCTCACCTCTTATCTTGACCTTTACTCTGTCACTTAAAGGTGAGCAGCTGTCGCCAGAGAAAGAGTTGAAGCAATATCGGCACCGGTAGTTCCCACCATCTGATAGTTTGACATTGGCGAAGAAAAATGCAACCTCATTCCACTCTGACTTCTTGACTACTGAAGCATGCAAAGATGAATCCAGTTCTCTGAACAGAACAAATCTTGCTTTTGCGTAGTCTTCACTGCGCACCTTGCAGCGGATGGTAGCATTGCCTCCCAGGGGGACAATTTTACTGGGGACCACTGAGATGGAAGGCTTGGGATAAGATTGTCCTGGGCAAAAAAAGAGAGCAAGAGATTTACAAAATATCAGTAACAGCAACAACCTCCCACAACAACAACAACAAAAACCCAACAACATTCCAACCCAAGAGTCTTCTCAACACCTTCAGTTTTTGTAGCTGGGGTCAGCGGGGAAAGGCCTGCAAGGCAGGGAACAATTCTTCCAGGAATCACAGCCAAGATGGCTTCCTCATTAATTCTTCGAGAAAATTCATCAGCATTATTGGGTTGGAGAAATGCATTGCAAAATCCAGATAAGTGTGAATTTCAAAGAATGACTGTGTTTTGGTTCACACATGATTTGAAGAAATATGAATTATTAGACAGATTTAACACAGCTCACCAAGTTTTCCCCCATCCCTATACCCAGACTAATCTGTAGGTTCTTTCAGGTGAGGCCTTGGGATCTGGGTTGTCCAATATCCACAATCCACACAGGGCTTGTGCCAATTTTGGTGCATTTTGCTGCTAGTCCAAATAGACTAGTAAAACTGATATGAGTGGTACAGCAATAGTGGCAAAACACAAAGGTTGCCAACTGACCAGGAAGTGGGAGAGAAACAGCAGTGAGACTTTTAACATAATGGTGTGGTCTCTGAAGAGTATATAGAGCAAGGAAGGTTGGTAGATCTTAACTTCTCATGCATATGTAAGAAAAAAATAGATTTGGTTATGAAAAGGCATGTCTGATTACGAGACATATTAATGAGACATATTAAGGTTCTTTTGTCTTGGACTCAGCTCACCTTTCAATGTCTTCCCAGTCAGCCACCATCCTGGAAAAGCAGATGATTCCATTAGTGGAAAGATAACTGAGCAACAGAAACTAGCATCCCGTTCTCTGGTCCTTCCACCCTCCCATTTCCCCCTCTATAATACCAACCCAAAAAGATGATGGAAAAAGAAAAGTTCATGGTGAGGGCTCTGCTCCTGGTAGATTGTCCTATTTTGCCTCAGCGCCTTCCTTCAACTGACTGAAGATGCAGGGAATGTCTGCATCTTCTAAAGCCCAGCAACCTTCTGTAATATCCTTCTTCCCTTACCGGTACAATTTCTCTGTGACTGATAGCATGGTCATCACCTCTACACCACCTAAAAAACCACTTCCTCCTCCCCCCCCCCCAGTAGCTGTGCAGTCACATATTGCAAAAAATAAAAAGGTCTCTCCAAAGCCAAAGCCCCATTTGTGGCCCACCCTTGACACAGACTGTTTTGCCTAAAGAGGAACTCCTCTCTACATGTCTCACATCTCCTTTATTACCTACCTTTTGAGGAAATGGTGCACAAAAGTGTTGGAGCCTGTGCCTCCTTCCTTTCCCCACCTGCCTCCACTAAAACGACTTAGCACTTAGTTGCTTCTATGGGTGCAAATGCTGTGCCAAGAGACACCCAGGGCTGTGTCCTTTGCCTCCCATGAAACCCTCACTCGCTTATGGTCTTCACCCTTCCTACACAGTGTTTAATGTCTATACAGTGGTACCTCGGGTTACATACGCTTCAGGTTACAGACTCTGCTAACCCAGAAATATTACCTCGGTTTAAGAACTTTGCTTCAGGATGAGAACAGAAATCGTGCAGCAGCAGCAGGAGGCCTCATTAGCTAAAGTGGTTCTTCAGGTTAAGAAGAGTTTCATGTTAAGAACAGACCTCTAGAATGAATTAAGTTCTTAACCCGAGGTACCACTGTAATGAGAAGTGCTGGACCTAAAGTCATGGTAGAGCTTAACCTCGCTCTCAAAGCCTTAAAGTCTCTTCTCCTTAGAAGGCTTAGGCTTGACTCTATCAGGCAAATACATACTCCTCCTCCATTACTTCACATATTCCAGGTGTGGGGGGATCTTGGGCCCTCCAAGTGTCACTGAACTACACCTCCCATCATCCCCAACCAGTGTTGTGCATCCCCTGCCATTGGCCATGCTTGCTGAGGCTGATGGGATTTGTACTTCAGCAGTAAAGGCTAAGTAACAACAACAACAACAATTTATTATTTATACCCTGCACATCTGGCTGGGTTTCCCCAGCCACTCTGGGTGGCTTCCAACAAAATATTAAAATACACTGGTCTGTTAAACATTAAAAGCTTCCCTAAACAGGGCTGCCTTCAGATGTCTTCTAAAGGTCTGGTAGTTGTTCTTCTCTCTGACATCTGGTGGGAGGGCATTCCACAGGGCGGGTGCCACTACCGAGAAGGCCCTCTGCCTGGTTCCCTGTAACTTGGCTTCTCGCAAGAAGGGAACTGCCAGTTGGCCCTCAGAGCTGGACCTCAGTGTCCGGGTAGAAAGATGGGGGCGGAGATGCTCCTTCAGGTATACTGGACCGAGGCCATTTAGGGCTTTAAAGGTCAGCACCAACACTTTTAGTTGTGCTCAGTAAACACATCACCTGGATTTCTGATCCTCCTGTCTGGTCTCTGGTCCCAAGACCTTTCAGTTGATCATACCAGCCAAGAAGGAGGATGTTGAAAGAGGAACTCAGGTTGAGGGTTCCGTAGCCAGCAACTCTCCATTGCACCTTGCCGTACTGTACCACAAACGAGGCCGCAGCTTCTCAAACATCCAGTGCTCTGTGACACAGTTCCCTCCCCCCTTGACATGCAGATATTCTGTAGTCTTACAATATGGTTGACCTCAGTAAGCTCACTGCACTTTCTGACAAGCCACATCCCTTTTTAGGCTGCAACCACAGGTGTGGGGACAGGAGGGGGGAAGAGTGAGCAAGCAGCTTTCAAAACCACATTTGTGATGCTGCGGAGATTTAAGTGTATTCAAGTTCTCTGTTGCCCTACCATAAAAATTCCACATTGCTTTGTTTTTTTTTTTTAAGGGTAGGAAAGTAAATGGAATGAAATGTATGGGATGAACAAATGATTTATTTCCTATTTATTTTCATTGCATTTATATATTGCCTTTCTGCCAAGGCATCCAAGGTGGTTTACAGTTTTAAAATATTAAAATAAATAAAATTTACTGTTCCACTAAGATTTGGATATACAGTCGTACCTTGGTTGTCGAATGCCCTGGAACTCGTACGTTTTGGCTCCCGATTGCAGCAAACCCAGAAATGATTGTTCTGGTTTGTGAACGTTCTTTTGGAACCCGGACATCCAATGGGGCTTCCAGGGTTTCTGATTGGCTGCAGGAGCTTCCTGCAGCCAATCAGAAGCCACAATTTGGTTTTTGAATGTTTTGGAAGTCGAATGGACTTCCAGAACGGATTCTGTTCAACTCACAAGGTACGGCTGTATTCATTATGGCCTGGTTCACATGGCATGGGAAGCCAAACTATGGTTTACCAAGACCATGTGAACATGTGTTCAACAAACAGAAAATAAGTGAAATTCCAAGTTGATGTCACTGAGTTGTGGAGAGGAAGAACCGTGGGAGACATTCGTTCAAAATAAATATAGACGTTCACAAAGTGACTGTGTCTGGTGTTGCAAATAAAATTCACCACTACAGTGATCTGGAGGCTGGAGCAAGTCCCTGTGGAGGACAATTGCCAAGATCAGGAATAAATGGACAATTCTCACAATAGAAACATGCAAGAAGTGGGGTTCTCCAACAATCTGTGTCTGGGCTGGTACTTTTCTAACTCATTCATAAATTGTCTAGAGTTGCAGATGAAGAATGAAGCAGCCAAGTTTGCCAATGACACCAAATTATTTGTGGTGGTGAAATCAAAAAGTAGTTGTAAGGCACAGCAAAAGGACCCCTCCAAGCTGAGTGAATGGGTATTAAAATGGCAAATGAAGTTCAACATAAGCAAGTATGAAGTGATGCATATTGAGGCAAATAATAATAATAATCCTAACTTTGCATATACACTAATAGGATCTGGTACCTAACCAGGAATGAGATCTTGGGGTTGTGGTGGATAGCTCAATGAAGGAGCCAGTCGAGTGTATGGCAGCTATGAAAAGCATGAATTCCACGTTTCAGATCATTAGGAAAGACATTGAAAATAAAACCCCTTATCACACTGCCCTTATAGAAATCTATGATGCTACACCACTTTTGGAACACAGTGTTCAGTTCTAGCTGCTACATCTCAAACAGGATACTGTAGAGCTGGAAAAGTTTCAGGAAAAGGTAACCAAAATCACCAAGGGGTTGCAGCAATTTCCCCGTGAGGAAATGTTACAACCTTTGGGGCTTTTCCTGCTGCTACATTCCAGGCAACAACTGCAGCAATCTGGGGGGAATAACTATCTTCAAAACTACAACGTATCAACTGGGAAAATGTTATGCTTATAGTAGCAACTACTTTCTGGTTGCCTCCCCACCTAATAATAATAATAATAATAATAATAATAATAATAATAGAAGCAACTAGCTGTTTGTGAGGATTCCTGACCTTTAAGAAAAACGGGCTGACATCACTGCAGGTGTAAGGATTCTTACGCAGGGTTTCTTCCTAGCCCGCTCCACATATTTCAATGGGTCCCCGCAAGTATATTTTGTAGAAAATTGGGAAGGCTGGAAGCGATTGCGAAGTTTTAGAAGTTGCTTTACTAGTGCGTTTTCTCCCACTCTGCATCCGCTTTAAATCTGATCAGCGATGCCTTGTATTTATTGTGTAGAGGGACAGATCCACTTGGGGGAGCTATTAGTCTCTCTGACAGGTCGGGCGAGACAAGGGCTGGTTTAAATCACGGTGACGGGCGCAGCGCTCGCTAGATGGCGCTGCGCCTTCCACGGTCCTCTTCCCCCACCACCTAGCCCTCCCCCCCCTTATTTCCCCAACCATCACTCCCCCCTCCCCAATATCCCGCGCGGATAAGCCCTGATGTTCTGCACTGCCTCCCTGCACATCATTCCCCGACATCCATCCGTGTGCCAGCATGGGGGGCCGGCGACCAGCGCGGTGAGCGGGGTTGGGGTTGTGGGCGCCCTGCGTCGGAGGGATGGGGTCCCCCCAGGGGTATCGAGCTTCGTGGTGGACGTTCCTCCTGCACCAGGCGCCGCACATCAACTTCCAGTTTGAAGCCGTGGGGAGCGAATTTGCCCCGGAGGACTGGGGGTATCAGCAGGTGAGTGCCACGGTGATGCCCAGACCGGGCATGGCATGGGTTTGCAGGATCTGTGGGGTCAGCGAGCCAGGCAGAAATCAGGCAGGGCTGTGGGAAAGATGAAGTGAATGAGAGAGGCGAGAGAAGGAGGAAGGGGGCAGGCGGGGGCGGGAGGAGAAGGTGAGGGGAGAGAGGGAGAGGTGGGGGTGGGGGTGGAAAAGAGGAGAATGGAAGGGCTTTTGAATGCGCGGAATTAAGATGTGCGCCCATAGAATTAAAATGCGTGCGCGCAGGCAGAGCTATTTGGATGGAGGGATGGAGGAGCAATCAGGAGGGGATGGCAAAGATTAAGGGTGGGAAACAAGGGGGAAGCAAGACGGGTGGGGAGGGAAATCAGAGTGCCGAGATGTGGTCCAAAGAAGAGGAATACCTGGATGGAGAAAATGAGAAGAGTTGAGGAAGAAGAAGGAGAGAAAGTGAGCAGCGGATAATGTAATGCTAAAGGAGGGAGGGAAAGGAGCAGAATGGGGGGTGAAAGGGGGACTTGTGGGAAAGGGAAGGAGAGGTGAGGAGAGGTAATGGGGCAGCTAGTGGGCTGGAGGAGAGGGGGAGGGAGGATGGGGGAGGGAGGGAGGGAACCTGACAGGATGCTCTGGGAAAGATGGAGGACCAGATCGAGAGATAAGTGAAGAAGGATGGGACTGGAACTGCACACAGAGTGAAAGAAGGGGATAATGTGGGACAGGAGGAGACAGATGCCAGGGAGGAAGGGCTAAGGAGGTCCAAGGAGCATCTCTCATGTGTCAAGAAGCTCCAGCTTTGAAGTCAAGGGGGAGCCATCAGTGGTCCAGGTGTGTGTGTTGAGGTTGCATCCGTGGAGGGAGGCTCAGCTGTCGAGAGACTCGCCTGCCTCAGATTTCTGCAGCTCCTTGTCATAGCTGATGAGGCTCAGCAGCCTCTTCCCGTGTGCAGTGTGTCTTATCTGGGGCGACTCAGGACTCTCCTTCTACTAACAGAGAGACAGGACTGGCAGAGAGAGAGAGAGAGAGAGAGAGAGCGCACTTGTGTAGTGGCATGTAATGTGCAAACCAGCTGCACACGGATACGGCCCCAACAGCCGTTTTTGCGGTTGCATCCGCCCGAAAATGAAGGGTTGCATGAAAATGAAAGGCAGCTGATTTATCTGCATTATTAGCCTGGTTCACACGTTAATGCCTCTCCCTCGCTGCACAAGCGAAGGCGCATGAGTGCAGCTGAGGACATGTTGAGCTTGCACTGTGTGCAGATCAGCTCTGTGGCTGTGTAGATGCGGCCTCTGCATCTGTGTTCCTAATCCCACTTCATCTATTCCTCAAAGCAACATTTTATTTCTCAGCCTTTTGCGTCTTAATTTCAACACAAATTGGAGCACACCCAATATTAATTTAGGAGTGTGGGATGCTGCTTATGTCATCCAGGCCAGGTTTTTCCAATAGGTGCCCTCCAGATTCCACACACACCCCCGGACTACAACTCCCATCAGCCTCAGCATGGCCAATGGTCAGGGGCGATGGGTGCTGCAATCTAAAACATCTGGAGAACACCAGGTTCAGAAGGCTTGCCTAAACGGGCAGTGGATCGCCTGGGAGTCAGCCAGAAATCTTTCTTTCCTATTATCTGCTACCGCAGATCTTTTTAATTGAAAATGCCAAGGCTGAGGTTGGGGCCTTCTGCATACAGAAAGGCTGTGTATACAACATAGATTTAAAACACACACAAGCACACACACATACACACATAGAAATCCTTTGAGCTGTGGTTTACCCTTCACAGAACTAGAATTCCTGGCACCCTTAGGAAACTACAGTTCCTGGGATTCTGGCAGGTGGGGATGCTTTCAATGTGCTTTCAATGTATATTGTGCATGTACTCTTGTCACTGAGGCCCCCATCTCTACTACATGTTTAAAGCAGGATACTGCCACTTTAAACCACCATGGATTCCACCCAAAGAATCCTGGGAGCTGAGAACAGAGCTGCAGTTCTCAGAGTGGTTTAACAGTCCATTCATATTCCCAGGGAACTCTGGGAGAGGAGCAGGGGGTCTCCTAGCAACTCTCTGCACCCTTAGCAAACTACAAGTCCCAAGATTCTTTGGGGGGGGGGTAGCCATGACTGTTCAAAGTGGTATGATAGTGTGGTTAAATGTACGGTGCAAATGGGGCCTTCTTAGGCTGTGGTCTATACAATTTGAAATTAAATGGTTAACTTTGGTCAACCCCAACGTCCTAACTTCTCTGTAAAAACTAGTTGCTCCTTTAGTCACCTCTGCGGATTTCTCTTATGTGTTTTCTTTCCCCAAAGCTGGGAAGGAAAGCATGAAAAGAGAGAAGTAGAACATTTATCTGTCCTTTTATCTAAGACATGAACAGGCTCATTCTTAACCCGAGCCACAAAAGCTAGCTTGCCAAATTTACCAAACGGGGATTTGGGCACAAACCACTGTGGACGATATGACTAACTGATGCTGCTTTGCCAATTACATCCTGCCCAACCCAATTTGTCAGATTGTACCTTGTGGAACTAACCACCACATGATTTGGACGCCGCAAAAGAAATTTGGTGTATTATTTCGGAAGATTAGAATCACCAAAGCTAGACTAGCAAATACCAAAACGAACAAAGTCAAAGAGGTAATGTCTAGGAACCTAGGGAACTGCCTTCTTCTGCATCAGACCATTGGTCCATGTAGCTCAGTATTGTCCACACTGACTGACAGCAGTTCTCCAGTTTTTCAGCCAGGGGTCTACTCCCTACCTGGAGACTTGCACCGCACCACCCTCAGAGACATGACTGGGATAGAAGAGCCTTCATCCTTAGCAGAAGAACCTTAATAACAACAACAAATGGTCCCTTGTCTCCCTAGAGACTAACACATTTTATTATGGCATACGGTTTCATGGACTAGAGCCCAGTCCATCAGATGTTGGATCTGATTAAGTGTCCTGTAGTCCTACAACAGCTAATGCTGTAATAAAACATAAAAAGCAACATTAGCCAACTTGGTCCATCAGGTGGGGGGAGGGGGAAATCCAACAATCCACACTGGATGATACTTTTTTGTTAGGACCAACCAAATGTCATGAAACAGTGGCAAGGGTCCGAGTTCTCCAGAACGCTCCTCAGGCAAGATGCTCTACAACAAAGCGGGGGGAGGGGGTGTTGAGCACAAAAATTAGGTTGTATGTTGTGGTAGTTAAAATGTGTTAGACTGTGTGCACACCATACATTTAAAGCACATTTCCTCCTCCAGCCCCCGGTTTCAGATGTGCTTTAAAAGGTATGCTGTGTACACAGCCCTTAGTCTTGCACTAAAACAGAGTAACACGGCTACCTCTCTGGACATTGTTAATGAAAAGAGATTGCCCCAATTCGGCTTCTCTGAGGGGTCTTTGTCGTGTCTTCTGAATTCCATCGGTGGTCTAGCTTAGGCCAGCCGCTTCGCTTCAACGGTGCTGAATTTCAACAGATGCTTTAAAAACAACAATGTGGGCAATTGTTGAATAAATGACACAGTCGTTGCTCATTCTCCTGGTGTGTCAGTCAGAGAGTCAGGTCTGCCTTGGCAATGCCTCGCGTGCATTCTGTAATCTTCCCACAACAGCCAATGCCGTTTCAAGTACTCATTGAGTCCCTGAAGGACCCTCCTGTGGTCCATCCCACTTTGGAACGGAGCTACGCTCTCAGTGGGAGCACAACATCTCACAGCAATTAGTTCTCCTGCCCCATCGGTGAAAGAGTCAGAGAGACATTGTGAGGTGGACCATGGGAGGCCCTCTGGTGCATTTTTGGCACTGTGATTGTTTTGTACCAAATTTTCCCAGCATTGAGTTGCAGGAGCCACCTGTAGATTTGGGTGAAATTTATAATGTTTAAAGGAGACTAGAAAACATGGCCCTCGGATAAGCATGATGCCAGGCTGTTCCTAACCTGTTTCCTAAACCAAATACTTGTGTCGTTGAGTGGCAAATAAACTCACTCGCTGGACCCCTGCAAAGAGTCTTTGAATGGAAGAGTTCTCATTTCCATTCAAAGCACTGGGGCTGTTGTTGCCTGGCCCAAGTGGGATGGGTGGTGGCGGGCTCAGAGAGCGACCTCGATGGGAACAGAAAGTTCTTAGGAAGTTCTGAGCTGTGGCTCAGTGGCAGAGCACATGCTGTGAATGCAGAAGTTCCTGTTGTTCCTACAAGACTGGTCTGCTTGACAAAGGAGAGCCCTATTGTGAATCCACACATTATGCGGAATCAGGACATTCACAGCCAGTTCGCTCCACTGCGTTCAGTGCAAGGCCTGCTCTATCCAGGCAGAATCCAGCTCCTGTTGCTCTGTCCCAGCTTCTGCCAACCTAGCAGTTTGAAAGCACACCAGTGCAAGTAGATATATAGGTACTGCTGTGGCGGGAAGGTAAACGGTGTTTCCGTGCACTTTGGCTCTTATCATGGTTCTCTGTGAGCCAGAAGCAGTTCAATCATGCTGGCCACATGACCCAGAAAGCTGTCTGTTGGCAAATGCTGGCTCCCTCGGCCTGAAAGCGAGATGAGCGCCACACCGCATAGTTGCCTTTGACTGGACTTAACTGTCCAGGGGTCCTTTAACTTTTTACCTTACCTTACCCAGGCAGAAGATGAAGGTGGTATGAACCCTGCGGTGGTAAGGCAGACTGTTATGATCACAGGTTATGTACACACTATACCTTTAAAGCACATTTGAAACACATTGTTTGCCTCAAAGAATCCTGGGCATTGTAGTTTACCCCCTCACAGTTACCATTCCCAGCAACCAATAATAATAGATTGCAGTGCCCATAATTCTTTCGGGGGAAGAATGTGCTTCAAAGGTGCTTCAAAGGTACAGTGAGTATACAGCTTCAGACTGCAGCTAGGGACACCTGTTTTGAATGCTGCTCCTTGTTTTGTTTTTAAAATCCTGCTACTAAGAATTATACACATAACCCAGCACATTCCCTGTCAGGGTGGTTTCTGTGTGTGGAGAGTTTTCAAACATATAATCGTCTACCACCACCCATCTGCAGCTTGAAGTGGTACAGTCAAATCCTCAGATCTATACCACTTCATTCTACTTCCTGTGTAGTGCTGACTATGCCTGACTCACTCCAAAGCATAGGAACCGACTTCTAGGGGCCCAGGTCCCTTCGGACCCCCATAAAATATTTGAGGGTGGCACGCCTTGCCAAAGTGGATGGGCATTGCCATTTGCGTGTGTGTGTGTGTGTGTGTGTGTGTGTGTGTGTTGTGATCCATTATGTGGGGCAGAGCTTACCTCCCGCCACCAATATTTTATTCAAGTTGGCACTCCTGCTCCAAAGGAAGTGTGCATAGGATTGTAGCCTAAGATGGCGGGGTTCTGGACTGTACCACTTCAAATTACAGGTTGTGAAGAATCATGTTTGTGATTGCTTCCCTTGTGTTTAAAAATGGGGAGAGGGGGGAGGGAGTTCCCTACATGTAGCAAAGTGGTACATTAAGGAAAGGGTTATGCCTTATTCCCTTAAGTCTGGGTTTTGTCACCTTGTATTTTGTCATCAAACTGAATTTCATCACACGGCCACACACAGAACTGAGTTTCACCACAGAATCCAAGTCCCATCACCAAATCCCTCCTGTTTTCCACCCTGCCTGGTTTCCTAAAAAGGAACACCAGCTGCTACCAAAGAGAGAGAAAGAGGGGGGGCGGAAATCCCTTGTACTCTGAGACCAACACGAAGTGCTGTGATTAAGCGAGCTCATGCAAATCTATTTCATTTGATTCAATTAGAGAATTTGGGTTTTCTGGTCACATAAAATGTAGGACGCCCTTCTTGACACCCTCCCTTCATAACCTTCTTTTAGAAATGCGGTTCAGACAGATCTCCACAAGGCTCTCCTTCTTCTCCCATGCTGCGAGCCTTTTCTTTCTTTCTTTCCTTTTTTTACAGCTTTTCTTTTTTTAAACACTCTTCTCCCTGAACATCCTTTTAAAGATGTGAATGTGAAAAACCCGGCACGGTATAAATAATTTATCTTTTATATAGCTCTTACTCCTGGCACTTCTTCACAGTTCTCATCTCTGCCCTGCCTATTTCACTGTTTCTCTGCGAGGAAGAGCTCTCGCAGCCTTAATACATGCCCCATTGTGGCACTGCCAAGGTGTGGCTGCAGCCTTTCTTTCACTTACCTCTCTGGCTGAGCCCCCAGGGAGAGGCACCAGGCAGGGCTGGCGTCAGTGCCCAACATTGCTGGGTGGTTGTCGGGGCCCCAGCTGATCCCTGTCTGGCCCTCTCCCCTTTTATGGCGTTCCAGTGAGCGCTGCTTCAACTTGGAGCCACCATTTAAATTACATTCAAATCCCTGGAGCGCCCCCAACGCAGACTCAAGAGGCGCTCTGCTGAATCAGACCTAAGGGCTCTATAATCCAGCAACCCACCCATTTCGCAGATTGGCCAACCAGGTGCCCACGGGAAGCTCACATGCAAGACAGGAGGGCAATAGCCCTTTTCTGCTGGTGTTCCCCAGCAACTGTGACCCCACCCCCGTCGTACACACAACACCTTTAAAGCAGATTCAAATCACATCCCACCCCAATGAAAGAATCCTGGGGAACCCAGGTTTCCCCATACAGGGCTATAATACCCAGGATATTGACAAACTACAGTTCCCATGAATTTGGGGAGGGTAAAGGTAAAGGGACCCCTGACCATTAGGTCCAGTCATGACCAACTCTGGGGTTGCGGCACTAATCTCGCTTTATTGGCATAGGGAACCGGTGTACAGCTTCCAGGTCATGTGGCCAGCATGACTAAGCCACTTCTGGTGAACCAGAGCAGCGCACGGAAACGCCGTTTATGTTCCTTCCGGAGCGGTACCTATTTATCTACTTGCACTTTGACTTGCTTTTGAACTGCTAGGTTGGCAGGAGCAGGGACCGAGCAACAAAGGATTTGTCTGTACACAGATCTGTATAAGCTAATTTATAGGTTGGGTGCAAAATGTGAAAATAATACTGGAAGAAGTATAAAGCCATTGTGAATGGTAGCCATTGCTAGCCAAATCTGCCACAAATTAATCTAATCCCATTTTAAATCTGTCCAAGTGGGTGGCTGTCATGGCAAAAAACACCAACCACCTGCACAGCCCAGAACTTCCATGAATGCAAATACCTCAAATAGCAAAAGACCGTACAAACATAAAATGATCAAACTCTCATGTCATAACAGATTACAGAAGCAAATTCCACAAAAATACAAGGCATTTGTGTCACCATTTAAATTCTCCACAATGCCCCAAAGCGCCTTTACATGACAAAAGTTCAGCTCTAGTTAGCCTTCATTTCTGCAGGCAAATGTAGGTGGGAAAGCTGTTGTTTTGTTACAGCTAGCTGCTAAGAAATCAGGTCAGGAATCCTTGCCAATCTACTGCAACATCGCTCAGAGATCTATTAGCAGATCCCAACCTGCCTTCTACCTGCTGTAAACGAGAGCTGGTGGCGGATTTGGGCCTGGGGGACAAAAGTGTCTCCCTCTGTGGCCCTCAGGACTCAAGCCAGACCCTTCCTCAAGCGCCTTAAACTGCGATAATGCCTCTTACTTGGGCGACATCCACACCACAGAGCTTTCCCCCTAGAGAGCAACAATTCCTAGCACCCTTAACAAACTGGGTTCTTGTTCTGGGGTGGGAGGGCAGAAGCCCTGTGCTTTGAATGTACGATGTGAGTGTGACTTTGCTTACCTGCATGGAGGGTGAAGAGGTTTCTTTGTGTAAGGAACTCTGGTGTTTGTGTGGCTGGAATACAGCCTACGCGGTACAAGAGTGGCATCTGTTGCCTGCCCACGTTGTTCCCCGGCACTGCCCACCACTGTTTTCAAGCCCCAGGAAATTGCTCACAAACGAATACGGAAAATATGAAGAAAAAACACCACCACATTTCCCCACCTCTGCTCTAAAGCATATTTAAAGGCAGAAAGGGAGACTCCTCTCCTCTTTGTCTCACACGGCACCCCTTGAAAACATACGCTCCCCGCTTCTTTTATCCCTCTGTTGATGGTTTAGATCATAGAGTAGAATCATAGAGTTGGAAGGGACTCTGAGGGTCATCCGGTCCAACCCCCTGCAATGAAGGAATCTCAGCTAAAGCATCCATGACATAGAATCGTAGATGTATAGTTAGAAACCACATGCCCTAAGCCTACCTCTTCTATCACCTTCTGTCACCTATCTGGCATGTGGCAGTGCCAGATCACTGGCCTCCATTGCAGGAACCACTGCCCACTTCCTATCATACACCCTGAGCCATATATATATATAGAAAGGGACACGGGTGGCACTGTGGTCTAAACCACTGAGCCTATTGGGCATGCTGATTGGAAGGTTGGCAGTTCAAATTCCCGCAATGGGGTGAGCTCCCGTTGCTCTGTCCCAGTCCGGCCACCTAGCAGTTTGAAAGCACACCAGTGCAAGTAGATAAATAGGTACTGTTGCAGCGGGAAGGTAAACGGTGTTTCCGTGTGCTGTGGTTTCCGTCACAGTGTTTCGTTGCTCCACAAGCGGCTTAGTCATGCTGGCCACATAACCCAGAAAGCTGTCTGTGGACAAACACTGGCTCCCTCGGCTGGAAAGCGAGATGAGCACCGCAACCCCATAATCGTCTTTGATCTGTCTTAGCCGTCCAGGGGTCCTTTACCTTTTTACACACACACACACACACACACACACACACACTGGTACCTCAGGTTAAGAACTTAATTCATTCTGGAGGTCTGTTCTTAACCTGAAACTGTTCTTAACCTGAAGCATCACTTTAGCTAATGGGGCCTCCCACTGCCGCTGCACTGCTGCTGCACGATTTCTGTTCTCATCCTGAAGCAAAGTTCTTAACCCGAGGTAATATTTCTGGGTTAGCGGAGTCTGTAACCTGAAGTGTATGTAACCTGAAGCGTATGTAAACTGAAGCGTATGTAACCCGAGGTACCACTGTAGAGAGAGAGAGAGAGAGAGAGAGAGAGAGAGAGATGGATGTACACCACCAGCCACCAACCACCGCAATTTGTGTACAATTGTGTATAAACAAACTAAGCAGATAAAACTGCCAGATTAAATTATAAATTATACACAGCCTTACATGCCAGTGGCACTACCAGATTTGGCAGGGCCAGGATGGACTGTATTACCGGTACTTAGAGTATGTACTGGATCGTCCTCCAAATTTGGTAGCATGTCACATTTTGGAGGGGAAATGTAAAGCATCATTGGAATGGAATAATGAAACTGAACATATTTATAGCATCTGAGTGTGGAAGTGTGCATTTGAGGTTGCATAAACACGTGTTGATGTGCATTTTGAGAGAAAAAAGGGGGGAATAGATGGTTTCGGACTTTCCCAATCCCCATTGGACAGTATCTGGGACTTCTTCTGACCTTTGGCTCTTCTCCCACACACCTGTTCATAGATTGCTTCTTCAGGTTCTGATCTTTACCTGGCTCTTGGAGGACTGCTTGAAACCAGAAGAGCATCCCATACAGCTTCTACTTTGAATGTTAATTACTCCCATAGGAATGACGTCATTTCCAATGCAGGCACCCCATGCGATGAAATTATTGCTCGTGTCTCGCTGGTAGAACCTAGATGCATTCTCCAGAAGGGCTGCTCCTCTCCCTCCCTGTCCATATGTATTGCCAACATTAAGGCTGCAAGAACCATTGCACAGATAGCCAAAACAGTACAGTGGTACCTCGGCTTACATACACTTCAGGTTACAGACCCCACTAACCCAGAAATAGTACCTCGGGTTAAGAACTTTGCTTCAGGATGAGAACAGAAATCGTGCTCTGGCGGTGCGGCAGCAGCAGGAGGCCCCATTAGCTAAAGTGGTGCTTCAGGTTAAGAACAGTTTCAGATTAAGAACAGACCTCCAGAACGAATTAAGTACGTAACCAGAGGTACCACTTTATTTCCCACATACCAGAGGGATGTAGAGTGGTACCTCGGGTTAAGAACTTAATTCATTCTGGAGGTCCGTTCGTAACCTGAAACTGTTCTTAACCTGAGGCGTGCTCTCACTAATGGGGCCTCCTGCTGCCACTGCGCCGCTGGCATATGATTTCCATTCTTATCCTGGGGCAAAGTTCTTAACCTGGAGCAACCACTTCCTGGTTAGCAGAGTTTGTAACCCGAAGCGTCTGTAACCCAAAACGTCTGTAACCCGAGGTACCACTGTATTCAACAGGCTTGGAGGAACTCCCAAGGTTTGCAGCAATACAAAAATATTTTTTGGGGGGGGACCCCCACATGGGAGACCTCTAAAACAACTCCATGAGGGCTGAGCATGCTCAGTGGCCACAGAATGCTAAGAGACTGTTGCGGGTGGGAACTGTGAACCAGGAGGGAGATGACACAGAATGGAGCAACTTGAACTGGAGCACGCCACACACTGCAACATTGTGTTGCTGTTCCCGCTTGAAGCATGCCAGTACAGTGGTACCTCGGGTTACATACGCTTCAGGTTACAGACTCCGCTAACCCAGAAATAATACCTTGGGTTAAGAACTTTGCTTCAGGATGAGAACAGAAATCGTAGTCCGGTGGGGCGGCAGCAGCGGGAGGCCCCATTAGCTAAAGTGGTGCTTCAGGTTAAGAACAATTTCAGGTTAATAACGGACCTCCAGAACAAATTAAGTACTTAACCCGAGGTACCACTGTAGTGAAAGTTTGCAGGCAGCATGTAGTCCACAGCAGGGGTGGAGAAAAATAAGACTGTAGGCCACTGCCGGACCACGTGCCAATGTCTAATCGACCCCCACATGCACAACTCCTGGCTGCTAGGAGCTTTGCAACAAATGATGCATGGGGTGGACCTTGAGTTGCATTCACATGGCAGCTTATTCCATTTTCACTGACATTTCCCTATTAATTTCCACATCATATCTGCGCTTTCACATAATGTAAAAGCCACTTCTGGAACTATACAGTTGAACTGGAGTGGAATGTAGTGTAAATTTAACATCCCTTTCCATATTTTTTGCAAACATTCCCCCCCCCCCCCCCGGAAGCAAATATCATGGAAACTTGCCCTATATTCCTCAAGAAGCGGCTTTTCTGTTGTGTGAATGCTCAAATATAATGCGGAGCTTAACAATTAAGAGGAAGGTCTGGAAAGGTCCTGTGAATTCAGCCTTGGTCAGACCAAGTAAGGCATTTGCATTCTTAAAGAGTAGTGGATACTCGAGATCACTTAGCGCAGATTAGTTAACTGTTCAAAGATACTGAGTATCCACTCTTGCTTTGCAATCTAAAGCACATTAGTGGACCATCAGAATTCTGGAAGGCAATGCTGATCATACAACAAAGGTAAAGGTAAAGGTACCCCTGCCCGTACGGGCCAGTCTTGCCAGACTCTGGGGTTGGTGCGCCCATCTCACTCTAGAGGCCAGGGCCCAGCGCTGTCCGGAGACACTTCCGGGTCACATGGCCAGCGTGACATCGCTGCTCTGGCCAGAGCCAGAGCCAGAGCCGCACACGGAAACGCCGTTTACCTTCCCGCTGGTAAGCGGTCCCTATTTATCTACTTGCACCCGGAGGTGCTTTCGAACTGCTAGGTTGGCAGGCGCTGGGACCGAACGACGGGAGCGCACCCTGCCGCAGGGATTCGAACCGCCGACCTTTCGATCGGCAAGCCCTAGGCGCTGAGGCTTTTACCAACAGCGCCACCTGCGTCCCCCCGATCATACAACAAGGCTGGGGTTAAATCATCTCTAGTTTTAAGCAGTACAATCCTGCCTCTACTTTTTCATGCTTAAAAATCAGAGGGACTTGCATGTGTTTGGGTGCTCAACTGCAGTCTTATGGACCACTCCTATCTGTGTTTACTGAGAACTATGTCCCATTAAATTCCATGGGGCTTCTTTCCGTTTAAGTATATTTCTATTTAGAATTGCAGCCGTAGTATGTGTTTGTGGGCAGAATATACTGATTCTTAATAGTGGTAGATACCTGGGAAAGTGCAGATTGTCAGAAGACTGTGTGATCTGCATTGTGTAGCTTCTCAGCAGGAAGTACGGTATTCAGAAATGTGGCATTAATAGAAGCTTCTTGTGCAGGGTTGGCCCACCCACCAGGCAAGGGGAGGCAACCACCTCAGGTGACAGGATCCATAGGGACAGCAGGCCTCAGTGCATAATTTATTTGCCCCTTGTTCCTTATGTAGAACTTCACTCACCCCTTCTTCCCTGGTGGGGAGGGGCACCATTTCATGGTTCGCCTCAGGTGCCAAAATGTCTTGGGCCGGCCCTGTTTTCGTGGTAGGGGAAAGGCCTTGCCAAGTCTTCCTGCTCAGAAGAGAGGTTAAAAAAAGGGAAGACTCCCAGTCTTAATATCTTTTGTATGGTCCCAAGTATCATTTTCGGGGCTATATATCGAGTGGACTCCACTCCAGGTTTGTGTTGGGCTTACTCCAGGCTTCCTCAACCTCGGCCCGCCAGATGTTTTGAGACTACAATTCCCATCATCCCTGACCACTGGTCCTGCTAGCTAGGGATCATGGGAGTTGTAGGCCAAAAACATCTGGAGGGCCGAGGTTGAGGAAGCCTGGTTTACGCCTTAGTTGTTTCTTCTTCTGAAGATCCCACAAGACAGTAGAGGTTTAGGATCAGAGTTCTCCTTCTCCTAGATAGGCTCCCTTCCCAGGGCTGATGAGCCCCACCTGCCCCTCAATTCACTATGTGCAGGAACTGCCTTCTTGACTGTTGGGCCCACTATTGGTCTCATCTGCTTAATCCGCTGCAGTCTTTGCTTGCATGCAGAAGTCCCTAATTTATCAAGGCTACCCTTACTTAGGGACGCGGGTGGCGCTGTGGGTTACACCACAGAGTCTAGGACTTGCCAATCAGAAGGTTGGCGGTTCGAATCCCCACGACGGGATGAGCTCCCGTTGCTCTGTCCCTGCTCCTGCCAACTTGCAGTTCAAAAGCATGTCAAAGTGCAAGTAGATAAATAGGTACCGCTCCAGCGGGAAGGTAAACGGCGTTTCCGTGCACTGCTCTGGTTCGCCAGAAGCGGCTTAGTCATGCTGGCCATATGACCCGGAAGCTGTATGCCGGCTCCCTCGGCCAATAAAGCGAGATGAGCGCTGCAACCCCAGAGTCGGTCACGACTGGACCTAATGGTCAGGGGTCCCTTTACCTTTACTTTTCCCTTACTTGGTGTAGATGGCCAGTTGAAGCCATTCCCGGGTGCAGCCACTGTCGCATGCTGATAGCTCCTAGGAGTCACAGGTGAGAGCTGAGTGCAGAGTGGAGACCAAAGGTGGACAATCTGCCCCAGAAGGAGCGTGACGTGGCCCTCCCCTAACACACCATTACATTAATGAGCAGTAAATAAACAGTGATGAAAATATTCCCCTGGGGAAGCTGCTTCTCTGAATCACCAGTAGCCATATACAAGACACACAGAGCACCTTCCTCCATCCAGTCTTTTATGAACTCACATGCAGAGCTACTTTGTAACAAGAGTGGGGGTCATCACGTGGGGATCGTGTCCCGTTGATGATGACAACAACAAAAAGACAACAACAACAACAAAACAACAGGCTGGTTCACACCAGCTGAGAGCTTTGGCTTTGGGATTAGGAGACTCAAATATTTGAAAGTGCTTTTTAAAACAATCGGATCAAATTAGCTGGATTAATGAGTGTCAGGGGATCTGTGAATTCATTCTGGATGGGGAGAGGGGAGAACGGTTTTCTGCATCCTTCTTACGTTCTAATAGCTAAGGGCTTTCCTCTTGCTTCCTCCCCCCTTCACTAACAGTCTTATTAATAAATATATTCAATTAATCAGCTAATTCATTTATTTGCCCTCCATTGATTGATGGATCTATCCATCCATATCTCTCCCTCGATCCCTTTTGTCTTCTGCATTTCCCCTTTCTCCATTCACAAGTATCACCATCAGGTTATCTTTCTGTCTCTGCAACAGACTGAAACAGGCAGGTGGATTTATGCAGTAAAGATAACCCAGCCGTAGAGAACAGGCTTTGCATGCAAAACTCCCCAGCTTCAATCTCTGGCCTTTCCGGGTTACAGCTCTGGCTGGGGCTGAAGGGAGTTAGGAGTCTAACACACCTGGAGGGCACCAGATGAAGGAAAGCTGCTCTAGAGACCTACGGTGCATCTCCCATCATTCTGAGCCATGGCCATGCTGGCTGATGTTGATGGGAGTTGGAGTCTCATCACTCTGGAGGTCCACAGCCTCTCCCATCCCTAGAGTAGACACTTACTGAGCTTTGGACCAGTGATGTGACTTGGTAAAGGGCAGCTTCCTACTGTCTGTGGCAGGAAGGGAAAGAGGATGGGCAGGGGACTAGGAGGGAGATTGAGTGGGGAGGAGTTTCAACAAATGGATTATTATTATCATTAACTTATTACCATTCATTTATTATTACAGTATCTCCATTTATTAATCGTCTTCTACACAATCATCTCAAGGCTGTCACCTACAACACAAACAGCCAAAATGAGGTTTTAGGGGTTTTTTTAATAAAATAAAACCAGCCAATGCCTTTAAAACCAAACTTAAACAATTTAAATTAGACACTTGTGGCAAAACATTGGGAAAGTGTGTTGGTACAAACATGTATCCAAATGTTTCTGAAAAGTGCAAGTAGTAAGTTTCTGTCTTACTGGCACAGGGGTGCTATTCCAGAGTACATGGGTAGCCACACTAAAAGTCTTGTTCTGAGTTACTGCAGAGTAGGCTTCTGAGATACAGTCATACCTTGGTTCTCAAACTTAATCCGTTATGGAAGTCCATTCCGAAACCAAAGCGTTCCAAAACCAAGGCGCACTTTCCCATAGAAAGTAATGCAAAATGGATGAATCCGTTCCAGGCTTTTAAAAACAACTCCTAAAACACAATTTAACTTGAATTTTACTATCTGACGAGACCATTGAGCCATAAAATGAAAGCAATCAACAATATACTACAGTCACACAATCAATCAATCAGTAGCTGAACTGGAATCCACACAGTCACAAAAACAAAACAAAAAGAGCCGCAAAAACAAAAACGCAAAATAAATAGCACAAACAGGCAGAGCTCAGCATAACACTCAAAACGGAAGTGTGGCACTCAAAACAGAAGCATAACACTCAAAACGGAGCACATTTGCCTCCTGAAAAAGTTCACAAACCGGAACACTTACTTCCAGGTTTGCAGTGTTTGGGTTCCAAGTTGTTTGAGTACCAAGGCGTTTGAGAACCAAGGTACCACTGTATGTGGAATTTGAGGAAGAAACTTTCTTATAGACCATGGTGAACTAATGGATCATTTCCTTTGCCTCAGTATGGTTAAGGGTGGGATAGGGGCAAGATCTCTGGGTTCTGATCTGGCAGCTACAGGCTTGTGTGAAGAAGGGATACATGCGTGCACCAGCTCAGACTTAGCCTTTGGTTGTTGCAGTTTTGTGTTTCCAAGTCCTCATAGTTGTGGAGACAAACCCTGCTTGGGTCATTACAACCGAAGGCTTAGAAATTAAGGTGACTACATTTGTGGGTGGGTGGATACAACTGGGTCCTCAAGGATATAGCTCTGTTCATGCTCTATAACCATGAACATGTGGACTGTGGATGGGCGGTAAGGGTTTTACCTGCAGAACCAACCCCCTGCCCACCCATTCACCAAAATATCTGAAGAGAACCTGTGGGGACAAGTTGCACCTGCATAGACTTTCGCTGTTCTGGCGGGAACCCTACGAAAAACGGGGTCCCCAGCCAAACCTGTAGAGCCTCAACTGAACACCCAAAGGTGAGGGTGGCGGCAGTGGGCATGATCCGATGAATCATGAATGGGGTGTTGTGTCGCCAACTTCAGTTTGCCCCCAGCCAGCCCATACCTGCCTGCCTTCTTTTTACGACATGTCCAGCGGGTGGTGTTGCCTGTCAGTTTCCCCCTCTCCTCAGTCTCAGTACAGTGGTACCTCAGGTTAAGTACTTAATTCGTTCTGGAGGTCTGTTCTTAACCTGAAGCGCCACTTTAGCTAATGCTGCTGCCGCTCCGCCGGAGCACAATTTCTGTTCTCATCCTGAAGCAAAGTTCTTAACCTGAGGTAATATTTCTGGGTTAGCGGAGCCTGTAACCTGAAGCGTATGTAACCTGAGGTACCACTGTACTGCCCTTGTCAAACGCAGCAGGGAGGAGGAAGATGGGGGCAAACCTAGAGTTCGCTTGCTCTGTTCCCCTCGTTGGCTCTGGCGCCACCTACTGTTGGCCTCCTTGCCATCTGCTCTACCGATGGTTCACCAGCCCCCATAGGTGCATGTTTCGCCTATCCACACCTTTCTATCCAGACACTGGGGAGGGAGAGTAATGCCCCCAGGCATTTCTTATTTGTGCATTTGGGGATGAAAATGTGGGTCCTGGCTTTATGGAGCCCGTGTGGTGGTGTGGCTTTGGACGGAGAGGGGGAGCTGGGTTAGGTGTGAATCCCTGCTTGGTCTATGAAGCTCAATTTCTCCCTCTCTGATCAATTTACCTCATTAGATTGTTGTGAGCAAGAGTGCCAACTTGAATAAAATATGCGGGGGGGGGGGGCAGGTAAGCCCCACCCTGCATAACTGGTCACAAGACACACTATTTGAATGGCATTGCCCATGAATTCTGGGGAGGCCTGGCCCCCTAAAATATTTTATGGAGGAGCCAAAGGGACCTCAGCCCCCCAAGGAATTGCCACCAATCTTGTGGGGGCTATGAGTATGAGGGGGAATGAATGGAGGCAGGGCCAGGTAAGCACCGGGAGACCTGATCTGAGGCCTCTCTCCTCTTTGCTTTGCTAGTAGTGCTCAGTCCTTCAAAAACCGTTTAGAGGCCCATTACGTTAAATTAATTATGTCTATAACAGATGTCTCTAGTGCCAGAGGGAAAACAAACACATTCAGGGAGGCAACTGCGGAGCTGAGCTAAGGCTCGAGCGCGGGGCCAGAGAGGCCCCAGACGACCACCCAGGAAGCAGCAGGAATGGTGCTAAATGCAAAAACTGCACATGCTCAGAGTCTTTATTTTTTATTTAAAAAACCAAAACCGAGAGTTGCTTATTTGCTCTCTTATTGCAAGCTATATCAGCAACGTGGGAGCGGCTGCGAAGCATGAAGCAGCGGAGGTGGCGGGAGAGCGCAAGACTGTTAATGGCGCGCCTGGCCCGGGGGTCTCCGGGGACCCGGCTCCGATCGCGGGTGTGGCGAAGGCGCGGGAGGCGAAGCAAGCAGCCCGCGCGGTGGCAACGACCTGCCGCAGCCTGGGTCTGCACCCGCTCGCGTGCAGCTGCCCGTGGGAAGCCGCCGCCCCTGCCGTGGGCAGTTCCGGGAGCGAGGAGCGCAGTCCCGGCCTGCGGGTGAGGGGGCGGGAGTTTGTGGCGGCGGCGGCAGCAGCAGATTCCCTCCCAGCGCCAGCGAGGAGGCGAGCGCTCTGACTGCTGATATGTAGGTCAGGCTGAGCCTCACAGCAGCAGCTGATCCACTTTGGGGGGGTGTGTGTGTGTGTGTGTGTGTGTGTGTGTGTGTGTGTGTGTGTGTGTGTGTGAGAGAGAGAGAGAGAGAGAGAGAGAGAGAGAGAGAGAGAGAGAGAATCGCGTTTATCTCTCCATCTCTCTTGTTTCTGCCCTCCCTACCTCTATCTGACTGCTGCTCCATCTTTCTGGAGATGGGAGGAAATCGTGTGTGGAGGGGTCATCTTCTCAGAGACACTCTTGTTTCTCTCTTTCTCTCTCTTACTGGTAATAATAATAATAATAATAATAATAATAATTTCGTTATACCCTGCCCATCTGGCTGGGTTTCCAATAGAATATTAAATATTAAAAACACAATAAAACATCAAACATTTAAAAAACTTTCCTAAACAGGTCTGCCTTCAGGTGTCTTCTAAAAGTCGGACAGTTGTTTATTTCCTTGACATCTGATGGGAGGGCGATCCACAGGGCAGGTGCCACCACCGAGAAGGCCCTCTGCCTGGTTTCCAGTGACACTGAAAACAAGTCCTGGAGCCCTGACTCAAAACACCTTCCTTAATCCCCACACAGAGCCCATCAACTCATTTGATTTAGCTATCCATGGGCAGCTGCCCCCCCAATCAAGTAAATCAATAAAAATACTTAACTGAAGTCCTGCCCCCCCAACATGAAGCCTGCCCTCCCTTCCATAAATCACATGTACCTATCCCTCCCTTCAAAGCACAATTTCTTCCTGTTCAGTCCATCCCTTCATTCATAGGAGCCCATTCCTAGTGGCTGTGGAGGCTTCAGCCGCCACAATAAAATATTTGAGGGAGCAGGGCCCCCACAAAGTTGATGGGTACTCCCATTCAAATGGTGTGGGTGCACTGCATCATGTGATCGGTTATGTGGGGCAGGGCTTACCAGGACCCCCACAATATATTTATTCAAGTTGGCACCCCTGTGTTAGCTACATTGTTCATCCTTTTTCATTCTGATCTTCCTCCAAGGCATTTACAGGGGTGTACAAAATTCTCCCTCAGCCCATGTGATCGGTCACATCCATGCTGCACATTTAACGCATGTGGCTTCCTCCAAAGAATTCTGGGAATGGTATCTTCTTCGCAGTGCTGTGAATTGTCACGCTGTGAGGGGTAAAAACTGCAGTTTCCGGTATTCCATGTGCATTAGGGACCCCTGACCATTAGGTCTAGTCATGACCGACTCTGGGCTTGCGGCGCTCATCTCGCTTTATTGGCCAAGGGAGCCGGCGTACAACTTCCGGGTCATGTGGCCAGCATGACTAAGCCGCTTCTGGAGAACCAGAGCAGTGCACGGAAACACCATTTACCTCCCCGCCGGAGTGGTACCTATTTATTTACTTGCACACTGACATGCTTTCGAACTGCTAGGTTGGCAGGAGCTGGGACAGAACAATGGGAGCTCATCTCGTCGCGGGGATTCGAACCGCCAACCTTCTGATCGGCAAGCCCTAGGCTCTGTGGTTTAACCCACAGCGCCATCTGCATCCCTCATTCCATGTGCATTAAATGTGTATTAATGCATGGTGTGCTGGGATCATTGTCACTACAGCCCTGTGAGGTAGGATAAGATTTGCCTACTGAGCTCTAGAGGCCGCATGTAGGATTTGAATCTGGTTCTGCCTGCTTTAACCACTACACCCCACACTGGATTGATAAAAAGAGGGCAATGGGGAAATATTTAAAGGTTTTCTTCATCCTGGCTTTCCTGAAAATAGAAGCATCAGGTGGCTTGATTTTTTAAAATAAAAAAATCCATAACTAAGAATAAAAGCAGATTAAAATACAATATTGATTATGGTTTAAAAAACAGCAGCATTAAACAAATATTCAAAAAGAGGGGGAAACCTTACCCCCTTAACAAAATCCCCCTCCCTTTACAATTGGCCATACTTCCTCTCCCTTTCCACCTGACCAGTTATCCCCTTTACAGCTTTCTCAGGACATTGTCCCTCTCCCTTTACACCTCACCCCCTCCCAAAAACAAAACCCCTTCCCCTCACAGCTCCCCAACCCCCTTTTCACACGTTGCCAAACTCCCCCCCCCCCCATTTACATCTCACCACCATTGTTGGTGGTGGGGTGGAATGAAAGGGAGAAAGCTGCTTCATTCACCCTCCAACCCCTCTGCCTTGGTTGCCTCTCAAAGAGATGGAGAAGCCAGCATTCATATAGCAAAGACAGCAGGTAGCAGTGGTGGGAGCATTGGGGCGGGGTGGGGTGAAAGAGAGAAAAAAGCTCCCCCCCCCCCACATTTATCCCTGCTGTCGCCACACAAAGATAGAGAAAGAACCCTGCATTTTAAAATGCAGCCTTTTCTGCCTTCTTCTGACAGGAGCAGCCAGTGAGTGCGGAGGGGTGTGTGTGAAGGGGAGATCACCTTTCTTCCCCTCTTCCCTACCAGCGGGAACTGCCTGCTTCCTCCTCATTCTCACTCTCAAGTAACTCATTTCCTTGCTGTTTGACTTGTAGTGCAGTGTAGATGAGCTACAGAGGAACAGCCAGGGCAGACTGCTGCAGCCCTCAAAAGTCTGTCCTGCTCTGATGCTTTTTCTTCATCCTCAGATGTCTTGTGCTGCTGAGGCTGAAAGGATGGTACTGATGTGAGGTGCACAGCAGTGCACGATGGTTGCTGGTTAGTTGCCCTGCCCTGTTCCGGCTGTTCTTCTGTCGCTCGCTGGGGCCACCTGCTCGCTTGCTTGCCAGCCAGCCAGCCAACCTACCTGGGCTGACCGCTTGCAGTTCTGTCACCACATTGCAGTTTACAAAGCCACCTATTAGTGGCCACACAAACAGGAGTGTGACGACATCTTTGCAATTTTATTATAGAGGCCACCCACAGTTAAAAGTGGTTTATGTAGAGCTATGTCTGCATGTACAGCTGTACGTTTTCTGAGGGAAGGGAATGGATAGGTGTGTGTGTGTGTGTGTGAGAGAGAGAGAGAGAGAGAGAGAGAGAGAGAGAGAGAGAGAAATACAGTGGTACCTCGGGTTACATACGCTTCAGGTTACATACGCTTCAGGTTACATACTCGGCTAACCCAGAAATAGTACCTCGGGTTAAGAACTTTGCTTCAGGATGAGAACAGAAATCGCGCAGCGGCGGCACAGCGGCAGCGGGAGGCCCCATTAGCTAAAGTGGTGCTTCAGGTTAAGAACAGTTTCAGGTTAAGAACGGACCTCCGGAACAAATTAAGTTCTTAACCTGAGGTACCACCGTAGAGTCTCAGATGCATCCTCATTCCTGGGGCTGGTGATGCTTTCAGTCCTTGAAAGGCCAGCAAGTGTAACCAACTGACCCCCCCTGACCCCTCCAGCCGCTTCCTCTGGCCCTGCCAGCTGCCGTGGGCACAGATTGTGGTGTCTAAGCCTGAGGCAAATTGTCAGATTGCCTGTAATCTGTTTGTTTGTATGTTTGCGGAATGGGAAGGGAGGGCCCAGCGAGGCAGATAAACACTTCCCTCCATCCACATCTCTTGTTGTGATGCCTCGGGCGGCACCAGCAAGCAGGTTAGGGTGTGCCCTGCTGTAACTCAGAGCTTTGGTGTCATGCAGAAAAGCTGTGGAGCAGCTGCAGTGTGTGTGTTTCTGCATAAGTGTGCACGTGAGTGCATGCGTCAGGGGTGGTAGAGGAGTAGAAGAGACAGAATTAACACTGCCAGTGTCCACTGGAGTCCCGATGCCCCTCCTTTAGCACCTGAAGGTTGGGAGATATTCAAAAAAGTCAAAGCATCCAAAGAACTCTTCTTAAAGATGCGTGCAAATTTCATTCTTCGGTATTTGTGTGATGGGATTCTGCAGCTAGGCCCAGTAAAAAAATAACACGTGCCAGCCTTTGTGCTTCCAAATTCTCAAATCCCGAGTGCTGATGAAACTGCATGGCATGCAGGTTTGCACAGAAAGCTTGATTTTGTGCATGTCTGCTCTGAAAGAAGTGCAAGTGTGTTTAATTGGGCTTAATGCCAGGTACATGTGCACATAGGATTGTAGTAGTTTTCATGTTTCTTCTCATTTTATCTTCAGTGTGCATAGTGTTTTGCAATGCACAAGAGCTTTAAGGAGCTTATGATCTCAAACAGGTGGGGGGAACCTCAATATGTAGCTGGACTATCACTCCCCATCATCAGCTCCTGCAAGCATGGTCAGTAGGCAGGGATGGTGGTAATTGTGGTTCAGCAACATTGGGAGGCCCACGGGCTAAGGGAGACAGTGGAGGACGGAGGGGGATAGACAAAATCGTAAGCAAGGAGACAATATGCAATTATTTCAGCTGTATATACTGCCCCTCAATTATTTGTATACAACAGATACTTATATGTAATTTAGCTTACAGAAAGTGGGCTATGAGGACTTAAGGATGGTGTGGTATGAAAGCCTACCCAGGGAAATCAGGTTTTGAAGGAG
Source organism: Podarcis gaigeae (assembly GCF_964106915.1). Taxonomy (NCBI): domain Eukaryota; kingdom Metazoa; phylum Chordata; class Lepidosauria; order Squamata; family Lacertidae; genus Podarcis; species Podarcis gaigeae. The sequence continues at coordinate 20,203,636 of NC_139689.1, read as the reverse complement.
GGATTCTAAACCCTGTTCCTGCAGAATTGAGATTGCAATAGATGCAGTATTTAATTTATATCCCACTTTACCAAATAGCTCCAAGTGTCTTTCAATCTTCTTTTTTTTAAAAAAAAAGAAGAATCAACACCACTATTAAGCATAAAAAACCCACAACAAACACAAAACTAGAGTTCAAAAGCACTTCGCCAAACCCCAAAAGATCATACACAGATATGTAGACCTCCAGAAGGCTGCAGCTCATAAAAATTCACTGAATGTTTTCCTGGAGTGGAAGTCCTTTCATGTTTCCTGAAAGATTTGAGGCTCTGGCTGTGGTGGGCCTTTTAATGCATTTTTGATATTCATGGCTCACCTTTCGTTTCTGAAAGAAAACCCCAAGGCAGCTAACAACTGGCAAGCATAAAATGCAGCCAGCTTCATACGTAAGCAGTAAAATCCACACTGAAGCAGAGCAGAGGGGGAGGATTGCCCCCCCCCATTTTTCTGCAAAGTTGGATATTCAACAGCCTCAAAATATTATTATTATTTTCTTTTTTCTCCTTTCCAAAAAGAAAGAGGCGAAAGTTACCCCAACAAACTCCATGGAAGGAAAGAAGCATGTTTTGCAGGGTTTGTTTGTTTGCAGTGAAGAGGTACCTATAGGACCATAGGAGGGAGAGAACAGGAAAAAAAAATTCTCCCCGTCTCTGCTCAGCGCCCCTTCAGCGAAGTGGCAGGAGAAACTGGCGAAAGCAACGCGAAGCCTCTGGAGCGCGGGGGGAGCTCTCCCTCTGCTCTTTGGAGGCTTCACGTTGCTATCGCTGAAGCCAAGGAGCCTACATTCGCACCATAGGATGCACACACATTTCCCCTTAATTTCTGGAGGGGGAAAAGTGCGTCCTATAGAGCGAAAAATACAGTAAATGGGAAGAGAGCAAAAGCAACATTACGATAGCAGGATAGAAAGTGTTTGCAAACAAATGGCATGATTTGAAGGCTATGCAGGAAGGCATAACTACTGCACCCTCTGTATACCGCCTCTTAAACACATCTTCTCATTCATGAGGCCTAGAAACTTGGCAAAGGAAGGAGGGTTGTGCAGCTCATGTTTGATGACGACGACACAGATTGTCCTGTTTCCCCAGACGTGCTGATAAACTACAGGCCAAAGATCAGCCGCCCCATTCCTTTCACTTCTTTTTCTCGTCTCTGCTCTCGCTCCAGGCATTGCTGTTTCTGGCTAGCGTCTCAGGCCTGTGCTTTGCCATCAGCCTAGTTCTCATCTGTGTCTACCTGATCCGCTTCTGCTGCTGCAGCAATGAAGATGACGAGGAAAGCAAGACGCAAAGGGTTTGCTGTGTCACCTGGAGCTGCGTGGCGGCTGTTATCGTCTGCTGGTAAAGGGAGACTCCTATTCCCCCCCCCCCCACAAGCTTGTCAGTCCTCCAGGCTAGAAATGGTACACCTTACAGAAGGGGGAAAGGGCAGAGCGAAACATAAGGCACCAGGGACCTTAAACAAGACACCTGGCAGCAAAACCCCGTAGCTTTACTTCTTCCTTGGGGTAGTTTATCACTCACAGAGCTACAATTCCCAATACCCTTCATAAACCAGAGTTCTAGGATTCCTTGTAAAGTCATTGGCTTTACACGTATGCTCTCTCGGTGTGTTGCGGCCTGCTTTGTTCAGTCCCTCGGTGTTTAACCTGAGGTAAACAACCTGAGATCTGAGCTGGAGTCTTCTAGAAGGGAAAGAGCTCCAGTCCCGTTCTACACTCCCCCGCCCCCGTGAGCCTACAAACGAAAGGCTGAAAAGCCTGCCCTCCCATCCAGACCTTAACACTGGAATATTATTGCTTTCCCTGCTTCTTTCAGGCCTCTGACGGTTCGCTCCTGTCGTCTCTCACACTAGATGCCCATTCGCCCCCTCATCATCTCCCCCCTCCCCCCCCGAACTGAAGTCACAATGGGTCTCTTGTTCCACGGGGAGAATAGGAAATTGTGTCCCATTCTCTCTGTCCCGTCACAGCCTCGCCAGGCCCCTTTGTCTGTTTGTTATTCCAAGCCCTGAACTCCTTGCAACACACACACACCCCCAGCCCTGCCAACAACAGTTGTCTCTGCTGTCATTACCCTACCCCTAGAGCGTACACACACACACTCCCGGACTCTGCTGTAACGTGCAGGATTTGAAACACACCATTGTCGTTCCCCTCTCTCAAAGGCAGAAATCCCCTACGCCAGAGGCCAGGAAAAGCATACCCTCCCAACATTTCACAGATGAGAATTAGGGGGATTGTGTACCTATAACAGTTAGGGTGTATACGATATAACAGTGTTTGAGTTGTGGGAGAGCTCTACAAACACACTAGCTGTGTTCTGTCCATATGAAACACCTCTACAGAGTCACTCTCATTTTTGTGAATTTGCAGCCAAAGCTGGCTGTGAACAGCACCTACTGGCCAGTACTGTGACGTCACAAATCTACTCTTCTCATACACATCCCCCCACATCCACGGAGCAGGTTTGCAACGCCTTATTAATTTTATTTATTTATTATCATAGTTATATCCTACCTTATCTCCAAGGAGCTCAACGTGGCATGCATAGTTCTCCCTGCTCTCAATTTTATCCTCACAACAAGCCTGTGAGGTAGGTTAGGGCTGAGGCTGGACGTAGCCCAAAGTGACCCAGTGAACTTCATTGCTGAGTGGTGATCTGAGCCTTGGTCTTCATGGGTCCTAGTCCAGCACTCTGACCACTGCACCACACTGATTAAATTGACTGTGCTTTAAAACAAGCAAATAAATTGCACTGAATTAATATTTAGATGACTAAACATACATGCTTCACTTAAAAATAAATAAATCCCAAAGTGAATAACCTACCGAAATCCTAGCAAGAGTGGTGACAGTATCTGTGTACACACCAACCTTTTAAAACACATTCCCCACCCACCCAAAGAATCCTAGGCACTGTAGCTTACCCTTCACAGAACTATAGTTCCCAGTAGCCTTAAACTACAGCTCCCAGGTTTCTTGGGGGGTTGGGGGAAAGAACATGCTTTAAACCTATGGTGCGTATGGAGCTGTTCATTGGTGTATCTCATTTTTCCCTTGAGAATCTGCTAGTTCTCCTGTTGTTCTTGCTCATTCCCACATCAAATGTCACTACCTGAGTGCTTGTCACTAGCACACCCTGTTAAAGAAAGCGCCCCCCGCCTGCTGTACACTGTATTCATTCATTTACCATGCAATGGCATGTTCTACACTGGTTTCCGAAGGAGGGTGTGTGCTGGTAGAATAATCATGAGAGTTTCCTTTTTGGAAAGCTTAAGGAAGTCTTAGCAGAATGTTTAAGCTCCAAATGGATCTGGTTGTACTTATTATAGAAAAGTAGCAACTCAAACACGTTCAGCAGCATTTACTAACTAGGCACCAGCAGATGGAACAGAAAACAGTGCCGTTGCCATTTCTCGTCCAAGTTTGTGCCTTGATGTGCATGTGGCATGGGTGCTCAAAGTAGGGAGGCATCTGTTCCCAACTCTGATATTTAACCATCAGAGGCCTGAAACCTGCATAACTAGAGTACATGTATGTGCATACAACAACAACGTTGTACTTATGCATCACAGACATGTCCCCAAAACATGGAACAGGTTCAAGATAAATAGGGTGCTTTGCCAAGGACAGACAGCAGGACATATAGGAACTAAACCTCATAAATAGGATCAGTTGGGACCAAATTACAGGTGCGGTGGAAAACCCTAAGGTGAATTTTGTGTGTGTGTGTGTGTGTGTGTGTGTGTGTGTAGGGGCTGTTGGGAGGCTGCTCAATGATGCTACATGTCAGTTTGGCTCTCAGAACATACAAAACCCCAACTTTAAGAAATCCTGGCTCCCAGTTCTCCCTTCCTTCCATTTCTGCAGCCTTTTAGACCTTGTTCCCTTTCTCTAGCATGGTTCCTTCCTTTCCCCACCCCTGTTTTAACCTCCTTTTTTGATCCACAAGACCCCAGCCTTCTTCAGCAAACCTAGAAAGTCTAAACTAAAAGTACCCTTGTGCTTAGAATTCTTTCTCCACCCTCATTTTCTCATTTTAAATTGACAGTGATGTGCATCTCTCTCTCTCCCTCTCTCTCTCTCTCTCTCTCTCTCTCTCTCTCTCTCCCTCTCCCTCTCCCTCTCCCTCTCTCTCTCTCTCTCCCTCTCTCTCTCCCTCTCTCTGTCTCTCTCTCTCTGTCTCTGTCTCTCTCGTATATGCAATGACTAATACTCAGTGCGGACAGTCAGATGTCTGTGTGCACTACATGGTCTCCAAACCAATCTTTACAATATTAGTAACACAAATGTCCTTGATCTTTTCATTCTCCTCCCCCTAGAAACATGTTGGGTATGACTTTTCCCCTTAGACTACACACACACACGCACATACATCACAAAATTTACAAAGCCTTTATTAAACTGACAGTGTCAAGTTCTTTTAAGTTCAGAGACTGTTGGATGACTGGCCCAGACAAGTGAGATCAGCAAAAGTGCCCTATGATTCCTAGATTTCTCACTCAAAAATGAACTTCAAGGAGCTTGGCATATACAGAGAGATGAGCCGCTCTGCAGATCCAAAACTAATTAGAACTTTCACATTGACAATGAGGCCTATTGTAGGGCTCTGTTACCTCTGCCTCTTAGAATACTCCCCATGGTAAATCTGTGGGAGTCCCAGTTAATATTTTTTTTACCTTTAGTGCCATCAAAAGCCAGTTCAGTGATGAAGCGAAGGACAATGGAACCATCATGATGATGTTACAGAGGATGATGGGCCGGCACACAATGCAGCTGTTTCTCTCCCCCTGTAAAATTTTGGTGCATGATCATAGTAAGACAATTAGTAGTACACGCTGGCTTGGTTTGCATGTACAGTGGTACCTTGGGTTAAGTACTTAATTCGTTCCAGAGGTCTGTACTTAACCTGAAACTGTTCTTAACCTGAAGCACCACTTTAGCTAATGGGGCCTCCTGCTGCTGCTGCGCCACCAGAGCATGATTTCTGTTCTCATCCTGAAGCAAAATTCTTAACCTGAAGCACTATTTCTGGGTTAGCGGAGTCTGTAACCTGAAGCATATGTAACCCGAGGTACCTCTGTAATACGCAGCTAAACTATGGCTAGGTGTGAATGAATAAACATAGAGAGAAAATTGTGGCTGCTTCATGCTGCCCCATCCAAGCTACTGGGAGCTAATCTGTGGTTTGGTTTAGTGATAAGTCTGAACCTAGGCTCAGGGTTTGTCTCCCACAAGCAAACCGGGAGCAGGAAGCCAAGAAGGAAAGTTAGTTACGATTTATGGTTTGTATGGAGGAAAACAAACGAGGAGCCCAGGTTTGGACGAAACATCAAGTCAAACCATTAGCTCCCAGTAGTGTGACAGCAGCAGTACTGGAGGAGGAGCAATATTTTTTTTTTCTAAATGTGCACCAGCACTCTTCCTTATCCTCACTAAGCTATAGCTTGGCTTAGTGTTACGCATGAATTAGGCTGCAGAACAGAAATAGTTGGAAATGTGTAGTCTAAGGCAGCAGTTTCCATACAGTGGTACCTCGGGTTACAGACCCTTCAGGTTACAGACTCCGCTAACCCAGAAATAGTACCTCGGGTTAAGAACTTTGCTTCGGGATGAGAACAAAAATTGTGTGGTAGCAGTGCGGCGGCAGCAGGAGGCCCCAGTAGCTAAAGTGGTACCTCAGGTTAAAAACAGTTTCAGGTTAAGAACGGACCTCAGGAACGAATTAAGTTCTTAACCCGAGGTACCACTGTACCTTCAGCCAATGAAGGCAGGCAGGCAGCATCTCTCCTGAACACCAAACACTCAGCCCTTTTGTCACTGTGCCACCCCTCCTCAGCAGCTTGGCTACTCCAGGTCCCCAGACTAGCTCCTGTCAGGATACCTGATGTCTCCATGGATGGCATCTTAAAGTCAGTGCAGAGAATCCTGACCTAGATGGATTCAACATAAGGCAGCTTCCTCTGTCTCTATACACGCTCTCCTCTTTCTACTGGAACCCAAACGCTGGAGCAAATCTGCGCCAATACATGTTCCCCATTTTCTCATTAGGGAAAACTAGCTCCTCTCCTCCCCTCCCCACACCTTCTCTTCCCAAGAACACCCCATCCCTGTCCTGATTTGACAAGGGTCGCATCGGGGTTCATTCCCAGCCGCTTTGGGAACGAGCCCAGCAACCACAAAAAAATAAGGCTCCCATTCATGCCAAGACTGTACCCATTCATGGCGGGAATAATGGCTCCTCTGTGTCCTTGGCCCCAATTGGGGTAGGTGGGGGAGCATGGGGGAAGAGTGCTTAAAGAGACCCTGCCCCACCACACAATCGCTCCAAATCCTCCCAACAGCACAGAGGCCCAACAATGGACTCGGGATCGGCCCATGGCAAGAGGAACAAAAGCCGTTGCTAAGGGGTTGCTAAGTGCTGGCTTGGGCCGCTTTACATACAGGCCGCACCATTTATGCTAATGGCATTTTGTGGCCCCCACCTTGCGAGGGACGTTACTTAACTGTCATGAGCGACAGCCTGGGGTCATGGGTTCAAGACAGGGCGAGGATATTAATTATGAGATTGCCAGGTGTAATACAGGGGAAAGGCTCCTTTAACAGTTGTGTAGTGGAAGGAAGAATTTCAACAAGGGCAGCTTTTTCTGTTGTTTCTCCTGACAGGAAAAAGAAGCTGCCCTTGCTGAAATTCTTCCTTCCAAAATACTTCCACCAATGGAAGTATTAAAGGAATGTTGTCTTCAGAGGGCGGTGTCCTTTCCCTCAGGTGTTTATTGTGAAGAACAAGCACTAATTACCACAGTGCCGCCTGTCTTGGTTCATTGGTAATGATTTTCTGCAGGGTAGCAAGCCTCTCAGCTCTGGTGTGTGGTCACAGCAAGGGTGTCTTCTCAGCTATGCCGGGTTTGCAGTGCTGATGAGAAACTCTGTTACTTGTGTGAGTGACCCTGGACAGTTAGCTTAAGGATGTGTGATGGAAGGCCAAGCTAGACATTAAACAGGAGCAGAGCGTAACAAGTCTCCCGATTTTTGGTTATTATTTTTAAAATGAAAAGCCATGGGAATCCGCAACTGTGAGCAGACAAACAGTGGGGGAGAAACTGTGAGTAGCCAATTCTCCTCTGATTGTTTTTGCGCTCAAATTCGCCTGCAGCCTACAGAGGAAATATATATAAACTCTCCCAAGGTAGAAAAACAGATTGGGGGAAGTAATTTTGATTTGAAAAAGCAGAGGGGAGGAAAGAGTTAAGCAGCCTTCCTCCCTCGGCTGCCGTTTTTTCCACTCGAAACTGACAGCTTCCCATGGCCGCTTTTCATTTAAAAATAAATTGGAAGAGTGTAATATTGGCATTAAGACGCCCATATGCTGGCTGGGGGTTGTTAACTTCTTTTTCCTCTAACTCACTTCAGAATCTGATTCTCCTCTTGGACATGTAAACAAGCTGCTTGAGGTTGGTGTAAGTTCAGGGGTTATCTTAGGATAGTTAGTTGTGCAAGCAAGCTGCGGGAGCTATCTGAATAGCAGCCTGTACTAAGATACGTGAGCTATATACCACACCTCAAAAACATTCACATAGAAATGTTTTCCATTTGCTTTTTTTATTGGAATGGAACTTGTTGCTTCCAAGCTTGTCCCTTGTGGCTGTAGTCCTGTTCTGTGGGGTGGTTGGCCTGTGTCACAAGTGCTATTCTCACACCAGGAGAGATCAGGTGGCCACTTATTCATTTCTAAAAGGAAGAAATGCATCACTGGGGAAAAGGGGGGCTCAGATTTGCATTGGATTTGCATGTGCTGATTTAGATGTATCTGTGCCAATTTAGACATGGTTATTATAATTTCAACAGAAATACGATGCACCTCATCCTAGTGGGCAAGACTCTTGAACAGGTGGCCTGTGTTGGTGGTTGAGTCTGCTGTCCAAGTGCTAAGTCATGGGTAGGCAAGCTAAGGCCCAGGGGCCGGATCCGGCCCAATTGCCTTCTAAATCTGGCCCACAGACAATCCGGTGATCAGTGTGTTTTTACATGAGTAGAATGTTTCCTTTTATTTAAAATGCATCTCTGGGTTATTTGTGGGGCATAGGAATTCATTCATCCCCCCAATATGGGGATGCGAACGGGATGCGTTCCGGAGCCCCATTCGCATCCCGAACAGAATGTAAGACGCGACAGCGCATTTGCGCGTGTCGCATTTTGCCGCTTCTGTGCATGTGCATGACGTCTTTTTGACCGTCTGCGCATGTGTGAGCGGCGAAACCTGGAAGTAACGCGCTCCGTTACTTCCGGGTCACCGCAGAGCGCAACCCGAAAGCACTCAACCTGAAGCGTATTTATCCCGAGGTATGACTGTGTAGTCTGGCCCCCCCAAAAGGACTGAGGGACAGTAGACCAGCCCCCTGCTGAAAAAGTTTGCTGACCCCTGTGCTAAGTGCTGATGGACAACTTCAAAGCCGCTCCTGCTCTCCCTCTCTTCTTATAGCTTTTTAAGCTGAATTTGGATCAGACAGCTCTTCAGATGAAGAACTCTTTCCAATAGATGGTAGAGTCTAAAGAGGACTGTCCTCTGTAATATAGGGACACATGACTTTTCTAAACGGGCCTTGCACTCCTTTTTGCTCCTCCAGATACCTCCCAACTGCCTGCTTCCAGGCTCAGTAGAAGAGACACAAAGTCACCCCAAGACCGCTGAAAGCAAAGTGTGTTTTTTTGTTTGTTTGCATGCATATATATAGTCTACTTAAGAGGCACTGTCTCGGGCCTGTTTGTAGATGGAAATGGGTTGATGGAACCCTGAGCAGGAAGAATTGAACCAATTGGACTACAGATGACAAAATGCATTTCTGTAGGTGGCAGAGCAACCCTTAAACCATTTAGAGCAGGGGTGAAAGCCTTGTAAGCCTGAGAGCCACATTCCCTGCTAGGAAACCTCCTGGGGGCCACCCACCAGTGGTGAGCAAATGTAGGCAGAGCAATGAATGCCAATTTTACCTTTGCACAGCAGGCTAGTTTTCAAACGCACTTACACCCTGCTCCGTATCCTTCAGCCAGGCAACCAAGGGCATTATCTTTTTTTAAAACTGCTTTATTGGTTTTAAAAACAAAACAAAACAAAGACAAGACAAGACAATACGCAGCAATCAACAAAAGGCGGCCCAAAATTAACACCCCATACATACCAAAAAAGAAAAGAGCATTATCAAAGGTCAAGGACACAGTCCAGCCAGGCAAAAAACAAGTTGAGGAGGGTGCAAAGCAGGGCCAGTGATATGTATAGCCTAGAAAGGAGTGTGGCCTCAGGGCCTGTGGTTCCCAATGCCTTGATTTAGAGCTTGAAAGGCTGCAATCTGCACTTTGAATTGTGCTTGGAAACAGACTGGTAGCCTGCGAAGCTGCCATAAGCCCAGAACTGCTTCATCCAAATAACTGGCTCTTGTCAAAACCAGCCGCAGCACTTTGTACTAGCTCAAATTTGTTACCGAAACATGACAGATTCCCTCTCATTGGCAGATTATATAGTAGATCCTTAGTACTTTGTATAGCATCGGCGCTCGATGCCTGTACAATTAGCAACAGAAACAGACCAACATTGCAGTGTTCTCTGGAACGAAGCCCTTTGCTGTTAAAAAATTGTTCGTCTCTTGTTACTAGAACCTTTTCGTTGCTTGTTGCTAGGTTATTGCTAGAACTTGCTTGAATACAATTATGGTACTATGTTTGTAGGCAGTTCTTACCAGAACTTACTACGCCCTTTCTAGATGAGGACATAGAAGGGGCGCTACTCGAATCAGGCCTATTTAGCCTAGCATTCCATTCTCACAGTGGCCCAGGGGATGCCCAGGGAAAGACTGTAAGCAGGAAACATGCAATAGCACTCTCGCATTCATGATCCCCAGAAAATGGTATTCAGGCGCAGGGTGCCTCTGATGCTAGAGGCCATGCATAGCCATCATGCCTAGCTGCCATCGATAGCCTTGTCCTCCATGAATTTGTCTAATTCCCCTTTTTGGTGGTCTTCACTACATCTTTGTTACCCGCTTATTATTCCTCCATTACCACCCCCCTCATCGTGGGGTTTCTATGATTATTATTAGTTCCTTGTGCAGAAGCATAACTACATGGTTAGTAATTCCCTCTTGATGAAGCAGTATCTGTTTCATTCTTGTCATTCAAAGCGCAATTAGTTAGTGGATTATAATTGGCCTATAATCAGAAATAACACATGCTGGTTCCGTTTGCTCCCCTCCCCCCCCCTTTCTAGAAAGCTGCAGAGGATTTTAATCCTATGTTTAGAGATCCCTGTGTAGGACATATTTGTAGTACCCTGCTTTTAATTAGCACATTGGTGTTTGTTAGAACAGGATTTGCAAACTGGTGGCTTTCTAGATGGTGCTAGACTCCAACTCCCATCATCCCAGACCACTGGCCATGCTGGTTGGGGCTGATGGGAGTCCATCATCATCTGGTGGGCCTCAGGCCGTGCTGGATTAAACCCTCTGGAGGTCCCTAGGCAGTCAAAATCTCAGTGGAGGGGAGCCCTTGCAAATTATCTCCTAATACTTGATTGTAATTTTCTTTCAAGATCAAATCAATATTATTTTGATCCGTTGTCCGGGGGCCCCTAAAAGTTGTGGGGCCCATAGGCCGGTGCCTGCTCTGCCTATTTGGTAATATGGCCATGGCCTCGGGTTCCTTATCTCACATGTTAGGCTACAATGTTTAGAACATTACACTTTCCTATTGCTAGAATATTACTAGCTCCCCACCCCAAACGTTTCTTACTCTTTCTTGGACACTCAAGCAGTCTTCTTGGCATGTCCTGGGGACATGTTTACACTGCAGACATCTCTTTTATACCCGTTTAACTATGGCAGCTTCCAGAAAGGAGTCCTGGGAGTTGCGGGTTGGTGAGAGTGTTAGGGACTGTCTTACTGCAGATAATTCTCCCTGACCTTTCCATTGTCAAGATGCAGCCCTGTCGTGCAGCAGGGCAAGCGACCTGCTTCATATTACACCAGGCATAGGCAAACTCGGCCCTCCAGATGTTTTGGGACTACAACTCCCATCATCCCTAGCTAACAGGACCAGTGGTCAGGGGTGATGGGAGTTGTAGTCCCAAAACATCTGGAGGGCCGAGGTTGCCTGTACCTGCATTACACCATGTATGGGGTTGTAGGTGAAGACAGAGGTTGGTTCCGAGTGGAGCGGCAAGACTTTTAAAAAGTGTTGGCAGTAGGGGGGCACCTGAGGTCTGCGTCAAGCAGAAAAGTGTCTTGGGCCAATACTGATCGTTCCCAGAGTTCACTGAAGATAGAACTGTGCATTCTGTGTAGCTTTAGGACATGTTGGGGGAGGACTGTAGCTCAGCCTTAGGACATCTGCTTTGCGTCCTGAATGTCCCAGGTTTCCATCCCAGGCACCTGCAGATGGGGCTGGGAGAGACCTTGGACTGAAACCCCAGAGAGCTTCTGCCAGTCAGTATAGGCAATAATGAGCTAGATAGAGCAATGGCCTGACTCAGTTTAAGGCAGCTTGTTGTTGTTGTGAATTGTTTCATTTTATGGTTTTAATGGGACGCAGGTGGTGCTGTGGGTTAAACCACAGAGCCTAGGACTTGCCGATCAGAAGGTTGGCGGTTCGAATCCCCGCAACAGGGTGAGCTCCTCTTGCTCGGTCCCTGCTCCTGCCAACCTAGCAGTTCGAAAGCACGTCAAAGTGCAAGTAGATAAATAGGTACCGCTCTGGCGGGAAGGTAAACAGCATTTCCGTGTGCTGCTCTGGTTCGCCAGAAGCGGCTTAGTCATGCTGGCCACATGACCCGGAAGCTGTACACCGGCTCCCTTGGCCAATAAAGCGAGATGAGTGCCGCAACCCCAGAGTCAGTCACGACTGGACCTAATGGTCAGGGGTCCCTTTACCTTTACCTTATGGTTTTTAATATCTTGTTGGTTGCCACCCAAAGTGGCTGGAGCAACCCAGTCAGATGGGCAGAGCAACAGCAAACAACAACAACAACATTTCTGTGATCTTCTATTTCCTGCTATTTGTTTTTGTTGTTTTTGTTTTAAATACAACGAAGCAGCCGAGGCTGCAATTTGAAGCACAGGACTGATTCCTGAAGATGAAAAGTCTCTCCTTTTCCAGCTACTTTTACCCCGCTCAGAAAAAGTTTGGGATACCTGCATCTTTTCTCAATACAGGGGTAAAACAACAACAACAACCAAACAACAACAGCAGCAGCAACTTGTGGGGAGGGAAGTTTCTAGCATTAAAAAGAACAGTGTGTGTAGGATAGTCTTAGGAAACTCATCTCCTCTTGCCCCTGTATGCTGGTCTTCCAATTCACTTTGCAGCACAGATTTTTAAGCATCCAAAAAAAGAATCATGGAGCTGCAGAGAACTTGTTCCAACCCTGAGGCGAAGAGGGAGAAAAAAACAGTTTAAGGCTGTGGTTGCAGAGACAGCCTAAGCTTAATTTCTCCGCCGCATTCAATCCCTGCTATCTCTGAACTAAGACTACATTTCACAGAACTGTCCGTCTCACCCCACACTGCGCGAATGGGTAACCTATGCGATCCCTTTGCTCTTTGGAGAGCATCAAAAGAGCGGGTGGCTAGGATATATTTTTAGCATGAGGACCTTTATTCATCCAGCCCAGGGAGAAATAACCCTTCCAGACGGATAGGCGCGGGGACTCCAGCAGCCAGATGCCACCCATCCTCTGCACGGAAACCCGCCTGGAGCAGTAAATGGTCATTTGCTCATCCAAATGAAGTGCCAAGACGACTAACTGGGTCCTCTGGAGTGGGAGAGAGTTCTAGTGGACGGAAGCAGGAAGAGGGCCGAGGGTCAGGAGGAGGAGATGGGTGGTTTGGGAGAACAGAGTAAGGCACCAGCAGCAACTACAAATCAAAAGGGCATCTAGTGAGCATCACTGTCCCAAAGACAGAACAATCTTGCCACCAAACCCTAATCTATGCTAGCCATCCAGAATTGTGGTGGGAACCTCTGGCCGGGCCGAGTTGGGGGCAAATTCAGCCCTCTCTATCCAACTCTTGGAGCTCTCCCCAAGCCAAACTCTTCCCCCTACAGGCCACACCCCTCACCAGCCCTAGTTCATACCCTCCTTGAGGGTTTTGCTGGGTTAGAACATTGACCTTGAACCCTGACCATGCCTCTTGGTTGCCTCGATGGAAGACGGGCAGGGGTGTTGGTGGGTGTAAACCTGCCTCCTGTATAAAGGTAACATTTGCATTCATGGTTTCACTCACTTTTGTCTTTAATCCCCCATCACCTCACCAGGAAGTTAGCTTGGCTCTTCCAGGAATTAAAAGGCTTGATTAGCTTTTAACACTTGCTGGATCCAGGCATCAGAGGAGACGGCCTGCAGCTTAACACCCCAAACAAATAACAACATCATGAGGGACTTGGTCAAAAGCTTTACTGAACTCAAGATACCTACATCCTAGCATTCCCCTGAAATGAGAGAGGCTCGCCTGACATGACTTGTATTTGAGAGACCCATGCTGGGTCTTAAGGTAAAGGTAAAGGTACCCCTGCCCGTGCGGGCCAGTCTTGACAGACTCTGGGGTTGTGCGCCCATCTCACTTAAGAGGCCAGGGGCCAGCGCTGTCCGGAGACACTTCCGGGTCACGTGGCCAGCGTGACATCGCTGCTCTGGCGAGCCAGAGCCGCACACGGAAACGCCGTTTACCTTCCCGCTGGTAAGCGGTCCCTATTTATCTACTTGCACCCGGAGGTGCTTTTGAACTGCTAGGTTGGCAGGCGCTGGGACCGAGCAGCGGGAGCGCACCCTGCCGCAGGGATTCAAACCGCCAACCTTTCGATCGGCAAGTCCTAGGCGCTGAGGCTTTAACCCACAGCGCCACCTGCGTCCCCCATGCTGGGTCTTAGTAATCACATAATCCTCATGCTCACAGACAGGCTGTTGATCTGTTCCGGGACCTTTACTGGTGTCAACATTGAGATGTTTTGGGCCCAAGTTGTGAGCCATCTGGGTGCTGCATTCCTGCACTGGATGCAGCTTCCAGACCAGTGACAAGGGCAGCCCTACAGAAAGCACCATTCACTAATCAAGCTTAGAGGTTACCCATGCATGGACCACTGTCATCGGGCTATCCTGGTCCAAGAATGGTCACAGCTGGTGCCACAACCAAAGCTGGCTCTCCTAGCCACAGAGTTCATTTGAGCCTCCAGTGACAAAGATGGGTCAGGGAGTCCCCCTAAGCTGCAAAGTTGCTCCATCAGAGGGAGTGCAATCCTATCCATAACAGGTAATTGACCAATCTCCCAGACATGGAGATTTTGAGACTCTTGAGACCCAGATATCAAGTTTCTTTTTTCTTGTCCCACTGGAATGTGCACTGGGGAGATTAGGGAAGGGTGGGGTGGGAACCAAGACTCCCGACTCCTTTGGAAAGAGAGGGGTAGATAGAGAGGGTCTGCGGAGGGGGTGGGATTGGAGCCAGGAACACTCTCCCGCCCCCCCACCATGGTTTTTTTGGTTTTTTTTATCCCCTCACCCTTCAGTCTGGGAACTGCCTCCCATCTAATGAAAAAGCTCTATTATAATGAGAATGGTGCTGCCTCTCCCCCGCCCTGCAAGGCGAGGAGAGGAGGGAGGTGGTTGCCATAGAAACGAGATTTAGGGAGAAAGAGAAAGAGAGGGCCTGGTGTGACTGAAAGAGGCAAAGATGGGGGTGGGCAAAGACCTGTGTGAGAGTTGGGTGGGTACGTGAATGGAGGGGCGAATGAAGGGAGAGAGAAAGGAAGAATGGCTGGGGCTTGGTGTGTGAAGGGAGAGCAGGTGGATCTGTGAATGCACTGCTGGCTCCAGGATTTGGGGGAGAGCTCAGGCCGGGCATGCCAACTGAGATTTCCCTCGCGGGCATGCCCACAACCTCCTTGGGTGCCCCGCTCAAAGGTAGGGTCGTGGCCCTGACGCCAGCCTTGGATCCTCAGAGCTGGCCAGGAATGGATGTAAGGGACTGGACACTCAGACAGATGAGGTAACTAGTTGAGCGGTTGCTTGAGTGAGTTCAGTGTGGAGCCAAACTCCTGTCAGAGTGATCTTCCCTGAAAAGGATTGATTCCCACTCAGCCCACGGAGCGTAACTCAGTGTTGACTCAAAGGGAGGACAGGCCTGACCTATCTCCCTCTTTCCTATTGCAAAAAGCCCCTTTTGCTACTATTTTTAGTAGGGTTGTGAGCATAGCTGTCAACTTTTTCCTTTTTTTAAGGGAAATTCCCTTATTCCGAATAGGATTCCTCACAAGAAAAGGGAAATGTTGACAGCTATGGTTATGAGGAACCAATGATCTGGCCAAATTTGGGGAGGGGGTACAAAGAACTTGCTTATCATGCCCCTCCCCATAATTCAAACACTGGTGTAACAACAGTACAACAGCTAAAAGGATAAATGCAATTCTGGGTTGCATCAACATGTACTGTACACACTAGACCTTGAAAGCACATTTGAAGCACATTGTTTCCGTCAAAGAATACTGGTCACTGTAGTTTGCTAAGGGTTTCTGGGAATTGCAACGCCATAAGGGATAAACTACAGGGCCCAGAATTCTTTTGAGTGGAAGGATATGCTTTGAAGGTAGTTTAAAGGCATAACACAGCCATATACTGTTGTAACTGCAAGGGGTAATGATGGAGCCCCTCTAGTCGGCTTTGGTCAGGCCTTGCCTGGAGTACCTTGCCTGGAGTACCATTTTAGGAAGGATAGAGAAACAGTGGGATGCGTCTAGAAGACAAAGAGGGTGCGGGGCCAGGATGCCAAATCCTATGAGGAAAGGTGGAAGGCAGGTATGTCTAGGCTGAAGAAATAACCATTAAAAGGCATTGCATAACAGTTGTCTTCAAATATTTAAAAGGGAGTCACATAGAAGATGGAACATTTTGTTTTTCTCCTGCTCCAGAAGGTAGTGCATGAACTAATCGGTTTAAGTCACAAGGAGGCCTTCCAGATGTTGCTGGACTACAACTCCCATAATCCCCTACCATTGAGAGGGGTTGGTGGGAATTAGAGTCTGGCAACATCTGAAGAGCTCCGGGTTCCCCACCCTTGCCATGGGGGATCAGAAAAAGTGTCTATTGACAAGCACAAGCATATGTAATGTCAGTATAGCATCACTGAATTAGTGGCATTTAAGAACGCAGGTGGCGCTGTGGGTTAAACCACACAGACCCTAGGACTTGCCGATCAGAAGGTAGGCGGTTCGAATCCCTGTGATGACGGGGTGAGCTCCCGTTGCTCGGTCCCTGCTCCTGCCCACGCAGCAGTTCAAAAGCATGTCAGAGTGCAAGTAGATAAATAGGTACCGCTCCGGCGGGAAGGTAAACGGCTGCTCTGGTTCGCCAGAAGCGGCTTAGTCATGCTGGCCACATGACCCAGGAGCTGTATGCCAGCTCCCTCGGCCAATAAAGCGAGATGAGCGCCGCAACCCCAGAGTCGGCCACAACTGGACCTAATGGTCAGGGGTCCCTTTACCTTTACCTTAAGGATGTTGGGGTCGAGCAGCAGGTGGAAAGGGAGGAAGGTTGTGAGAGATAAATGGAAGAAGAGCAGGAGTTGTGCATTCATCTAGTCTGAGTCATCACCAATCCTGCACATAATCCTGGGAAAGAAACCTGGATAAAATACTAAAATACAAACAAACAAGAAACCCCTAGCCTAGGAAAAAAACCAGCAGATTAGAACAAAAACTAGCCGTCCATGAACGTGGCGGACTGCCCCTCAGAGTGTGGCTCAGGTGGATGAATGTGCGGAGAAGGGCAGTTTTGACTGAAGGAAGAACCACCGGTATTTTTGGTCCCTCTTGTGCTAATCCCCATACATTTTGGTTGCAGCTGTTCTGCGCACGCCTGTGTCATTACCAGAAAGACTGTAATTACCCACCCGGCATGCTCATAATTACAGTTAAGAAGCGAGCCAGGGGGTGGGCAAACGTGGTTGTCAGGAGCCAGGCGCAGATAGGTGGCCCAATCCAGGACGAGGGAGGGAGAGAAGGAAAGAGAGGGGGGGAGATAATGGGGTCTCTCTTGTGCACCGTTCCTTTCACACTCACTTGTTCCCTCTCTGCGCAAATCCCTTCCCAATCCCCAGCCAGTTGCCATAAGGAGCTTAGACGTTTTCCTCCCTGGCTTGGTGCTGCTCCCCCAGTGCATCTTTGCGCTCGTCCCTTCCTGCTCTTCTCGTCTGCACTAGCACTTCTCCTGATGCAACTCCTTCCTTCCTTCCTTCCTTCCTTCCTTCCTTCCTTCCTTCCTTCCTTTCTTTCTTTCTTTCTTTCTTTGGCAAAGATTCCCTCCATCGTGCCTGCAGGAGGATTCCTCCTTGTTCCTGCTGTGGGTTCTTTGGGAGCACGGCTACACAGCTGTTTGCAAGGACGGGCTGGATGAGTGCACATCCAATATGCACCTGCCCCCCCCCCACAGTCCACAGGTGCCTGTTACCATCCACACATGTCCACTGCGTTCCCTTGCCCGTCCTTGTCCACCCTCGCCACAGACCATGGCACGGTGGGCCTGGCACGAGATGCTGAGGCTACGTTGCAAGCGATTGCAAAAGGGAGAGAGTGCCACCCTGCTTTGGAAAGTCTCACCTTTGAGTCCTGCTATGTTGTGTTCAGTGCGCTGTCAGCTGGGTCCCAGGATTCCAGGCTCCCCTCTCCCTCCCTTCTCTGGGTCCAAGAGAAGCCCTGCGGCAGGCCCCCATTCAAAGACTGTGCAATGATCAACACCTCTTTGGAGCCGGAATATAGCATAGGTGGAGCAGGAGAAACACCCGCTTTCTGCATTTCCAGTTTAATGCACAAGCTCTGAATCAAAGAGTGTGGGAAACTATCTGAGCTGGGGGCTGTTTGGAGCCTCTTCTGACAGGTGCTTAACGGTTGACGGCCAGCTTCAAGGGCCCTTCCCGCATTCGCCTCCTTAGTGCTGTTCTTCTTTAAACTGGGCTCTGTACTTCACATAGAGAACTGTCCTCTGTGAAGTAGGACACATGGCCACTCTAGCTCCATGTTCCATAGTGTTAGGGGGCTGTGCAGGACCTGCGTTCAAGTCCCCATAGACATCCGCTTGGAGACTGTGAGAATGGGATTCTGCACTCGATGGGTGATTGGCCTCATTCAGCTGGGACTTTCTGCTTCTTATAAACAGGCACGAGCAGCACAGATACGGGGCCATGCAGGATTTAAGGGACACCCTCCCCTTGTTCTGGGAATGGGGTTATGCCAGCTGCAAACCCTGCATGCACGCTGATCCATTTCTCTGCCTTTCTCCACCCCCAACACAGTGCTGGGATTGGCATCGGTTTCTATGGAAACAGCGAGACCAACGATGGGGTGTACCAGGTCACATACTCGCTGATGAACACCAACCACACACTAAGCTCCATCGATGCTCTGGTGAGTGCGTGAACAAACAAGCGGGGAAACCCCATGCACTTGTTTATATGGTCAGTTACCCCTGAATACGCTTTTAACCTGTGCTCCACTTGCAGAGAAGAACCGTAGGTTGAAATTGGCTGTAAGCAACCCGTGACTAGATCACTGGTATTTGACTCATGCCTCTTCCCTCCAGGGACATGTGCACAGCATGCGTCCGACATGTTGCAAGTGCCCCTAATATGAAGGCACACAATGGCTAAGATTGCCGCAAGCACTAAGCCGTGTCTTGGCATTCACCTCCACACATTATCAGAGCATGTATAGGGAGGAATCAGGGTGTGCAAGCCAGCCCTCTCCTTTCTGGCTACACCCCAAAACCTTAGCACCCTGAACAGAAGGTCCAAAGGGGGAGATTTCTGAGTATTCAGCTATTACCCACTTACAATCCTACAGATGAACGAGAACCCTGAATGATCAGGGGTCCAGTTTGCACAGGAGATATCTAAGCACATCCAGCCCAATGTGTGAAGAGATCCCACTTCAGACCTGTCTGCTCAGCATGCAGAGATGTCAGCTGCAGAGCCTGTAGGGAAATTAGAAGGGCAGGCCTAGTGCGCTTGGTGTTAAAGGTGAACACCTATAGCATATTGGTGATGCAGGTGAGTGGAATGAGAATGCCATGTGTGGCACAGGCAGTGATGGGTAGTGTCTATTGGGACTGGTTGGGCAGAAGGCAGGGAGGCCAACAGTAGGTGGCGCCAGAGCCAAGGACAGGCAGAGCCAACTCGTCCTCCTTCCTGTTAAGTTCAACAATGACAGAACGGAGAGTGAGGAACAGGAAGGGCGGCAGCCAGTCCACCAGCCTATGGGCTGCTTTTGAGGAAGAAGGCAGGCAGTGGGAGCTGGCTGAGATGACGTTGGTGGGGCACTAGCCCATTGGCCCTAACAGAACAGCTTCCACCAGGTGTGGGGAAACTTACTGGTTCAGATTGAACAAACTCATCCTGCTACTGGAAGCCCACACAAGGACTTTGGCTGGCACAGCATGGCTTTCCCTCCCCTTCTCCCTGCACACTGACACACACAAACATGCCTCAGATCGGCTCTGGGAGGTTGTGAGACCCCCCCAGAATAGTGTGCGGGGTTCGGAGGTGGTTCTACTGGGTAAGCAAAAATACAGGCACTGAAAAAACATTAGAACAGCACGACACTGGATTCCCTCCCACTATGGGGAAGGCAAGGTCATGGAATCTGGCAAGCCAAGGGTGCGAGTCCATCTAATCCAACACTCTGTCTTCGCTGCTCACCAAATGGCCCCCTTGGTGTGATGCAACCTGTGGGAGTCTCGCCTCTGAACGCGGAAAGGCGTTCCTCCATATTGCAACTCATAGCCATTGATAAACTTTCAAATGTCCTCTTCCCTTTGGCTGTGCGAAGAAGGAAATGAACACATCTCAGCAAATACGTTTGATTTGCATAATCCAGGTCACAGAGCCTGACCCCGCCAACCCCCACTATAGTGCAGAAAAGGTTCTGCAGTGCTGGCAAGATGGGAGCCAATCTCCAGGACTAACCCTGTGGTTAAGTCATTCTGTCGCTGATGTAAGGACAGCCTGTTCTCGAAGCGCAGCTTGGCACTCGGGTCCAGTGTGAACAGGCGCACATGGGACACAATGCGTCGCGTTTGCCACGGGCGTCTGGTATACGAATCTGTGCCAAGGCCCTGCACGCCACACGATGCCATGTGGCGCATATGGCTTCTCCTCCTTGCCTACACATCGCTTTTGCGACTCTCCTCTTTTCTACCCACAGGTGTCTGAGACGGTGGAGCTGCTTTCGGCGACCGTACGGGGGGAGCTGACCCAGCTGGAGGAGACGCTGTCCCCACGAACTGAGCTGGTGGCCGTGGTGCGGAACACACGCCGCCAGGCAGAGGCAGTAGCGCAAACGCTGGATGGCATCCCTTTCTGGGGTGAGGCACGCAGCACACCCAGTGTCCTAGCAGAACAAATCGGCTACCTGGAAGATTACAGGTGAGATATGGGGTGCTGAAGAAGGGCATGCACTGAGGACGTGGGTGGCACTGTGGTCTAAACCACTGAGCTTCTTGAGCTTGCCAATCAGAAGGTTGGTGGTTCGAATCCATGCAACAGGGTGAGCTCCCATTGCCAGCTGGGTCAGCTCCCCCCGGGTGAGCTCTCTGTGCCAGCTCCTGGGTGAGCTCTCTGTGCCAGCTCCTGCCAACCTAACAGTTCAAAAGCACGCCAGTGCAAGTAGATAAATAGGTACCACTGTGGTGGGAAGGTAAACAGCGTTTCCACATGCTCTGGCTTCCGTTGCGCCAGAAGTGGTTTAGTCATGCTGGCCACATGACCCAGAAAGCTGTCTGTGGACAAACGCCGGCTCCCTCAGCCTGAAAGTGAGATGAGCACCACAACCCCATAGACGCCTTTGACTGGACTTAATCATCCAGAGATCCTTTACCTTTACCTTTTTTGCACTGGGAAATGATGGTGGGTGTTAGTACTGACAGAAAGACAGGGTTTCTGTAGAAATGGATATATGATGAGAAAAAGTGTACTCCAGGGAGCATAGGTTTTCTTTTCATTGTTGCTTTTCGGATTTATTAGTACAAAAACACTTTTTAGGCGACTTGGAATAAGAAAAGTACAGAGTTCAACACAGCATTCATGCATTCCCTAACAAAATAACAACCTCGAGAATCTTATCAACAGTAGAAGCACCAGCTGTCTATAGGCCTTTGTAACCTAACACAATCCACATCTCCCATCAGTGCACATCCCATTACTTCCTGCTGAAATCGTAGAACCTTTGTGGACCGCAGTTGTTCTGGCCCTTCTGAAATAGCCACCATGTGATAGGATTGGGGAACAACAATTTAATAAATACAGAGCGAACCTGCCTTGAACACACTATCACTGTGTCAATAACAAGTTCTTGAACACACCCGTAATAAAACACCAGTCCAGAGGGGCCCCAAATAAGCTTAGAGAATAAAGTAGGTTTACGTTAGTCTGTAAGACTATGGGCTGAACTGCCACTCATTATTTGCAGGCTGGTGGGTGGGAAACCCCAAAGTCCCTTTATGACGCTGGTTCTCAGAGGGTGTAGCGGGAGAAGATGGCAAGTGCGTCAGAAAGATTCGAGGGCAATCTCATAAACGTTTAGACATTTCAGTGTGGTACAGTAACAAATTATTATTATTATTATTTGCAGAATATGGATAGATATCTTTACAGGATGAGAGCAAGAACATCAAGTGTTTGGGAATGATCCATGTTCTTATGTGTAGCTGCCTTGTTTTATACTTGCTGGATGTCCCTATGACCGTATTA
The DNA here is from genome assembly GCF_964106915.1 of Podarcis gaigeae. NCBI lineage: Eukaryota > Metazoa > Chordata > Lepidosauria > Squamata > Lacertidae > Podarcis > Podarcis gaigeae. The sequence goes on along the minus strand of NC_139689.1, from coordinate 20,181,820 downwards.
TAAAGCAGTTGTGTCCTGTGTTATAAATCAAGCACTGCTAGGGATTGTTTTCTTTTTGTTTTCCAAAGTATTTCTTATCAATTAAAAAAAATAAATCGGTGGGGCGCGAGCAATTTTTTATTCTGAAAGCGTGATCCAGAGGGGAAAAAATAGTTTGAGAACCAACCACTGCATTATGATGACCAACAAAAATGTCACAAAACAGCAAGCATAGGAAAACGCGGCCCTCCAGATGTTTGGGGACTACAACTCCCATCATCCCCGACCACTGGCCCTGTTAGCTAGGGATGATGGGAGTTGTAGTCCCAAAACATCTGGAGGGTCGAGTTTGCCTATGCCTGCAGAACAGTGAGAAAGCTTTTAAGTCTTCTAATCAGCCTGGATGTTCAGCAAAGCAGGAGGTACAGGACATTGAAAGGAAACTTAGGGAGTGTTTTGCCATGATGCCTGTGTTGGTCAAAAACACATTTTTGCTGCTTGATGCCATGAAGAGCATGTGAATTTCAGGATTTAGCATACTGCACCACTGCCTGGGAGGCTTGGTAGGACAGAGGGGTTGATGGCAGAGGCCACAGTCGGCTGCCTACAACTCTACAGTCCCGGCGTGGGGGGAGCAACCTGGCAGTGGGAAGAGGTGGGTTGGAGGTGGAAGAAGCGGGCTGAGTGCGTCATCCTCACTCCCATCTCTCGCTCTCTGGCACCCCAGATGGCTGGCCTACATTTTGCTGCTGCTGCTGGACCTCATCATCTGTCTCTTCACCTTGCTGGGGCTGGCGAAGCAGATCAAGTGGCTGGTAATCGTGTGAGTGCGCCATCTGGCGGGCACATCCGGGAGCTGCTGGTGTTGGGAGGTGGCAACTGGGAAGAGGGGAGAGGGAGGAAGGAGGAGGGAAGGAGACAAGGGAGCAAATCTACAAGGCGTCTTACGTCTTAAATCAGGGGTCTGCAAACTTTTTCAGCAGGGGGCTGGTTCGCTGTCCCTCAGTAAAAGGCAGTGCTGCAAGATCCTTTAGATGAGAGGGATCTGCTTGCAATACTCCCTTCATTTGCCAGTATCCCAGAATAGCCCGAGTGGAGAGGCAAAGGAGTAGACCTGCAAGGTTAATCTCAGGGTTGTGGGTTCAAGTCCCACGTTGGGCAAAAGATTCCTGCATTGCAGTGGGTTGGACTAGATGACCCACGCATTGCTGTCAACGTTTTCCTTTTTTTAAGGGAAATTCCCTTATTCCAAATAGGATTCCTTGCAAGAAAAGGGAAAAGTTGACAGCTATGGACCCACGTGGGCCCTTTCAACTCTGTGATGCTATGATTCTATCAGAACCCCATAGAGACCTTGCAACCTAGATGCTTTCCCTGCCCCCCCCCCCGCTTTCCTTCTCACTGCAGCCTCTGTCAATGTCCTCCCCTCCCCCCTGCCAGTGGTACAATCTGCCAGTACTGATGTGGCCCCTCTGTGCATGAGACCTGGGGCAATTGCCCCTACTATTCCAAATCCCACCACCACCACCAAAAAGGCCCTGCCACCATTCCACACCTCTTTCTCACCTCCTGCATCGATGTCTTCACCATTTCTAAGTCCTCTTGCTCACTTCCAGTCTCCCAAGCATTCGCACCAGGCACTCCTGCAGCTGAGTTTCCCGTACACCATCCAAACTTATCAAGGACTATTAGTATTTGTTTGTCAAATCCTAACTAAGCAGCCCTTTGAAGCAAAACCATGGCAATATCCCCATTCATGGTAATTAGGCAGCGTGCTCACACCAGATTGCATCTGCACTAGGCTTGGCCAACCTGGTGCCCTCAAGACATTTTGGACTACAACTCCCATCAGCCCCCTCAGTGCCCCATGATACAGTATAGTGATGTCATGTTAGATTCTGGTCTTAGATTCACATGCCCCCCTTCGCTCTCTAGATGGTCCTCCTTCAATTACCGTATTTTTGCTCTATAAGACGCACCCAACCCATAAGGCGCACCTAGTTTTAGAGGAGGAGAACAAGAAAAAAAAATTATCTCCCTCTCTGCGCAGCGCCCCTTCAGCGAAGCAGCAGGAGAAATGGAGCCCCTTCCATTTCTCCTCCTGCTTTGCTGAAGGGGCGCTGCGCAGAGAGGGAAAGCTGTGCAGCACCTATCCAGCGAAGTGAAGCCTCCGGAGCGCAGCGGGAGTGCTCCCGCTGCGCTCCAGAGGCTTCGGGCAGCTATCCCTGAAGCCAAAAGAGCAAGAGGGATTGGTGCACACTGATCCGTCTTGCTCTTCTGGCTTCAGCGAAAGCTGCGCAGCCTGCAATCACTCCATAAGATGCACACACATTTCCCCTTACTTTTTAGGAGGGGGAAAGTGTGTCTTATAGAGCGGAAAATACGGTAATTCCAAATGAGGTGAGCCAGCATGGATGGGTCACATCCATCAACTGTCCCAATTAAATCAGGACATCCCATGGGGTGGTGGCTGCGCTCTCATGCACGAACATGGTGCCCCCAAACACACAAGAGCTCAGGATCCAAAAACATGTGAGATTGCGGCCGGACATGTGTCTCATGCGAGATAGCGGCTGTCACGTGGGTCAAATGATTCGCATGGGAGCACAGCCCCGGAAGACAAGCATCCCGGTTGTGCACGGGTACATGTTAGAGGGTATGCTTCATATTCATTTAAGTGAGCCAGGCCGTTGGCTTCTGCCCCAGAGTCCTGCCCGGACTGCACCACCGCCAGTGCCCGTTTGAGTGCCTTCCTCTCTCTTTCCTGCCTACAGAATGACTGTCATGAGTTTCCTAGTCCTCATCCTGAGCTGGGGCTCCATGGGGCTGGAGACAGCAGCTGCTGTGGTGAGTTTGGGGCTGTTGTTGTTTTCTCTTAATACATTTGGCAGGGACAGTGCCCAGATCACTATTTCTTTCCTTTCAAAGTCCGCTCCCCCCCCCCCGAAAAAAAAATCTCTATTTGAACCCTCCACGTTCTCCCACGCCCTGCGGATCAAAGCTGCTGCCCCCACCATCCCAGCTTTGAGCCTTCTGTTGTGATGCCTATCAAAGTGACCCACGGCTGTCAAAGGTGCTGAACTCCACCTTCTGCAGTCACACATTTTTGCTTAGTTCCTGCTAGCGACTGACTGCAGTCAAAGAGACATTTGTTTCTTCCCCTTTCCCTTCAGGGACTGAGCGATTTCTGCTTTGAGCCAGATGGCTATGTGATGAACACAACCCAAGCCAGCACTGGACTCAGCCCAGGTAGGATTGGAAGTGCCGTGGGGCCCAGGAAAAAGCAAAGTGGGTTAGCATTTGGGGAGCAGGGCTGACAACTTTCAAGCTGTGCCTTCATTGCAGAAGCCTGATGTGTAGAGGTTCACCAGCGATCATGTTTATGTCCATGCTGTGAAAAGCTTCCGATGCCAAATTTTGCAGGTATCAGGTCTGCTGTTAAAGGCACAGGAGCAGACTGGGACTTCCCCCTGCCCCCCCCCCCACTGGTTAGTTGGCAACCCTACCTGAAAAGCCTGGCTTAAACTCACACCTGACTTGCCAGCTCAGCTGCAAGGCCTTCCTTGGGCTAATTGCCACTGAACCTGTTTCAGGCAATCTAGATTGTCACCCAGACTTAACATCCGTGTCTACAAGAATTGAAAGCCAGGGTATTTTGTGGGGCATTCGTTCTCCAGCTGATTCGCTTCTCTCTTTTTTTAACAGAATAAAACTTTAACGATAACGATAACGGGGCGGGGGGGGCACAGTAGTTGCAACATCAAATCATTACAATTAACCAATTTTAACATTTTATAAATACTAATAAAGAAATTATACAACACCACTTTTAACTTACTGAGGTTTTCATAATACACTTTCATCTCTTTATCTTTTTCTTAATGAATAAAAAAGGGGAGACCAAGAAAGGAAACACAAAAAAGAAAAAAGAAAGAGAGGAGGAAGGGGGAGAGTGAAGGGAAGGGGGGGGGGAAAGATGAAGAAAAAACCCCCAAGCAAAACAAACATATTTAACTTCCGATTAGACTCATTGTATTATTATTTCTACAATTTTTTCACACACAGTTCCAAGTTATTATATTTCTTTCTTTGTTTTCATCAGATATCAAAAAACCATTACATTTGTTATTTTACAAGGTTCATTCTATTTCTACCAGGAGATATTTGTTATTGTAATACTTTTCCAAATACTTGATTCGCTTCTCAATGGGCCTATAACAGAGGTTCTCTGATGGAGACATCTAGTTAATAATAAATAGGCTGGATTCAACCCTCTGGTTCCCTTAGCAGAAGCCAGCATAAGGATCCCCACTAGCACAGCGGGGCTTCCTCCCCATCTTTTTGATCTCATGCCTCCCTCAGACCTACTTTTGAGGGTGGAGAGAACCCCCACAACAGCCCATGGATGGAAGAAAGGGGAGATATTTCCACTGAGGAAGCAGAAACCTCTTTAGAACTACAACCGGTATGACTATCCAAAGTAACAAACAATGAAATGGAACCCTTTTATTTATCCCCTCCTATTGTGAAGTCAGGGACGCAGGTGGCGCTGTGGGTTAAAGCCTCAGCGCCTAGGACTTGCCGATCGAAAGGTCGGCGGTTCGAATCCCTGTGGCGGGGTGCGCTCCCGCTGCTCGGTCCCAGCGCCTGCCAACCTAGCAGTTCGAAAGCACCTCCAGGTGCAAGTAGATAAATAGGGACCGCTTACCAGCGGGAAGGTAAACGGCGTTTCCGTGTGCGGCTCTGGCTCGCCAGAGCAGTGATGTCACGCTGGCCACGTGACCCGGAAGTGTCTCCGGACAGCGCTGGCCCCTGGCCTCTTGAGTGAGATGGGCGCACAACCCCAGAGTCTGTCAAGACTGGCCCGTACGGGCAGGGGTACCTTTACCTTTACCTATTGTGAAGTCATGGTCCTCCCAGGGCCGGCAAGGTGAGGCGACCACCTTAGGCAGCAGGATCCACAGGAGCGGCAAATCCGGCTTCCAAGGACCTCATCAGTAGCACATTTCTTCCAGTCTAGATCTGCCATCTCCTTGGCAGCCCCTCTCACCCAATTCTGCCTCCGCGGTGGCCTCTCAGAGGTGCTGCTGGTCTCCTCCCATTCCTAGGTGGGAGCTGCCCTCCGGGGTCTCCTAGGCTCTGACCCCACCTGTCGCGATTCAGAGTGAGCCGCTTTCCCCCCACGACGGCCCTTGATTCCTAGTTTAACCGTTGGGTTGATTTGATTCCCCCCTTGTTTCTAACCACCCCTTGTTCACGAGACGGATCTTCTTTACCCCCCTTCTTCCCTGGCAGAGTGAGGAGGAACATCATTTTGTGGTTCGCCACAGGTGCTCAAACGCATTGAGCCAGCCCTGGATCCTCCTTCGTGAAACTGAGTGACATGCCACAGACACATTGCCATCATCATAGAAACATAATCATTCCAGCCTTTCTTAACCTGTGGGTCCTCAGATGTTGTTGGACTACAACTCCCATCACTCCTAGCTAGCAAGGCCAGAGCTCAGGGATGATGGGAGTTGTAGTCCAACAACATCTGGGGACCCACAGGTTGAGAATCGCTGATAGACTGAAGTGCACTTCCTTCCAACATGACTCCAGGCCAAACACCTGTGTTTACAAAATACAGTGGTACTTCGGGTTACAGACGCTTCAGGTTACAGACTCCGCTAACCCAGAAATAGTACCTCGGGTTAAGAACTTTGCTTCAGGATGAGAACAGAAATCGTGCTCCGGCAGCAGGAGGCCCCATTAGCTAAAGTGGTACCTCAAGTTAAGAACGGATTCAGGTTAAGAACGGACCTCCAGAACGAATTAAGTTCTTAACCCAAGGTACCACTGTATAAGAATGGGAGCCATATAGAGTCAAATGCACAAGGATTAGCCAATCCCCCTTCAAAATCCATAATTATGTGTCAGCTTTTCAGCCAGCGCAATTCGCCATGCTCGGGAACACTCGCTTTGTAGTGATAGCTCCGAGGTTACTTTCCAGCACCCAGAAATGGTTTTAAAATTATTAATAGTCACTGTGCCCACAAGGCGGGGCTATTTTCACCAGGACCATCATGCAGGGAAGTATAAATCATCGCCTGCTGCAGCCTTGGTGGAAATCCTGCCTGCTCCCCTTCCCACAGGCAAACCACTGTTATAAGAAAAACTGCTCCCTTTCCCTTATGGGGTATTGCAGAGCCTGCATAGAGTCCTTAAGTGGGTTCCCTATCAGTAGGAGGAAATAACAGAGGCCAACCAGATTATATTTGAGAAGCAAAGCAGCTAGTAAGCCTGATCATTATTCAAGGAACTGTTGCAACAGGGTCCCCACTCATCACACGCAGGAGGGAGGAGAACCCTGAACAATGGTGTTCAAGCCCTTATATAGACTTTTGAAATTGCCCACCCTGTAGACCAAGACCCCCCAAAAAATCATACATACATCACAGAAGGAGGCGGTCTCCAGCAGAAATCCTGCCTGCCAGGATACCTGATAATGGTCACTGGTTGCATTACCTGGGCAGCCTGGCCATTCTTTTTGTGATGGTCAATACTTTAGTTCCTGAGTCCAGGTCACAGGCTCACCCTATTCACACACAAATATGGCCTTCAGACAGGATCTGCAAGCAAAAAGACAATGGGAAGGCTTTCCTTATTTTCCTCCCTTACTGCAGAGGAATATTTGACGTTATTGGGAGAGTCAAAATGGCTTCAGGATTGCTCTCCCATACTATTTCAGACACATGGTTCATATATTTAGATATGTGTGCATTTATATTTATTCTATATCTTGTAACACCACCACAATTCTTGTAACACCACCTTAGGCACATAGGGGAGCCTGCGCTTCTGGAGTTAATAATTGCTGCAAGGGGAGGGGAGGCAATATTTGTCCAGAGTGAGAGAAGAAAGGGCGGCCCTTTCCAACTGCTCCCCATAGCTCTCCCCACAGCAGCTACTCAACAGTGAAATAAAAACCAAGGCACCACTGCATGTCATGTTGTTAGACGCCCATATATTGCTGAACTGCAATTCCCATTAGCTCCAGCAAGCATGGCCAATAGCCAGGGATGATGGATACTGTAGTCCAGCAACATCTGGGCGGGGAGGGGGCACACAAAGATTCCCCATCCCTGCATAAAGTGTCACATGGCCTGTCCTATTGCTATCAAGGGCAGAGACCCTCTTTTTGAACATGTAAAACCCAAGTTAGAGCAAACAAAGACAGGATCCAGGAGGAGCATGGGAAAGCCTGGTGCCTTGATAGGGAGCCACGGTCTGATTTCCTTTTCTTCCCAATTCCACAGAAATCCTGCAATACTACTTAACCTGCAGCCAAGACGTCTTTAACCCTTTCCAGCAGGTAGGATTCCCCTCCCTTCTTTAAGGCTTAAGAAGTGTGCTGCATGTGGGTGCGTGGAGTGACTCTGGGCCAACCTATCCCAAATTCCCTACCATGCAATGTTAGAATCAACCGCTATGTCCAAATATTGAGAATTAAGAAACTCTCATCATGCAATCTTTGTTTCACTCTCATTTGTGTCAAGAAGGGCAAAGAATTATGCAGGACCCTGAAACGCCATGGGCCACTCATGTGGTTCAGTCACCCCTCTGCTCCCACCACATACCCACAGGCAGGGCTGTCTTAAGCACATGCGGCGCTGGGGTGCAAAGATCCGCCCCCCCAGTTGCCCAGTCCCAGGTGCGCAGGAGGGCGGAGCCGGCCGGCTGGCCACCTCAGCGTCTGGCTGGCTTGCTCACCCCCAAACTCATGGCGCAGGGGCGCCCGCAGCAGAAGAGCCCGCCATGGCGCTCCGAACGACGGACGGGCTCTTCCCTGGGCTCAACTCTCGGGTTGCGGACTTTTGGCCTGGTGCCCCTGAGAGCCCGGCGCCCAGGTGCCCTGCACCCCTAGTGCCTATGGGTAAGACGGCCCTGCACACAGGATTCTTCCAAGCATTGCCCGTGATTTTCTTCACAGCAGTAGGGACTAGAAACTTGCCGTTCCTTTCTTTCTTTTTAGTTTTATGTCGGTGCACTTGGTACCATCGCAACATTGCGGAATAAACAAGAGTTCTGCCCATTATGATTTGCTGAACTGAATATTCAACTGTCCCATAATGGACTGGAAAGAAAAAGAAAATCTCAAAAGCTATGTTTGTTTTTTAACCTAGATATTCAGGGCCGTTTCCTCTTGACACGTCCCCTCAGCACAAATATTTAAACTTGCACAATGGAACTCCCTCCCCTGGTGTGCCTCCTAAATCCGTTCTAGGAGTTCCCAGATTGGCATATTTGGGAAGGGCCCGCACAGGTGAGGGGGGAGATTTCCATTGCACAAGTGTAAATCCTTGAGCTGAGGAGACATGTGATTTGGATGCAGCCCTTAAGAGATGGCATTGAGATGCAGATCTACATCCTTATACATTTAAAAGCATGTGGAATCCTGGGGACTGTAGCTTCTCCCCCACAGAGCTACAATTCTCAGTACGCTCAACAAACTAACGCTCCCAGGATTCTTTGGGGGAAGTCAGGGGCTTTCAGTGCGTGGTGTGGATTTGCCCTCAGTGGTTTTCTGCACAAAGAATAGCATGGCATTCAGCCAATGAGCTCTTGTGTGGCTACAGGCCTCGCCAGAAGAACTCTTGGAAGTCCCCCCCCCTTTGCGGTGGGCTTGTGAAGTTTTCTAACCCAACCTGCCCTGTGTTCCTCCCACCGTTTCTGCAGAGGCTCACCATGTGTCAGAGGGCACTGTCCAACATACATTCTCAGCTGTACGGATTGGAAAGAGAAGCCATCCCACATTTCCCAGCAGCGGAGGTCAGTAGGAATGCCCAGATAGGAGGGTGGGAGGCAGAAAAACACTGGGTGCCTGGACTCTTGGCCCAGAAAGGGATCTGGTGGGTTAGGAGGATGAGGGGAGGGGAAAGGGCTGTGTAATCCAGGGCTACTGGATTCTCTCCTCACATCCTCTGTGCATTGCAGAAAAACATCTTATCCATCCAGAGCACTTTGAACAACACAGAAAGCAAATTCCATAACCTTATTGCTCTGCTCAACTGCCGGGGACTTCATAAGGTAACCCACACACTCTTATTCTTCCTTTAAGTGATCCACTGACACTCACTGGCCCCTCCGCTGAACCCCTTTCTCTCTACTTGTCCTATACCTGTCATTTTTCTACGGCTGCATACCACTCCCATTGAAAGATGCCTCTGAATACGAACTGCTGGGAACTACAAGACAAGGAGAGCAGCTCCTGTGCTCAGGACCTGCCTGCGGCCTCCCCTTTGGAATCTGGTTGGCCACCCCAACACTGAAGCAAAATAGATAAATAAAGACCCCCTACATTTTATTCTGGAACAATTACTATTATTTCAGCAGTTTTGTCGAATACCGTGTCCGACATTCACAGCACGTACAATGCCGTTGAGGAACGGTGGCTCTCGTCTCCATGGCATGACATTTCTGAAGAAAGCTTCCAAATTTATCCATTGTAGTACATCAGCACAGCATCATTCAAACTGCCCAAATTAAACTTCATTCAAAGGACCGATGTGTTTCAGCCAAAATCTTGCTCGGCAGCTGTTCCAAACATCCAATACATTGTCTCGTGACAATGTTCGGAATAAATTATTGCTGGCTAATAACCCAGGGCGGTCAATTGATGGTTCATCAAAAGGAGCCAACGATTAGGAGAATGGCCTCCTGATAACTGTGAATCTCTTTGTATGTTTGAATGAGATGCCCATGGGAGCTTAGAGAAGGTAGCATCCTGCCAGCTCAGAAGAGGAAGAGAGAAACAGGAGTTGGTAGTTTAGTCTTCAGCTGGTGGCTCTTGGCCTGATCCAAGGTGGGTTGCAACAGGAGTGCTACCACCAGGGTCCTAGTTAAAAAAAGCAACTCCAAGAATCTTAATGTAGGTCCTGCAAGCTTGGAGTCTGTCCAGCCCTGCTCTAGGGAAACTGAGTTTAAGAATGACCAAAGAAGCTATTGAGAAGAGCATCTGGGCAGGCCCATTCTCCTGTTAACCCTGCTGTGTGTGTGTGTGCGCGCGCGCTTGCATGTGCCTTCCTCTTTCCCCTAGGACCTTTTCAGTACTGGCCCCGACTTGGTGGAACGCTCTGTCCCAAGAGACTAGGGCCCTGCGGGACTTGACATCTTTCCGCAGGGCCTGCAAGACAGAGCTGTTCCATCTGGCCTTTGGTTTGGACTCAGTCTGACCCTTATGTTTCCCTCCCCTTATGGTTTTGATCTATGGGCTACTTTTAAAATGAGGCTGCATTTTAAATTGTATTTTAACCTGTATTTTAAATTGGGTTTTTTCCCCCCATTATATTTTTATTGTAATTTTACTGGTGTTAGCAGCCCTGAGCCTGGCTCTGGCTGGGGAGGGAGGGGTATAATTTATTTATTTATTTTTTTAGGACTATGTGGATGCCCTGAAAGGGCTGTGCTACGATGGCATGGAAGGGTTGCTCTTCCTCCTCCTCTTCTCCTTCCTCTCTGCCCTTTCCTTCACCACTGCCGTCTGCAGTCTGCCCCGGGCGTGGAAGAGGTTCCAGAACAGGTGAGCACCCACAGCCTTGGCGTCATCGAGTTGGGCATCAGATTTAATGCAACTTTGCAAATGGACCCGTTAAAGTTTATTAGCCCACAGGGGCAGGGCAGCTGCTGCCCTATTTCCCCAGACATCATCTTATGTTGGTCATTTGTTGACTTTAAAAAGCTCCCCCCCCAAAAAACAACAACAGCCCACTTTTGCAAAACTTGAAGATATGAAGCTGTCTTGTATTTATGTCACCTGGTTGACCAGGATGCTTGGACTGGATGGGCCGTTGGCCGGATCCATAATGCAGATGCTGTTGGACTACAGTTCCCTTCACCCCTGGCTACTGGCCATGCTGGCTGTGCCTGATGGGAGCTGGAGTCCAGTTGCCGGGGGGGGGGCAACAATTAAACAGGGTGATGGCTTTCATGCTCTGCCTTTGGACTTCCCAGAGAAGACATCTGATTGGCTGTTGTGAGAGGCAGGATGCTGGAATGGATGGACCCCTTGGTCTGATTCAATAGGAGAGTGAACTCGGACCTTTTGCATGTGTACGGTGTCCTCCAAGGCTCAGCTCTGGCCCCTCCTCTTGCTTTCCTGCCAGATCTGCCTGGAATCGACACAAGACAATATCACCAAGGCAACTACCTGTAAGCAAGCAATGAACATCCGTAAAAATGGCAAAAGTAGTTTCTTTCCCAAATGGGTTTTATCTTAAACAAGAGCAAACGCAGTAAATAGAGAGTTCACTCATAATATACCAGTGGTTCAGCACTTGGTGATATTATCTTGTGTCGATTGCAGTAGTCTTTGTATCACCTCCCTGTTAATTGTTTTATCGTTAAGATTTGCCTGGAGGCGATTCTTCTTTGCCACAGAAAACCGGACAAGTGGCTATTTGCCTTCCCGATCTAGAATTTATTCCTCTGGTCAGATTTTATGTGCAATTATGTGCAATTAAGCCATGAGCAAATACATCTTGGGAGATGGATAACTATCAGCCATTCGGGCTGTAGCATCAGCTAGGTGTGTGGTCGTGTTCCCATGCAAAATTGCAAAAGGGTACTTGGCGGTCAGGGACGCAGGTGGCACTGTGGGTTAAAGCCTCAGCGCCTAGGACTTGCCGATCGAAAGGTCGGCGGTTCGAATCCCTGCGGCGGGGTGCGCTCCCGCTGCTCGGTCCCAGCGCCTGCCAACCTAGCAGTTCGAAAGCACCTCCGGGTGCAAGTAGATAAATAGGGACCGCTTACCAGCGGGAAGGTAAACAGCGTTTCCATGTGCGGCTCTGGCTCGCCAGAGCAGCGATGTCACGCTGGCCACGTGACCTGGAAGTGTCTCCGGACAGCGCTGGCCCCTGGCCTCTTAAGTGAGATGGGCGCACAACCCCAGAGTCTGGCAAGACTGGCCCATACGGGCAGGGGTACCTTTACCTTTACCTTTACCTTACTTGGCGGTCAACTTGTGGCCAGAGGCATTCTAGCTGCTGCATCTGACATGTGGGCTGCAGCCTGGTTTGAACAGGCAGCTTTCTATCTAGCTTTTCTGTCCTGTGCCTTTAACAGTCTGTCTTGATGTGCAGGCATTTAGCGGGTGATGATACTTACCTCCATTCTGTGAAAAGCTTCTCCTGCTGATAAAGAAGCCCCACCGGCCAGCCCCAGCCAACTGACCAGCCTATGCTCTGGTCTAGCATCAGGGCCAAACTAGAGATCACACTATTCACACAATTCTGCAAATGGTTTTTTTTAAAGGAAACTGCAGGTACAATTGGAACCTAGTGCAGGATTAGGAGAACATTAACTCCTCACCCCATGCTTCCATACCAGTTCAGAACAGTTGTTTCCAGGTGTCGGGGTCCCCATTTGGAGCAGGAAGGCAGTGGATCAGGGCTTTGCCCTTTGCTAGGGTTCAACATTTTCCGATGCAAAACGTGTGTCTTCCAGGACATGCTCCCGAGTGTGTCATGTGACCTACACCTCTCCCTCTCCCTAGAAAAAGTGCTTTTGGGGGACGTGCTCTCACCCGGTGCTCAAGAACACATGTTTTTGGATGCCGCACGAGATTGTGGCCCCAAAAAACACTTTATCGGAGCGAGAGCATGACCACCATTTTTTCTTTGGCACTTGGAAGGTATAGAATCCTTCAACATTTGGTGGAAACTAAAGACGCTATGCCTGTGGCTGAGGATAATTGTTTGAACCTTTCCAATGGATATGGGTGGGAAGGGAAGGGAAGGAAAAAATTGTACGGGAAATTTAAAAATTGGAAGGAGATAATATAGTGTATGTAAAAATCCTGAACTCGAATAATAATAAAAAAGATATAATAAAAAAATTAAAAATAAAAATAGAATCCTTCAAGGAGAGAAGCATTCTCTGTAAAGTAGGACACATGGCCCGCCATGAGCCTAGTGGTACAAAAGAGGACTCCACTCTCTTGCCTCTTGAGTACAATTGTGGGGCCACACCCTTCTTGAGAGGTTTGCCACACATCTGCCAACCTTGCCCCTCACTCTCTCTTTTTCTCTTTCTCCTCGCGTTCCCGTCTAGGGACTCGGACTACGACGACATGGAGGACGACGACCCTTTCACGCCCCAGGCACGTAGGCAGCCGACGGTGCGCGCGGGGGGGGCCGGGCCCACCCTGCCCGGCTCCTATAGCCACTGTTCAAGCTGGGGCAGCCGTGGCAGCCTGCGCCTCTCAGCCCCCCCCATTTCCAACGCCCCCGTCTCACAGTACATGTGAGTAGCCCCAAGCGCCCACCTCCCAACCCCCCCTCCCCGCTCGCTCGGTCACGGTGCCCCCTGCGAGGCGGGAGGGGCTCGGAGCGGCCAGCAACCGGCACAGATCCGAGTGCGCGAGTGGCGGGGGGAAGGGAGGGCAGTCCCCACCCCTCCCTCCCAACCTGCATCTGAGTGCTTCCTCTCCCTTTCCTTCCTCCTCTCCTCCTCCTCCTCCTCGCCTACTGCTACAGCATTGCCCTCATTCCCAGTCGTGCTTTCTTCATTTCTCTACCTGCTATTGCTCATTCGTTTCCTGACTCCTGCATGTCATTCCTGTGTTCTAAAGCCAAACACACGGAGAGATGTTAGTGTATATATGTGTGTACACGCACACTTGCACACACGCCAGTCTCCAAGCAGCAAGAGCACCCAGGAGTTCAAGTGCTTGCCCTGGATTTGGCATGACTTTAGGATATATGGTTTTATTTACACATTTTTACCACCTGAGCATAAGGGACGCGGGTGGCGCTGTGGGGTAAACCACAGAGCCTAGGACTTGCCGATCAGAAGGTCGGCAGTTCAAATCCCCATGACGGGGTGAGCTCCCATTGCTGGGTCCCTGCCCCTGCCAACCTAGCAGTTCAAAAGCACATCAAAGTGCAAGTAGATAAATAGGTACCGCTCCGGTGGGAAGGTAAATGGCATTTCCATGTGCTGCTCTGGTTTGCCAGAAGCGGCTTAGTTATGCTGACCACATGAGCTGTACACCGGCTCCCTTGGCCAATAAAGCGAGATGAGCACCGCAACCCCAGAGTTGGCCACGACTGGACCTAATGGTCAGGGGTCCCTTTACCTTTACCACCTGAGCATAAGATGGGGGAGCCCAAAGCATTAGCACTCTGATAAGGAAAAAATCCTGGGGTGCAGATTTACTCTGCTGCCCAGCTCATTGGGGTGCCACTCCCCAAGGGTCCCTCTGGTCAGTCAAAGGAAGGAGTCCCCAGCCAAGTTAAAGAAGCAAAACAGCGGTCAGTAGACCTGATCTTTATTTGTTGCAACAAGATTCAAACACACAAAGAGTAGGAACCCTGAGCATGGGCTTGCATGAACTTTTAAGACTTATCCACCCCTTTCCCATAATACACTTCCAACAGCATCATCAGTACATCATAAACAGGTCATAAAGAGGGAGTGGTTGTCATGTGGTGACATGTGTACGTAGCTCACCCCATTCATCACCCCTATTTCCCCGACACCTTTTAATTACCCGATTCCCAAAGAACAATAAAACTATTTACACTTCTCTCTTCCTGAGTTAGGGCTTTGAGAGTATGTGGTTCAGATACCCTCTGGCTTTAACAACTTCAACAGGCCTTTCTTCCCCATTAGGTTTCCCAGCACACAGAGCGAGCCACGCCTTGGTGTCTCTTTTCAGCTTCAGATCAGCCTGAAACAAAAGACTAGCTCCCTGGCTTATTGTTCTCCTGCCCCATAGGATGGCAGGCCATCCACCCAAGTGAATGGGTAGGAGGCTTCCCCTCTCCTGAAAGAACATCATCACCAAACAGTCTCTATGTGAGCCAGCTTGGTGTAGTGGTTAAGAGCGGTGGACTCGTAATCTGGTGAACCGGGTTCGCTTCCCTGCTCCTCCACATGCAGCTGCTGGGTGACCTTGGCCAGTCACACTTCTCTGAAGTCTCTCAGCCCCACTCACCTCACAGAGTGTTTGTTGTGGGGGAGGAAGGGAAAGGAGAATGTTAGCCGCTTTGAGACACCTTCGGGTAGTGATAAAGCGGGATATCAAATCCAAACTCTTCTTCACCAGCTCCTTTAGACATGTGAACAGGGTGAAGTGAGAGGATGGATGATAACAGCATGCCTGACTTAACGAACAGGCTGGTTTGACCCGTTCAGCAGTTCCTTCTGCGGACAAACCGCAGCCTTACAAATACAAAATCGCATGCGTGGTTGAGACCCAAACCAACCCCCACAATCCTTTATATTTCAAAAGCTGCTCCTCCTCAACCCAAACCTGTATCCATTAAGTGCCACCCATGGACGTCCTTTGCCATCACCACCACAATCCAGCCCATATCAAGCAGTTTTCCATGGGAGTTATGGATAATGAATCCTTCAGTTTCCTTCACTTCTCTGTCACTTACGTGTCCTGCTCTCCCATTCCCATTCCCACCCTGTTTGCACAGGAATTAGCCAACAACTGCTTTGTCCCAGCACTCATTCTCTCCCCTTATTCCCACCCCAAGACAGAAGCTTTCCCAAATTCCAGCTTTCCCAAATCCAAATCCCAAATCCAGAGAGGCTCTTCTGGCGTGGACAGCATAGGCCTCCCTCTCCCTTTTGCTGCTCCTTTTCTCACCCAAAAGCTTCCCAATGTAGGGTAAACTTCTCCAACAAACATTCTGTTTTATTCTTCTCCTTTCCTCCTTCTCATGACCCTTTTACTGTTCTGTTTTGTTACTGCCCTGGCCCAACATCTGGGGCAAGATTCAGATCAGAATGTGCTACAAATGCCACTTTAAATTTTTTTGAAGCGACCGGGGCCAGATTTTTCTTAGATCTGGCTGATTCACTTAACCTGGGTTGTGAATCCTCTTTGTAGAGTGGAGGGTTAGCCATTGCCCTCCTCCTACTGTGTATGAGTACAGTATCGTTTCCTCCAACTTGTCACCTTCCTGGGCCGTGGCCCATCCCGGTTTGCCACCTAAGGGAGCTAAGGCACTCCCGGTTTGCCACCTAAGGGAGCCGTGGCCCATCCCGG
This sequence comes from Podarcis gaigeae, assembly GCF_964106915.1. Classification (NCBI taxonomy): domain Eukaryota; kingdom Metazoa; phylum Chordata; class Lepidosauria; order Squamata; family Lacertidae; genus Podarcis; species Podarcis gaigeae. The sequence goes on along the minus strand of NC_139689.1, from coordinate 20,165,799 downwards.
TTTGCCACCTAAGGGAGCTGAGGCACTCCTTAAATCAGGGTTTCCCAAACTTGGGCCTCCAGCTGTTTTTGGACTACAACTCCCACTCCCATCATCCCTGGCTAGCAAGACCAGAGATCAGGGATGGTGGGAATTGTGGTCCAAAAACAGCTGGAGACCCAAGTTTGGGAAGCCTTAAAGCATCACCACTTGGCTTCTCCGCCCTGGAGGGCAGGGAATCCGAGCAGCAAGTGGCATGGAAAAATACCCTGGCTTTTGCCAAACTCAGCAGGAGCCAGGGCCAGACTTAGCAGGAATAAGCATTGCTGTTTGGCTTCTCTGCCAAGGGACAAGGATGGCAAGTGGCTATGGCACACGCAGGAGCACCTCTCTCTCAGTGGCGGCAGCAGAAGTGGTGGGACAGGCAGAGCGTCGCCCCTTGCCCTTCTGCCGCCCGAGGCAGGCACTTCACCCTGCCTCTTGGGTGGGCCGGCTCTGTCCCTTCCTTTTTCTGAGAAGGAAGAATTGCACAAGTTGTGCCTGTGCATATGAAACCCTGCGAGTGGAGTTCTCCCATTAAACTTTCAAACACATACAACTCTACGATTCCATGGTTCTATATGATGGAAGGAGGGAATTCATCGACTCCAAAACACAAAGAGCATCCACAGCCCAGGCAGGCGTATCAATCACGCCTTGGTGAAACGAGGATCCGCCTTCTGGTTTACGGCTTCCTGAATTGTGACCAAAATAAACCGAGAACTATATAAATTGCCTGCTCTCTGGGAACTTGTGAAAGACAGGCAGAGTAGAGGCTTTTGAGTATCTCTGAGAGTGGATTTGACCTTCCAGTTCTGGGGTAGTGGTCTGCGAAGGGAGGGAGGGGGGACCTGTTTTCAGCTTCTTTGTCGGTGTTGCTTGCAGGAGTCAAAGCGCTTCGTACAGTGGCAGTCCTCGATTTGAGAGCGTCCCCCTCATCGACCGCCATTCCCCACCCCCTTCGGTAAGTTTGCAGCATTGCACGGGGCCCAGATGTGCCACACTAGGGTGATACACAGTGGCCACAGCGGCTGCAGAACAAACCACTGTAGTTTTGTGGCCATGGTTGTGCTGCGAAAACAGTAGAGGGGGGCCTATTGAAAATCTGGTGAGCCAGAATGTAATGATGATGATGATGATATTTATTTATTTATTTATTTATTTATTTATTTATTTATTTATACATACATACATACATACATACATGCATACATACATACATACATACCCCACCCATCTGGCTGGGTTTCCCCAGCCAATCTGGGCAGCTCCCAACTGAATATTAAAAACACAATAAAACATCAAACATTAAAAACTCCTCTTGCTAGAACAGGACCATATACACACAGTGGAAAGCAAAAGGGGATTGTGTTTGCTGGTACTGTATAAGCAGTTTGATGCAATTGTACAGGAATTCTGCTCCCTTGAAGCTGCACGGAATGACTACCTGTCAACTGCCAAGAAGGCTGCATTTAAAAAAAAAAAATGGACCTGAATGGTTAAACAAAGTCTCCAAATATAGAATTCTGGGTTGAGGAATAGGTATACTCTGTGGTCAATGAGCACATCACGTATAAAAAGGGGACGAGAGGGCAAATTTGGATGCTGCTAATATCCTGTGCGACCACAGTTGTCTGGCAGCACTTGTTAGTAATATCTGAAGAAAGGACCACAAAAATGCTCTGGCAATGTTCACATATTCTGCCTGCTCATTTTCCCCAACCTGCGTCTTGCTTGTCTGCCATATGCATTTGCCGGTGGATAGAGAACAATGAAGCAGTGAAGAGATGGGAAGCCTGTGGCACCCCAGAATTTGCTGGACTGCAGTCTCCCATTGGCCACATTCATGCACTACCTTTAAAACACATCTCCCCCCACCCCTGCCAAAGAATCATGAGAACTGCTGTTTGCACAGCTACGATTCCCAGCAACTGCAACTAGCTACACTCCCCCAGATTCTTTGGGGGAGAGTCATGTACAGTGGTACCTCGGTTTAAGAACAGTCTGGTTTAAGAACAATTTGGTTTACAAACTCCACGAAACCGGAAATAGTGTCCTGGTTTGAGAACTTTACCTTGGTCTAAGAACGGAATCCGAACGGTGGAAGGGCACCGGTGGCGGGAGACCTCATTAGGGAAAGCACGCCTCAATTTTGTTATGTACTGAGTTGAATAGGATCCAAAATGCAGCAGTCTGATTGGTCCTAGAATAGGATCCAGAATGCAGCAGTCTGATTTGTCCACAGGAGCCACCCAATCCAGCTCCAGGTGAAAGTGAATCCGCAACCTGATTGGCCTACGGGTGAATCCCAGAATTAGCCAATCACGTGGGGCCCATTATGTAAATAATGTATATAAAGCAGACATTCTGGGGGAACTCCCATTCCTCTTCACCACTATGAGCTGAATAAAGAGCATGAAATCCACTCTCGACTCTGAGTATATTTCAGATTTAAGAACGGTTTTGGTTTAAGAATGGACTACCAGAACAGATTAAGTTCGTAAACCGAGGTACCACTGTACAGTTAAGTACTTAATTCGTTCCGGAGGTCCGTTCTTAACCTGAAACTGTTCTTAACCTGAAGCACCACTTTAACTAATGGGGCTTCCTGCTGCCGCCGTGCCACCGGAGCACAATTTCTGTTCTCATCCTGAAGCAAAGTTCCTGGGTTAACGGAGTCTGTAACCTGAAGCATCTGTAACCTGAAGTGTATGTAACCCGAGGCACCACTGTACTTTAAAGGTGTGTCTGTGTCCCGAGAACTGACCAAAGCTGGGAGTCCAGTGACATCTGCAGGGCCACAAGTTCCCCGCCTGCAGCTGTTCCTATTGCTGTTGTGATATATCTCTTGGGTAATAATAACCCAGCTACTCCTGTCTATGTATTGCCCCATAGTATTCTCCCAGCATGAGAGCGTCTTACGTCGGTGCTAGCGAAGAAGTGGACCTTCCCTACCGGACCGGATTCCTGCCCTAGATGAACCCCAGAAGACCCCGACCCAACCCACCTCCATGCCATCCAACTAACACAGAGCAGATCCCAACCCCCCCAAAACACACACCTCTTTCCATGAGGCTAGCCACGTCACTGCGTCTTGTCTGCCCCCCACCCCCTTTCACTTGGGTCTCTTCTTCACTCATTCCATTTGCCTGCCTTCTGTAAGAACGCAAGAGAAAAGGAGACAGGAGCAGTTATATCTCATTCCCATGCGTATATAGGAATACATATATATGAATATTAATGCCCCATATGCGAATATATGGGGCATTAATAGAAGCAGGAGTGAGGAGTGAGCAAAAGGCCAAGGAAAGGGGATCAAAGAAGGAGAATGTAATAGAAAGAAGGAAAAGAAAGAGGCAGGACGGATAAGCAGGACGAGGGTGAGCCAAGCCAAAGGCCAAATGGGTGAATAGGTACCAGAATGGGGGCTTGTCCGCACTTAGGTTCCCTCTGCTCCTGCCAGTCCCCTTCCATGCTTTAGAGCCCTGCGTCTGAGCACCCTTGCCCCTGCCGTTTCCCCGCCCAGTCGGAGCAAACAGCGACCCCTGGGAAAACACAAATCGCTCAGACGCTGAGCTTCTAAGCACAGGCGAAAGTGTGGATGAGCCCCGAGAGAAGGAATGGCAGGAAACAGCTGGCGGTGTGTAGATAGATAGGTAAAAATAGAGTGAACAAATGGACATTTATATGCAAACGAGGGTCTGCAAACGAGAGCCAGCGAAGGAGGGAAAGGATGCAGGGGCTGAAGGAACGAAACAAGGGGTAGGCTGAAAGCGCAGGCGGGCGAGGGAGGCTCAAATCCGAGCTTGAGATACAGGAACTGCTAAGCCACCCAGCGAGAGACACTCATCCCCGCTGCACCATCTCACTGTGGGCACCCCAGACAGGTGGGGCGCACACTGCTGGGCCCACCAGGGAGATCCAAGGAAAGAGGGGAGTCCAGTAGGGGCCCAGAACCAGCCCTGCTCTCCACCAGCCTCCTTGCTCCGAATTAGAGCCCCCTCCCAACACTAACAAGCGTTTGGAATTTGCCCAGTTTAAAAATAAAAGGGAAACTTTATTTTACATGGCGTTTACGTATGATTTTGTGTGTGTGTGTGTAGTCCTCCGGGTCCTTCTGGGACAGCCTTCCCCCAACACCTTCCAGATGTTTTGGACTACAACTCCTATCAATTCCACTTAGTACTCCTTTGTTGGTGAGTGATGATGGGAGGTGTAGTCCAAAATATCTGGAGGGCACCAGCTTTGGAGAAGGATGTTCTGCAGGCTTTGGGAGCCTAGTGCAGATGAAAGAACAGGGCAGAATTTAATGATCTCCCTCAAGTTTAAATTTTGGAACCCCTTTTTTGTTTTGCAGATTTGGTATCCTAAAATTTCAGCCGCAATTTGAAATACCAGTCCTGTAGAACTGTACAGGACAATACAGTAGAACTGTATTGACAAGGGGGTCTGCAACAAAATGTTGCCGTATCTATCAAGTTAGCATTCCTTGGCTATTTTCCGTATTGATTGGGCTATTTGGGGCAGGGGGAGGGAAGTAATCCCAATAGCTGTTTTTGAAAGACTTGTGTATTTATCTTATTGATTTAAATCTTGCCTTTCCAGAGGAGTTCAGGGCAGGAAGCAATAAATGATAATAAAAACACCTTAAAAGAGATGGAGATTCTGAAAAAGGGAGGTCCTCAGTGAGTGCTGAAAAAACATGAGAGGTGATGCCTATCAAGGGAAGGGAATGAAAAAGGTAAAAAAAGAAAAGGACCCCTGGACACTTAAGTCCAGTCAAAGGCGACTCTGGGGTTGCGGTGCTCATCTCGCTTTTCAGGCCAAGGGAACTGGCATTTGTCCACAGACAGCTTTCCGGGTCATGTGGCCAGCATGACTAAACCGCTTCTGCCACAACGGGGCACCATGACGGTAGGCAGAGTGCATGGAAATGCCGTTTACCTTCCCGCCACAGCGGTACCTATTAATCTATTTGCGCTGGCATACTTTCGAACTGCTAGGTTGGCAGAAGCTGGGACAGAGCAACAGGAGCTCACCCCCTCACAGGGATTTGAACTGCCGACCTTCCGATCGGCAAGCCCAAGAGGCTCAGGAGTAAGTGCCACCACACCAGAGGTCTATGTGGAATGGACTTTCTAATAAGATTATATCTGCAGGAGACCTTCACCTGCAGTGATGATCAGGTACATAATACTTCTGCAAACCAAAATTCTGACACCTCCCTCTTGTTTCTCCGGGGCCCATTCTGGCTCCATTTCCTGTGGGCTCTCACAACCTGAGCTCGGCGTTAAAGGAACCAGATCAAAACACACCATGAACTGCAAATCAGGAATGGAAAATAGACTAAAAATCAGCTGGCGCAACCTGCATTTTCAAAGTTTAGAATTGGGGCACACAGCTTCAGAAACAGAGGCTTTGAATTATGCACCCCGATTCACTGGGTGTCGGGGTCTGGCTTACATTTGCTGCTGTACAAACAACTAGCATGCCCTCCCCAGCCTTGGGCAAGGCATCTTTAAAAAAACAACAATGTTGAGAGACAACAGAGACACACATGAGTCCTCTGCAGCCAGCTGCTCCTCTCTCCCAGTGATTCAACCAAGCTAAATTTAGTGAAGCAGCAAAAGGCCCAAATGCTCGTTCTCACTCTTGCACCTGCTGTGATAATAGCTCCTTTTTCGCTTCTTCTTGAGGAGATGAGGATGTTGGGTGATTCCTGTTATTGAGCCCTCTATCATTTCCCCACCTTGCCCAGTCCCTGGTGGGGGTGTGTGCCTTGCTTCATTCCTTCTTAAGAGTGTGACCGCCTAACCATTTTGTTTCCATTTAAACAGTCAGGGGGTGACCCAAGTGAAAAAGAGAGTGGGGCTCCTGTTTAATACTTGCGCAGGAAATAGAAGATTTTCCCAGGCATACCTTCCCATGCAAGCTGATATTCCCTTTTCTACACTAGTGCTACTCAAAGTAGCCATCAGCTGCGGATCTGTGACAACTCCACCTTAGCCCAGGTTGGGTGGGACGCTTCAGGAACCAAATATGGTACCACTCTCTGGTACATTGGGGGAATGCCAGTCCACCTTTTCAGATAGTTTGAGATGCACTGTTCTGTCATGGAATTCTACTCAATATTGTACCAAAGCAGAACTCCGTGATATAGTTAGCAGAGTAAAAACCACGTTGCAGGATTCCCAAAAAATAAATCAGAGGCAACTGTATTTCATCCAGCAGAGCTTTACTGCTACTGAAGGCAAATGAGCATAATGGTCACGAATCCAATACAGTGGTACCTCGGGTTAAGTACTTAATTCGTTCTGGAGGTCCGTTCTTAACCTGAAACTGTTCTTAACCTGAAGCACCACTTTAGCTAATGAGGCTTCCTGCTGCAGCCACACCACTGGAGCACAATTTCTGTTCTCATCCTGAAGCAAAGTTCTTAACCCAAGGTACTATTTCTGGGTTAGCAGAGTCTGTAACCTAAAGTGTATGTAACCTGAGGTACCACTACATTCAGGATTGGCACTGTCCATAAGAAATCCAGTTGCAGCAGACCTAACCTAAACTTACAATAACTTATAAGTCTAAACCTTTAACACTATAGCATACTATGTACAGAACACCACACCAGAAGGAAAAGAGATTGAAAGTGAAAGTGAAACCAGGCTCCTTCTGGCCTTACTTTTATAGTCAGCATGACCTTGACAGAAGAAATAACAGAACCAGTTTAAGCCAGCTTCTCTGAAGGAATAACCCCAAACGTCATGAACCTTCTGCTTGCTTCTCACAGAGAAGCTTCCAGAACCCTCTTGAATTAATTAGAATAGGAAAGATCTCTACACATCTGATCAATACTTTCTGTACTAAGAAATGCAGATGGGCACGTTCTACTACACAACAGCTCAAGGTGCCTTCTCTTTTTCAACTAGTCAACCTAATAACCTCCTTTTCCAGTTTGCTTCTCTAGTAAGGTGCATGTATGTGGTTAAAAAAAAGGAACAGAAACAAAGTGGCTCCCATGTTGTTAGTGGGCATGAAGCTCATTGAGTGATCTTAGGTCAGTCAGTCACTCATATGTTCTACCTCCCAGGGTTGTTGTGATGATAAATGGGGAGGGGTGGAAGAACCAAGCAAGCCACCGTCAGCTCCTTGAAGGAAAGGAAAGGTAAAGGTACCCCTGCCCGTACGGGCCAGTCTTGCCAGACTCTGGGGTTGGTGCGCCCATCTCACTCAAGAGGCCAGGGGCCAGCGCTGTCCGGAGACACTTCCGGGTCACGTGGCCAGCGTGACAAAGCTGCATCTGGCGAGCCAGAGCAGCACACGGAAACGCCGTTTACCTTCCCGCTGGTAAGCGGTCCCTATTTATCTACTTGCACCCGGAGGTGCTTTCGAACTGCTAGGTTGGCAGGCGCTGGGACCGAGCAGCGGGAGCGCACCCCGCCGCAGGGATTCGAACCGCCGACCTTTCGATCGGCAAGCCCTAGGCGCTGAGGCTTTTACCCACAGCGCCACCTGCGTCCCTCCCTTGAAGGAAAAGGTAGGTTATAAATATAGGAATAAGGGTGGGCCTTGGGCATCCTACCTATGAAGACAGCAAACACATGGGGATCTTCTGCACATGCACAAAAGGTCAAACTATCTTCATTATTACTTCACCTTTCCCAGGATAGAATACAGGATGTGCCTATTGAGGTTCTGCCCATCACACAGCCAGAGGAGCCTTGCTAAGAAAAATGCTGGCAATTCAGATACCCTGTTGCATTCTGCATGCCGTATGATGAGTAACTGATCTACACTTCCTCTGAGCTGTTTCTTCAGCCACAAACAAGATCAATGGACTGAATCTCTAACACTGCAATGCTATGTATCTCTGTTCAGAACTAATTCCCAAATCTACAGTTGGGGAATACCTTTCTTTCTTGGGCAGGGAAAGCCAGGATAAAAATGTAAGTTTAAAAGCATTGTTCCCCATCCAAACTTTACACAGCTGCAGTGTCCTCTACCTAAGGGAAAGCTTGGGAAATAGGAAATGGAAATTGGAGTGAAGGGATTATTTATCCTAAACAGACTAACCCTAATCCACGCATAGCAAGGATGGGGTGATACGTACACAAAGGATCCTGGCCAGGGATCTTTGTGGGAAGGAAGAATAGGAAAAGGTTAGAGAACAAGGTGTTGCAGACATGCACTGCCTCTTTGGGTTTTACTGTGTAGCCTAATTGGCACTTAGAGAGACCTGTTTATATAGGATGAAGAACCAAGTCTTATCCCACAGGATCTACAAAGTTACAAAAGTAGCCTTATCCTTTGCCAAAATCCAGGTTTGTCTCAATATTCATAAGCATGGAAACATCTACCACATAGGCCCAGAGTCCCCGTACATTCAACTAGCACTATCCAGATTGCTTGCAGCACATTTTCAGACCTCACAACCACTAGCCCAAACTTGCTTCTTGGCTTCCAGCCTGTGTAAGCAAAGACCATTCATCTTCACACACATACAATTATATCATTTCTGCAGTGGGGTTGCTATGCAGTTGCTAAGGCTTGAACCGTTATATCCAAGATTACTGTTAGTCAGTGCTTTTTTCCCTAAAAAAATGTTTAGGGATACTCTCATTTTGACTCAAGAAAATCACTATTTTATAGTTTGAATCGGGAAAAATAAATACAGTAAATGGACAAAAGTACAAAGATTCATAAAATGTTTAGAGGTATGCATACCCCTGCGTACCCCCAGAAAAAAGTACTACTTTTAGTGAAACTGCAAGGTTTTTTCATTCTAGCTGGGTTAAAGACACCTAACTTGAAATGAAATGATAGGACCAAATAAGCAGTTTGGGATGTTTTAAAATCAATGAATATATGAGCATAAATGTCTCAAACAAGCATTAGCTCACTAGGTTGTCACCACACAAATTGGCCATGATGCTTCAGTTTTATTATGGATGCCATCTTACTAGAAGCATGTTTAAAGAATACCAGATATATTTTAATTACGGTGCAGCTCTCGTCATCCCTGACTATTGTCCATGCTTGCTGGAGCTGATGAGAGTTGTGTTTCACCAACCTCTGAAGGGCCAAAGGTTCCTAATTCCTGTGCTATAGGGATGCAATTCTTTGCACATTAACCTGGTAGCAAGTCCTATTGAGACTTATGGCTGTGCTCACACCATACATTTAAAACGTGTTTAAAGCACATGGCTTCCTCCAAAGAATCGTGGAAACTGTAGTTCCCAAAACCTTTAACATACTATAATTCTCAGGTTTCTTTGGTTATGTGCTTTAAAAATCTTCTTCTTTGGTGATCACTCGTAGCCGAGTAAGATTGTCTTCCACAAGCATGGTTTGGGGTGGGTTTTTGGAAGACACCTGTGCGTGAATTTGTTTTATGTGTGTAGATCATTGCACGCTGACCAACGCACAGTCTTTGCAGAAAGGCTCTGTTCCGATGGCATGAGTGGTCACAATGACCAGTAGATTCTTATATGCTTCAGCCTTCATCCGCCTTCACAGCCGTTGTAACATACCGCTTATCATCCACCTGTTCTGCCGTAGAGGACTTCTTGGATCATTTTTTGCCTAGCTCCTTCCCTTTGACCTTACTGCCTTGGTTGACCCTGCTGCGAGTACGAGATTCCTGACGGCTTCGCTCACAAGGGTCATAGGAACGTGTAAGAACACTCACCACGACAAGGTGATGATCCAGCGAGTGAGGGTTTAAAAATATGGCGCAGTAGGAACCTAACCATTTCCAGAGTCTGTGTAGGAGTAAACGACAAGGACTTTAATAAAAGGAGGTGTGTGTTTGTTGTTGTTTAGTTGATTAGTCGTGTCCGACTCTTCGTGACCCCATGGACCAGAGCACGCCAGGCACTCCTGTCTTCTACTGCCTCCCACAGTTTCGTCAAATTCATGTTGGTTGCTTCTATAACACTGTCCAACCATCTCATCCTCTGTCATCCCCTTCTCCTTGTGCCCTCAATCGTACCCAACATCAGAATTTTCTTCAAAGAGCGAGCACTAAAACAGGAAGGGGGAAGCTGTTGCCCTCCATATTGGCTATGCTGGATGGGGTTGATGGGAGCTGAAGTCTAATAGCCTCTAGAGTCTAAAACCGTTTTAATGTCTATTAGCGATCCTGCATGTTTCCATTTTGATCCCATTCGTCGTCTCAGGGGCAGTACCTACTTGGCACACTTTGACCTACCAACAGTTGCGGGGGAGAGGCGGGGATTCGAACCTGGGGCACAGAGCCAAGAACCGGTGCCCGTGCCTCCCTCCTACCGGACTTGCGCAGACCTCCTCCCCTCAGCGCCGCAAGAAGACTTTTGACTGACAGACGAAGCGTCGAACGCCTCTTGCTCCCTCCCCGCCTCTTCCTGCTTGGCCGCCGGAAGGAAGAAAAGGCAGACGGAGGAGGAGACGGAGACGGAGGAGGCGGCGGGCGCCATTTTGGAAAAGCGAGAGGCTCCTTCTCCGGCTTTTTTGCCAGCGCGGAGACCCAACGGCCTTGCAGCGCTTCCCGCTTCTCGCTGCGGCGCCGGAAGGAGATCAACGACGACAACAAAAAAACCCGAAAAGCCGCCCCGCTTCGCCTCCCGTCGCCACCACAGCAGCGGCGAGGCCGAGAGAGCCGCTTCCACCCTTTATATTTCCCTCCGCCCTGTTAGGCTGAGGGGAGGAGGGGGCGAGACCCGGATGAGGGAAGAAGCGGCCGACTGAGGGAGGCAGGACGAGGCCGAGCGGAGTCGGGGAGAGCGAGGTTGGCCTGCGGTGGGCAGGCCGGGAGGGGGACCCCTGAGTTTTGTGGGGGGCTGCCAGTTGGGAGGGGGCACAAGGGCAGGGGGTCTCCTTCGCCAGGGAAAGGAGGGGGCGTTGGTGGAGACTTGGGTGGGGCGGGGTAGGAGAGAAAATACACTTAACTTGGGGTACAGCTTTTTATAAACAGCCGGGGGTACACAGGATATTAGACCCCGGGGTTGGGGCGACAAGGAGGGCGCATCGGCCTCTGCAGACCACAGCTCCTCTTACTGGGAGGGGGCTTCAGAGGGAGATCCCTGACCTTTCACTCTTTAGGATTTTGGCTTTTCGGGAGCCTCATTCCCTGCCCCCTCCTCTCGCCCTGTGCTGGGCGCCCTAGAAGTGGGCGTCGAGGGTGCCCAAGGGGCGTCCCCAGGTGTCGGCGGTGCCTCGAGCGGGATGTTCATCTCGCCCAGTTAACTTCCTTTGTTTGGCCTCTACTTGTGGAAAAGAAGAAGAAAAGGGGGCGGGCAGTCGCTCCAAGAGAAGGTCGCCGGGGGAAGGATTGGTTTCTGCTGTCGGTTCCACGGATCTAAGGATGGCTGCCAATCTAGGCGACCAGCGTGCCTCGGAATGGTGATTGCAGCGGTTTATTTTAACTTGGTCGGTGGGGTTTCTTTAAAGGAGGAATTTGGGATGGCCGAGTGGTTTTAAAATGCAGAAGGCTGTCCACTGTACTTCTGGTAACCTGATCTGCATTTGCTTCCGCATTCTATGCTCATAACAATGTTGCTGTGTGGCTGGAATAATAAGCCAGCTGTTATCTCTCATAACCTAAAAGGGCTAGGAATTTGTTGCTGTTAAAAGATATTAACTCACCAGATGAGTGTGACTAAGGAAATTGGTTCGTTTCCAACGTTGAAATTCTATGTGGCTAAAATTCAAACCCAGAGAAGAATTTACCTTCTCTCTCTCCCCGCCCCAATCTCAGGAGCACTAGGGAAGACCCCTGCTGCATACCTTTGAGTGCCACTGCTAGTTAGCACTGAGCTTGATGGGCCAGTGGTCTGGTACAGTGTAAGCCTGTATTATAGGTTCAAGCATCAGGTGGAGGAGCAAATTGAGATCAGTTTTTACGTGGCTGGATAGGCTTGTGGAGGAAAGAAGAGGTACTGATCAGAGCTTAAGAAGGGGCTAGGTCTGGCGCTGTGGGTAAAAGCCTCAGCGCCTAGGGCTTGCCAATCAAAAGGTCGGCGGTTCGAATCCCCGTGGCGGGGTGCGCTCCCGTTGCTCGGTCCCAGCGCCTGCCAACCTAGCAGTTCGAAAGCACCCTCGGGTGCAAGTAGATAAATAGGGACCGCTTACTAGCGGGAAGGTAAACGGCGTTTCCGTGTGCAGTTCTGGCTCGCCAGAGCAGCGATGTCACGCTGGCCACGTGACCCGGAAGTGTCTCCGGACAGCGCTGGCCCCTGGCCTCTTGAGTGAGATGGGCGCACAACCCCAGAGTCTGTCAAGACTGGCCCGTACGGGCAGGGGTACCTTTACCTTTACCTTTAGGTCTCTCGTAGATGAAAGCTTGCGGCTATAACAGCTTTCTGGATGAAGGTAAAGTCTGATGTCTTGGCCCTGGTTTGATGGCATCAAGATTGATGGCCCTGGTTCTGTAGAATGAGAAATCAAGTTTAATCCCACACAAAGTTATGTGTTACATAACAGGAAATTGAAGTGAAACCCAAATACTGTGTACCAAATTTGTTGGCTAGCCAGTGCAGAAGAAATGCATCTAGCCTAGATGTTTTGACAGATTTTATGGTAACTGCCTGCTATCATCTCATAGGGGAAATGTGAATGTCTTAAGAGATAGGACCAGTGGCCAGCTATAACAGCAGTAGAGTTGTATTGAGGACACATGCCAAACTAAACATGTTTTTGAGACTTTGGTCACTGAGATCATAATTTCACCTTGTGACATCATAATGGCAATGATTTCACAAGTCTGCTGGTCTTGCAGAGTTGACTATAACAGGACATTCAGGAGGAAGGAAAGTGAGACCAGAGTGTGAAATGTATAGTACTTATCTTTTTCAGGCCTCTGCTTTTCCATTAGTCATCAAATGTGGGTGAGTGTTGCATTTCCTCTGCAGAAAATTGTCCCTGGGGCAATTAAAAAAAAAAGCTTTGTTATCATTTTCATTAAGTAAGGTTCTTTACGTTTTTGGGACAAGTTCTGTTCTTGAGTTGTTTGTGTTTTCTTTCCTTTTAATCGGCATTGTAACTATTCTTGAGAACTTGGTTATAGAGCAGCATATAAATTCCTGTACTAAATGAATGTTTTCTTTAAGTATTTCTAGACTACTTTTTGTGCCTGTGGGCCTTCAGAGCATCTAACAAATTTAGAACTATTGAAAGTCAAATGCAAACAAACAAACAAATCAAACAAACCAACAGCAGAAAAGCTGGCTTATTTTATTCTACTTTGGAGACAAAGCTTGTCTCCCAAACTGTTGCTGGACTACAACTTCCATTGTCTCTTACTATTGGTCATGCTGGTTTAGACTGATAGGACTTGAAGTTCAGTAACATCTGGAAGACCATAAGTTAGTCACCCGCTTTCTAAATGAATAAAGATCTAGTGGTGGTTTTGAGCAGAAAAAAATAACATGGTTAAGGCAAGCTTCACAGCAGCTTGCCCAGTTGCTAGGATTACCAGTCGAATAGTTGGTTGTTGTCTGTTGGCAACTAATTATTTGATCACAGTCAGATAAAGCCTAAGTTGGCACTATGTAGGAATCACCTTTTATTATTGTGTCACCTATTAGCAAAGCCTGGGAGTGAGGGAGCTTACCCATCTTTAATCTGCCATAAGTGTAGCCATCTTCAAACAGGACCATAGTCATCACTGGCAAAGGTAGCACCCTTGGATCACCAGTAATTTCAACTTGTTTGTAGCAGAGACCAGGCTGCCTAATTTGTGTGATTGGCTGTCTGCTCTGTCAAGCTCCTGTGTGAGAGAGGTCTAGAGTCTAGAAACTTGTTCACACTTATTGTGGAACAATAACCTATTAACTAATTTGTTTCTGTAATTAGAATATGTATGCCAACTTTATGGACAACTTAAGGGTTTTTTTTTGTTCTAATACAGTTAATGTTTAAAAAATATATGCCCATTTTTTGCAAATACTTCACCAATCAGTTCACCCGGAACTTTTTGGACTGATCAAATGCTCAGCCTTACTTTGGGGAGCAAGAGTAGTCTCAAGGGAACCAAGTAGAAGGACACAAAACCTGGTATGCTTGTGCGTAGGATACAAATGGTCAACATAGAAATATGAGATTGTAGGCTAGTACCTTTTATGGAGCTCATTTCAAGGTTGAGAGTTGTCCTGAAAATAAACAAAACAAAGACTTTGCCTGATCTTGCATAGTGATTATTTACAAGTAATCCTGGTTCAGATTAGGATATAAATTGTCTCAAATCCGGGGGGTGGAGCGGGAGCACAAGGCTTTCAGAAGGGAGGAAACAGCAGTCCTCCGGTGTCCGTTTTTTTCTGCATTTGCTGCCTCAGTTATCAGTCCTTGAACTGGTTTGATGTCACAAAGGGCCTCTATTGGCCTTGTGAGTCAGCTACCTGGCTGCATGTGGTGCCTTCTGTTGCCAGGGCCCTTTAGCTACTGTTGATTTGAAGGGGCTTAAGTCAGCCGTGGGACACGGGTGGCGCTGTGGGTAAAACCTCATTGCCTAGGACTTGCCAATAGCATGGTCGGCGGTTCGAATACCCGCGGCGGGGTGAGCTCCCGTCTTTCGGTCCCAGCTCCTGCCCACCTAGCAGTTTGAAAGCACCCCTAAGTGCAAGTAGATAAATAGGTACCGCTTTATAGCGGGAAGGTAAACGGCGTTTCCGTGTGCTGTGCTGGTGCTGGCTTGCCAGAGCAGCTTCGTCATGCTGGCCACGTGACCCGGAAGTGTCTACAGACAGCGCTGGCTCCCGACCTCTTAAGTGAGATGAGCGCACAACCCTAGAGTCGTACACGACTGGCCCATACGGGCAGGGGTACCTTTACCTAGTAAGTCAGCCTTGGTCTAAATTAGTGAGAGTTTTGAACACAAAAGGGGAGCCTTTTTAGCCTCCATATATGGGCCACAACTACTGTCATCCTTAACTATTGGCTATGCTGGCTGGGGCTGGGGGGAATTGGGAGTTCACAACAAATGGAGTGCCACAGGTTCCCCCATCCCAGATTTAGAAGGCCTTAAACTTCAGTGTTGACGCTTCTGATTGGTGGCAATGTGCCATGAGCATCCTGGTCACACCTTCTGGATGCTGATAAATTGAATGGTTTCAGATGCTTTAGCTGGAAAGGAATAGCTTATAAGGTAGTCCTGTGACATGAACCTAGTATAATTTACTTATGTGAGACTCTCTAGCTGTGAATATTGAGAGGATTTGGATCTGGGTTCAAATGATACTGGCTGACTGGGTCGCCTTGAGCATTCAGTCCTGTAAATTCAGAAGAATGATCAAGGAATGGCAAACAGAAACTGAAAACACTGCTCAATTAAATGTTTTAATAATAATAATAATAATAGGCTGTGTAATAACTGAGCCTGGAAATCACTAATCTTTCATCCCAATATGTCACCTTGTAGGGCTCCCCAGTACAATCTGGGCAACGGGAGCAGCAGAGAGAATGGAATGGAAGGCCCCATGCATGAGAACCCCGAATGGGAGAAGGCCCGTCAAGCACTAGCTAGCATTAGTAAGGCCAGTGCTGCTGCTGCCTCTGGCAATAACAAAGGTGCCACCAATGGACAGGCTAATGCACAGGTAAGAAGGTTTAATATTTCTTCAGCTGCCTGGAAAGGCATCTTGGAGTAATCCAAGAGGTTGCACAATTCTTTGCCGGTTTTCATACTGTGCAAGTCTGCTTTTGACAAACCTTTGGAAATGTAATCTTAACTTGCTAGCTGGAACTCTGCTCAGAAGCCAAAGGGGAGGCTTTGGCCAAGGCTCCATAGCCTAAAGCATACAGTAACTGCATAGAAATGAGCATGAATGCTACGAGCGTATTGTTGGCAAGTCTTCCATAGTGTGAAGAACAGATTCTTCTTGATTTGGGGAGGATGTAGACTAGGCCAGGAGCCTCAGCTTTCTGGGACAGATTTGGTGTCTGCATTATTGGACTCTGGATGCCTGGGTAGCATGATTGTATTACTGAACAGACAGACAGACACACACACAACCAAATCTGTCATTCTGAAACTAAAGTAGTAAGATCTTGGAGTGATTGGACAGCTAGCCTAGCTCCTATTTCAACAAGGTCAAACAAATTCGCGAGCATCCTTTTATGATATATATATGTGCTCTTTTCTTCTATAGTATGCAGCCCAACAAGGAGAATCCTTACAGCAGCAACAACAGCAACAGCAACAGCAGCAATACTACCAGTGGTACCAGCAGTACAACTACCTCTACCCCTATAATTACTATTACCCTATGGTAAGTAACAGCAACTGGCCAGCCTCCTAAGCTCCCTCCCAGAACGCCTGCTCATCGTAACTCCATTTCTTTAGTTGAGAGACATCTTCAGCAAGGATCCTAGAATTTCGGAATGATGGGGGGGGGGCAGGAAGGGAAGGCAGTTCCCACCACATCAGTTGGGCTTCACCTATGCCCTCCCTCCATCCTGTACCAAATCAACAGGGTAATTGCAAAGCAAACTGCGGAGAAGCTGTGCCACAGAAGCATAACTTGCTGCTGGAGCTGTTTATTTCTGCAGTTCAAAGCAATATTGAAGCAAAGAGGTCTTTGGATGTCAACATGGATAGAAAGCTTGTTGAGTGAAACCCTTTGGTTCTGGAGGGCAGGAAAGGCAGGGCAAGAAAAAAAGCCCTCTGTTCAGTCAAGTGAGATTATGGCCACCACTATGAACTGCCGTATAGAAGGCATGGGGAAGCGGCCAACTTTTATATTGCATGTGAAGTGCCTTCTTATGTTGAATATGTCTCTTCTGATATGATTCCATGGTTTGCCCTCCCACAGAATGTCTACCCTGGGTATGGCTCTCCTGGACAATACGGTGTTCCAGGTTCTTACTCTTCCACAGCATCCCAGCAACCACCAGTTCCTGGACAGCATCAGGGAAACATGAACCAGGTAATGGATACCTAAACTCTATTTAATTTTTTACACTTGCAATTAGATGTCAGAAATTGATTTTACAGAACATTTTATTAAACAAAATTTACAAAATCTTGCCAGAAAAACTTGCATTTTTTTTATAAGCCAGGCAACACTAGAAAGGACAGATAAAAATTTAATTTCTAAGTAATTTCTCCAAATACTGTATTATCTCTTAATGTAAAGAGCTATTTTAGCTGACGAGGGCTTGGTGGGTTACAGAAAGGCTGTTGGATTATCTGTTCTTTCGCTGCCAATAGTAAACAGCTTCTCTGGAAAAGAGGGTGTTGCCTGTATTAAAGGCAGCAGGAGGAAATGAGCTTTAATTCTTTGCCTTCCCATATGTCTAGCCAAACTTGTCTGACTCAGCCAAATTCTTTTGGGTGTGATGCTACCATGGATGTGGGCAAGGCCAGCTCTGTATTGTGCTGTGCAGTTTAACTGTATGACTTGGGTTTTTTGGCGTTTCAAATTCTTGCTTCAGAAGTTTGCGGTGATGGTACTTAATGACTGGAGTGTGATGCAAAAGAAATATAGCACATAGAAACATATCTGCGCAGCCAGGGGCTCAAAACAGATTCTGACTTTCCTTCCCAGTTCTGAGAGGGGATGGAAAAAGGGAGGCCGGGGTTCTAGGTTTTCAGGCAGAAGTGTGAAGCTATGGTGTATTTGACTCCTGCCTGATTTGAGGACTTGCACACTTAATGTTTACTGTCCATGAATGTGGCTTCCAGAGATGGTGATGGTGCCAATTGCCTTCCTTTTTCTCTCAGCCTCCAGTCCCAGGTATGGAAGATGGAGGGATGTCCTACCCAGGCCAACAGCAACAGATGCAAGTCCCCAATCCCCCGCAGTCCCCTATGCAACATCCCAGCCATCCTTCACAACATAGCAACCATCCCATGGGCTCTGGGGGGCAGCAGCAACAGGGGGGGCCTCCTGGAGGGCCGCACTGCCAGCAAAACCAGTCTTCAAACCAGTACAACCAGCAGCAGCATTCCTACCAGGATGCCGCCAAGCCCAAGAAAGGACACCAGCTGTGGAACCGCATGAAACGTGAGTTTCTAAGGGCCAGGGCAGTAGCAGCAGCAGCAAACATGGTGCCCTGCAGATGCTTTGGAAGGCTGCTTCCACCATCCCAGACCCCTGGCTCCACTAAGTGGGGCTGACAGAAGTTCTGGTCCACATCTTTTAGAGTGTTCTTGGCAACCCCTGCGCTAGAGGGGGGAAAAACACGTATCACCAGACTCACATAATAGGTTGAGGGAAGAGAGGATGCTGCAGACATGTGGGTGCCCCTTATGGAAAAGCCTAACGAAAGCTAAGAAAGTCAAGCCTTGTCAATTGCTTGAAATGGTACTAGAAGCCACTGAATCCAGCCAAGAATTGTGAACTGTTGATACCATTTTAGTAAAGTTTTAATATATGGGCTTGGACTCTTGAGAAACACAAACAGCTTCTGCATATCGTTACATACCACCTTTCCTCCAAGGAGCTGAGAGTGATGAAAATGGTTCTCTCTCTTCCTGTTTTACCCCCTCAAAGCAACCCTGTGAGATAGGTTAGGCTGAAAGACGGTGACTGGCCCAAGGTCACCCAGTGATCTTCATAGGGATTTGAATCTAGGCTGTCTCCTGTCTTATTCCAACACTTTTTTAACCACTACAGCACACTGGTTCACGTGCAGTGTGGATTTCCTACTGCAGCCCCTTGAATCCTCCAAAAAGCTGCTCTTTAGAGTTGGGAGCCTTCTAGACATCAGGGAGCTTAGAGGGGAGAATCAGCAAGATAGGGAACCCCCTTGGGCAAGTTGAAGCGCTTCCCAGTAACCCAAAAAGCTCATTGGATCAACATTGAGATAGTTGCACTTAGGTGTTTGATGCAATAAGTTAGCTGTGTCTTTACTCTTGTCTCTCTGATTTCAATGGGAAGGAGATTTCTTTTTTCTTATAAAAGACCTGGCACCCAGTCCTGACTAGTTGGGAGTGCTTACTGCATTTCCAAATAGTTAAAATACTCCTTTATTGCTGTGCTTTCACTCAAAGGAACTGCTGTTTCTCTCTAGTTTTACAGAGACGAATGGTACCACTTACTGTCTGTGGCCACAGTAACTAATAAGAGTGGGAGCTGCTTTCACCAAAGGGCCTTGCATCCACAGTAGCAGGTGGCAAAGGAACTGCTGTTTCTCTCTAGTTTTACAGAGACGAATGGTACCACTTACTGTCTGTGGCCACAGTAACTAATAAGAGTCTCCCTTATGGCATTTTAAGTCTGTGTCTAGAGGAGGCTGAAGGCCAAATTCCAAAAAAGAATCACCACAAAACCCCTCTCTTTCCCAACAGAAGCACCTGGGTCTGGTGGTCTGAAATTCAACTTACCAAAACGCCCCTTTGTGGTAACAAATCAGAACTTCAACTCCTCAGAGCAACAGCAGCAGCAACAACAACACAGCAACTTTGGTTCCCAGCAGAATTCTGAGAAACGCCACAATCACAGGTGTGCATAAGTTCCTCAGTTTTTCATTATTTATGTTTGGGTGGTAGGCTCTCACACTTCTAGTAAGGGGAAGGAAACTGGGATGGTGGCAAGCAAATCTCTAGGTTGCAAAAATCCCCTTGCCTGTGGCTCTGCTTTCTGGGGGGGGGGGGGGAGTTAGTGATTGTTCCATATTCCTGGGAATACTTCATTTTCATTTTTGTACATTTAATAATAATAATAATTTTTATTTATACCCCGCCCTCCCGAGCCAAGGGCGGCTAACACGTTTCTAGCCTTCTAGTTCTAGGAAGAGGCTGGAAAGCACCTGGTTGCTTGGTTTCAGTGTAGGGTTTCTGGGAGCAAAAATTCTTGCTGCCACTATAATTAAGATTGTGCACTGCTGAGTTTCTTGTAACCCAAGGTTTCTGATTCAGAACAGCAGCTGATGTTCAGCCTGTAGAAATGAAGCACCTTACTTACTTTGTATCTGTTCACTTCAACCCAGCCCAGATTATTAAATATACCAGTGATTTCCACATCGTGGTCATATCTGGTCCCCATTTCACCAACTAGGATGCCATTATGCTAGGAGGGAAGCCTGGGAGCAGTGCTGCCTTTTGCTTGGCCATCGCTGCTCTTGGACCTTTACTATAGTGTCTCACTCTCGAATCCCTAAAGTTCTCACAGCACAGAGGTGTACATGCAAAGATGGGAATCTCTGGTCCGCAGCCTGAATGCAGCCCACTAGGCCTCTCATTCTGGCTTGCTGTACTTTCTCCCCACGCCCTGCCCCTCATTGAGCCTACTTCTGTCCTTCCTTGAGAGCCCCAACTAAGTTCTAGCTGCCACTCCCTCCTTCCTCATTGAGAAGCACTCCAGGCATGCTCTATAGCCAGGTGTTCTTTGCAGCTAGCTAGTACCTTTCAGTACTAAATGAGAAGATTGCTTAAAGGCTTTTTGTGTTTCATTGCTGAAGCCTCTAAAACATTCATTTCTTTCTGGAGGTTGGTCCATCTCCAGCTGATGCATTCATAGGAAGATGTGGCTTTCAAACTGTTTGTGAGATAGTGTTGAAAGAGCTAAGTTCAGTGAATTTCAAAACGAGTTTGGCTCAGAAGAAATTACCATGCAATATAGATTAGTCTCTTTCATAAAAACTTTGGACCGTGTTGGTAACGCTTCAGAGAGGCCATACCCTGAAGAGTGGCATGAGTCTTGGTGAGGGGTTTCTTTCTGTTTCTGAATGCTGCTTGCTGCTATGTTTGCCAGCCTAACACAGTTAGACGTAGTCTGAAGGTATATAATAAATAAGATGGTGTTTTCCCAAAACTTTTGCTTTTTCTCTGCTTCCTACTTAAACATGGCAAAAGCCTTCAAAGTGTACTGAAGGCCTAAATAAAGGGCTTAGCATGACTGAGAATATGTTACTGGAGCCTTGAAATATAAATAAAATTTTCCTTGCAGTTCTTCAACGGGGAAGCCAGAAGACTGGCCACCAGACATGAAGGAGTACGTCCAACGCTGCTTCACTGCCTGCGAGTCGGAAGAGGACAAGGACCGCACTGAGAAGCTGCTCAAGGAAGTTCTACAAGCCAGGCTGCAAGATGGCACTGCCTATACAATTGACTGGAGCAGAGAGCCGCTTCCAGGGTAAGTAGCTGCAAGGCCAGGCA
Source organism: Podarcis gaigeae (assembly GCF_964106915.1). Lineage (NCBI taxonomy): Eukaryota > Metazoa > Chordata > Lepidosauria > Squamata > Lacertidae > Podarcis > Podarcis gaigeae. The sequence goes on along the minus strand of NC_139689.1, from coordinate 20,144,711 downwards.
TGTTACATAGGATTTGAGATTTCAGACTTGGGATCACTGACCTTAGTTGCTAGTTTTGCTGTCCTTGCTATTCTGAGTGAGATCCAGGGCGTTTGGAGAGAGGCATGTTGGGGGCCATGGTTTTTCATGGCAGATTTTCCTTGAAAGGCGCATGTGGGTAAATACTTGATTGCATCCAGAGCACTTATCAGTCCCATGCTTTCTCTGCAGCTTGGGCCGAGACAGCATGGCTGAAAGTCCCAAGAAGAAACAGCAGCGCTGGGAGGTGTCTTCTCTCCACTCACCACGGAACTCCATGCAGTCCAGCCTTTCCCAGCAGCAGCAGCATCAGGTGCAGCAGCAGCAGCGAAGTGCTGGTGGCAACTCTCAGCCACAGCGTGGAGGAGGTGGAGGGGGAACGGGGGCTGGTCGGACTCGCGGAAATGGCTTTCCCACCAAGTTTGGAAACCGCAATGTCTTCATGAAGGATAACAGTTCATCCTCAAGTGTTGATTCACGTTCCAGGTCACGTTCCTCGTCACGGTCTCCCAGCCGCCACTTCCGACGGAGGTAAGTAAAAGAAGCAAAATGGGAACAGAGACTGTTTCTTGGGCTCTCCCTAGAGAGCCAGTGTGGTGTAGTGGTTAAGAGCAGTAGTCTTGCGATCTGGGGAACCGGGTTCGCATCTCCGCTCCTCCACATGCAGCTGCTGGGTGACCTTGGGCTAGTCACACTTCTCTGAAGTCTCTCAGCCCCACTCACCTCACAGAGTGTTGTGGGGGAGGAAGGGAAAGGAGAATGTTAGCCACTTTGAGACTCCTTCGGGTAGTGATAAAACAGGATATCTACACTACACTTGATCTTAGCCAAAAGGCCGAGAAGCAATGATAAAACGGGATATCAAATCCAAACTCTTCTTAGTTTGCACCAGGTCATTAAGGGGTGTGTTGGTTAAGTGGCATATACTGAACATCAACAGAATTGTATTCGGTGTAAGAGCTAGAAAATTTAAAAGGAAAATTAGCTCGGCTAATTTGTAAACCAGGTTATTTTATGATTGTACAAACAGCCTTAAGGTTCGCAAGAGCTAGTGGGGCAGGTGTAACATGAAGCTGATTACAATATAGGACCTTGACTTGCATAGAAGAGTTAAGAGATGAAACACATTAACTTTTCTTC